>NC_080098.1:40223584-40534678 GCF_950005125.1 Chionomys nivalis
TGTTACAGGGTACTTCCAAATCTGTACCAAATACTTACCATGTTGTCTAACTCACTAAATGAAGCTTTTCTTTTGTTATAGAGTACTTTTCAAAGAAATTACATATAAGCATGTCTTCTACCAACTTGCAATTCTGGGAGAAGACCCTGACATTGATCTTTATGAAACTTACTTTGTTCCAGCCTTTTACAGTTTTTGACTCTTGCCTCTGACCACTGTACTTACATTAAATGTGAAAAATGTCCAACAAATAGACCTTAGGTTCAAGTTTTCTACTAGCCCCCTAAAACTTCCAGTTGTGTGCCAGTCCATTTATGAGTATTCTGCTCCTGGAACTATTCAAATATCACACGAACTGAGTTTCTACCGGATCAGCATGGCAGCAGCATATTGACAAAACCTAACCAATTTCCAGTAGCTATTGTCCATCTGCATTTTTACAGCCTTTTGCTACCTAACATTAAAGATTCATTTTTTTTGTTGGTATGAGATTTAAGCCTCCTCATCTGATGGGACCATAGCCTGGAGTTTATTTTCAGGACAATTCCTTTTATCTCTAGCCCATCCTCAAATGAGAGGCCCCAGACTTACTCTGAGAATCATTTTCACTTCCCAGAGAAATATAGCAGTCATAGAGACTTTTTCACTAGTCTTTCCCCAAATGTTTTGCTCTCATTTAAAAACAAAAGCAAAAACAAAAACAAAAAAAATCTTGTTTTATAGAACCATTTTGGTTGTTCTGAGTTCTGTATAAACTTCTTCTTCACAGTCACTCTTGCCTTCAGTCCTGCCTGTGAGTTCAGTTCTGCTGTGGCTGGAGAATTGTCATCTCCTGTGGAACATCACTCACAGGCCACACTGAGAAGGCCAGCAGTCTGCTAGACAAATCTCTTTGTCCTTGAATTCCCTCATCGATTACATCAGTCTCCCCTCTCCCACACTCTCTCATTCTTTACCATTCCCATCCTACACAACATACATTAATTTATCTACCACAAAACTCCTTTGTAGTCTGGAAATGTCTCTCAGTGGTCAGACAACTGCATAGCATTGCAGTATCCTGAGTTCCATTCCCAACACCACAGAAAACTTTATAATTTGTTTACATTTCATATCCACACAACATTTGCTTTTGCCTAGAAAAGGGGTTCTGGGAAGTTAATGACTATGATTTACACACAACTGATTGACAGTCACACAACACACATTGCATATTGTATGTACTTGGTGTTTGCTTACTAACTGCATGCCAAAAGAAAGTTAAGAATTCCATGGGTTCTTTAAATGTTGTCACTACAACACTTTTGTGGCATGAATAATTAGTCTTATTTTATAGGAAATGAGGAAATAAACTAGGACATTGTGACAGTCTATCCAGAACATTGTTAATAAACAATATTGGAACTTGGTATTATGTTATCCAGAGTGTACTAATGTATAATCCAATCATCTGCTATTGAATCAATGCTGTCTTATGTCATACTCAGGCAACCCTGGAAGGTGGTGGTTTTCTTGTGTTCATCCTGTGTGCTCCTTAATACTATACACATAGGTGTCCTTTGAGTATGACAGTATAGATGGAGATAATAAGTTTATCTTCTCAGTTCTTCACATTTGTCCCTCCCTAGCCAACTGAGGAAGTAAACATATAGAAAAAAAAAAAAACTTCTGTTTTCCTGGAAACAGTCTAACCAAAATAGAATCTCTTTATATCACACCCATTGATCTAGTTCCTCATTATTGGAAAAAGAGTCCGGTGGATCACCAAAGTGCCTTCACCAAGCAACTGCAAACCTCCAGACACCATCATAAAGGGGATGAGTATAGGACTTGAAGGTCACTGATGATTTTATTATTTTTTATATGATAACTCAGTGCCATTGGGCAGTGCCATGAGGTGTATGTATGCTTGTGTCCCCCAAAATCAGTGTGTTTAAAGCCAGCTCCAAGGTGATGCTGTTTGAAAGTGGGAATAGTGTCCTTATACATGGAAGAAACGAGATCAGAGCTTGCTCTCTACCACAGAAGGACAAAGCAAGAGTCCAGCAGGAGGTTCTGTACTATGGGTCAAATCAGCATGACTGTGATACCAGACTCCTTATCCTTCAGAACTTTAAAGAAGAATCACTTTTTTAAAGTCATACAGTCTGTGGTATTCTGCTGCAGCAACCTAGGCAGATTGTGTAAGAACTTATGAATCATACTGAGAACTTTTTATTTTACTCTCGGTGATATAGGAAGCCATGCAAGATTTTGGACTAAATAATAATGTCCTCTGTCACCGGCCTAGAGCCTGTGATGACATGACAACTGTGGCTGCCTTGTCACTGAGAACGGGCCAGGGTAGAGAACAGTAAGAAGTAACTAACTATGCTGCAAGGGAGTTTAGCCACGGAGATGGTGAAAACTGAAAGATTCCAAACTACTAGAAAGTAGATTAGATACAGGATAGACACAGGGAGGAGACAAGGCCAGCGCAAAGCTTCAGGCCTAAGTTATTCGCATCAATCTTCACTGAGGCAAGGGTATCTACAGGAAGTGTGGGTTTGGAAAACAGTAAGGATCTAGCTCTCAACATCTGAAGTGTTAGATGCCAATTAGACATCCAAATGGAGGGCTTCCTTAGACAGATGAATACATATGTCTCTAGTTCAGCCAAAAGTGTTTGAAAATGCCTTGAATTATGGATTTTATTTGTTCTGTTACTATGAAATTTCATAAAACAGTTAAGGCATTGGAACATAGTATTGGCATAACTAAATCTGTGCTGCCAGTCAGAGTCACAAACAAATTTGGATCTTATTCCTTCAATATGAGAGCCATTTTTATCTATGTTTGCAAAGTCATGATCCAGAATGAAAAATAAATGAAGGCATTCCATGAGAAAGCTAAGAACTAAGCTGCAAGAAGTTGTGCTATTTCACGGGAAGAGATGGGGATGATGCAGGCATCCGATGGAGAAGCTACAATGTGACCCACTAGACGATATTACAAATACATCTGTTCAAGTTTGACAATAGTCATGTCATCGATGGTCTTGGCAAGACTCCCATCCTGGGCCTGTCATGTGCAATATTCCTCCTGTAATCCCAAGCTTACCAGCGGCTTTGTGTCTTTTATCACACAGCCTCCTCCTCAGAAAGGTCTTCCCTGACTGCACCATGCCACCGGGCTCGGTCACCCAGGCTTGCTCTCTGCTCTGTCACAGGACCTGTTCCAATTCTGTCCAGACACCTGAACTACTTGTGTTCACTTGCTTGAGTACATCTTCCGCAGGCCCTAAAGTTAAAACCCACATAAGTGAAGGCATTCCTTGTGCCGGAAGTTTTATCACCTAGAAAACTACAGTTCAGCAAATTCTCAATGGAACCAACAAATTCGGCACCACCAGAGACCACAGGGGTGACAAGACTCCAAGATTCAACTTTCTAGTTCTATTGCACTATGGTCTCACCAAACAAGAGACTTTTTATTCTTTTATATTCAATAAGACTTGATTTATTATAAGATCTAGAATTGGAATAGAGAAGGTTCCATGAGCTTTGTGTATTAGGGTTTGAAATTGTATGTATGCATGAGTGTGTGTGTGTGTGTGTGATCCTTTAATCTAGAATAAAGCTTAATGCCACAATTTCTTAGATGAATTTGAGTTTAGCTGACCTATCTGGAAATGAGAATTTCCATTCAAATGAAAATTTCCATTGAAATCACAGACTATTTTATCTGTCCTTCTTATTTATATTCACTGTTGCTTGTTTTATGAATATTTGGAAAATTTTACAATTGTTATATCTTTTAGGAATTGTTCCAGTTCTAGTGAAGTATGATTTGAAGTTTATTGATCATATATCAGAACAGCAATGCCAGCTTGCCTTTAATTTCTGTTTTAAAACATGAACTTAGTTAGATTCTTTTGTGCAGGGAAATCATACAGAAAAGCATCTTCCATCTATGTCTTCAAAAATTGGGGATTCCTAATTATTTTACTGAAATGAAAGTGGTGGCTTAAGTTGTGGACTCCTTGCTGTGGTTAAAGGTTGTTACTGAGTCTGTATTGAGCAAGTGGCTGATGTCTGCAAGAACTGACTTCCATATAATACTTTTTTTTCAGAGTGGGGGCCTCACTTTTGCATTCTTTGCTAGATAGAGTCTCTCACCCTGATGAGGGCCTCCAGATCATACTCCTTTGAGCGACTGTTTTCATTGAGGGTTGTTTAGTAGGGGCACTGAGGTTGTAGGTGCCATGGTCACCCCTGAAACTGGCATTGTTTTCTTTTTCCAAGTGTGGATTTGGACTATGTAGAAAATGAGAACTGATCCTTTGTGACTCAATTTACCATGAGAAACAAAAGTAACCTATTGTTCCCTTGTATCTACATAACTAACTCCAGGAGTCATAGCCACTGTTGTCTGCTGCATAAACACAGGAAAAGCTACAGTGGAAATGTAGCATCCGAACTGGGTCCCACTCTCAGAAACTGAAACTCGAAGGGCTTATGTCATAGATCTGTGTGTCACTGATGTTTACAGTATTCTAAACTTGATACTCAGGCATCAATATTTTATATTGTAATCTAAGGGGGCATGATGAAGAAAATAAAAAACCAAGCCAAACAAAAACAAAAGAACTTATTCCAAAATCCACTTGTGATTACACTGGAAAATTTACAACAGTTTTAAAGATACTGGGATGGGGGAATAGCTCAGGGGCAGAGCTTCAACTGAGCATGCTAAGGCTCTGGGTTCCATCCCAGCACTTTAAGCTTAAAATCATAAAACACAGAATAAGTATTACAACTCTGGCTCACACACTCAAGATTGAAGGTTTGAATTCAAAATATAGTAACTATATCAATGCAATGTTAGTAGAGACCAGAGGAGGCTATGTCAAGTCTTTCTACAGAAGGAAGCCAGCCTCCAACACCACTGCTCACCAATACAGCCATAGAGAAAACTGTGCTACCTGCTCATCACCTCCAATACCTGGCTTCCCCTGTGGTTGCACAGAAAGGACAGAGTCATTGGGCAAAGGAAGCACACCTCTCTAAGGGCTCCACTCTACACAGCCTCCCAACAAATACTCCTTGGAGGAAGAGGGAGGGCTCTGGATTGAGTCTATGAAGCAAGCAGGAGTGCGGTTAAAATGACAGGAAGGAAACGGGCTTCAAGGGCACCAAGTCATGGTAGAAGCATCCGAATGTTTACGCGTTACAGCAAACACTAAACTTGACTTTGTAAACTTACCCGAGATACCAGCATTTCAAGAAGCCATGGAAATGATTAAACGGAGACTGATTTATGAGTTTTATGGGGAAGATTTTGGATGGCCATCTTCTAAAGAGGCTTAAACAATCCTCTCCCCGCAGGCTGTGGACTGGTGAGATAAATACTTGAGCACGTCTAGCTAATTTTGCTAATGCGGTGCAGACCGTGAGCTTGTGCCAAGTTGTTAATATTAACATCAACAACAGTATGAGCCCCAGGGCAAGTGAGGGCAGAGAGGACTATCTGCGTCACACCCATGATGTACTATTCAATATTTCATGCATATAACTCATACACAGTATTATCTGGAATCAGTGGCCACACAGCAGCCCTCTTCTAGAGTAAACACAATGTCAGCAAACAAATGCTTCAAAACAGTATTTTTATAAGAAGGTGAACCCAAAGAAAAACATAGGCATCCTCCTGAATATTAACCTTCATCAGGCGATGAAAGGAGACAGAGACCCACATTGGAGCACCGGACTGAAATCTCAAGGTCCAAATCAGGAGCAGAAGGAGAGAGAGCACGAGCAAGGAACTCAGGATCGCGAGGGGCGCACCCACACACTGAGACAATGGGGATGTTCCATCAGGAACTCACCAAGGCCAACTGACCTGGGTCTGAAAAAGCATGGGATAAAACCGGACTTGCTGAACATAGCGGACAATGAGGACTACTGAGAACTCAAGAACAATGGCAGTGGGTTTTTTATCCTACTGCACGTACTGGCTTTGTGGGAGCCTAGGCAGTTTGGATGCTCACCTTACTAGACCTGGATGGAGGTGGGTGGTCCTTGAACCTCCCACAGGGCAGGGAACCCTGATTGCTCTTAGGGCTGATGAGGGAGGGGGACTTGATTGGGGGAGGGGGAGGGAAATGGGAGGCGGTAGCGAGGAGGAGGCAGAAATCTTTAATAAATAAATAAAAAATAAAAACAGTATTTTTAGAACTTCATGGTTAGCATGAGTCTCTCTGAAAGGCTTATTCTTACTTCTACAACCAACTTTGGGGTCTTTTGAGTAGATTCAAAGAATATCTGTGTATATTGATATTCAAAATATAGGGAGAAGTTGTACTTGTGTCTTGGAAATTTACATCTTCTGATTGTAAGGCCGTGAAATACTTGTACAGTGGATACAAACAAATTCTGTTGATTTTGAAGATGTTCAGAAATCTCTTTTGGGGCTGTTGAAGGGAAATTGTCCCAGGGTTCCATGCGGCACCCTACAGTACATGGAAAACCTGCTTCCACTTTGCTGTCCTGAGGTGGCAGACCCCAGCAGAGCAGGTGTGACCACATGACTAGGCAGCTGTGCTCACAAGGAGCCCCATGCACAGTGGGACTCAACATGAAACTGAGATTTAATAAGTCTGACATTTACAAGAAATTGGCAGAGAATTCTTCAGTGATCTCTGTGACTACACCTAGCCATAAACAAGAGCCTTGCCCTGTTCCCAGTTGCACAAGCCTCTAAGCCAGAAATCCCAAAGATCCTGAGGATTATCACTCTGTGGAGGATTTGCTTTGAATCCCCAGCAGATGAACAAGAACCCACAGGAAGGAGACTGCCAGGTTTCTCATTCCCCTATGCTGTAAATTTGTCTAACACTTAAATCTTGCCAGAGACTCCTTAGTGAGGGCAACTACAGCTGTGGCGCTTGACCACTTCCTGTTTCCTGGCTCTTCTGCTAGGTGCCAGTGACAGCCTAAACCACTACGATTTGTTAGAACGCTAATTTTAATTTTAATTGCTTACCTAATACAAGAGTTCTCAAGCTAACATTGCCTCTTAAATTCTTTACAGAAGCACAAATTGCTTGAGTGCCTACATTAATCTGCTAATTAGTAGTAGAGGGTTCCATTTCTAGTAGCAAAGAGACAAGGGTCCATCCTGCAGCTGACTCACTGAGTGATCTGACCTGTGGGTTGGTGCTTTGAGGAACATCACAAAGACTGATCCCAGAGGTCTTAGTTCAGAAAGGCTAACAGTCCCATCGGGCTCAGAAAAATTATACGAGCCCAAAAAGAGCGCCCATGTTGGTGTTAATAGGTTAAAAAAATTCAGCTAGTCTACTTCCCCAAAAAGGCATACAAGTCTAAACATATTTAAGGGGGAAAAAAAAGCAGGCTGTTGTTTCTGATAAAGCTCTACAACCACTGGAGACAAACCACATGGGGAAAGCAGGCAGTGAGTCACCTCCAGCAGACATGATCATCTGAAGGCTGCTGAACATTTCCTCTTACAGCTTTGTTCGGGCAGCCCAGGGCAACTCGGTCTTTGTACAAAACTGACCATCGTCCACTGAACAAAGAAACTTCTCTGATGAGGCCTGAAAGCTACACTAATCTAAGGGCAAAAAGTTATGAATTTACAGAGCAGTCTGTATCTTCAGAAAACACTCAACCAGAGTGCTGGGGGGTAATGCTTTTGTACACTGTAAAGATTTGTCACTTGTATTAGTTTAATAAAATGCTGATTGACCAGTAGCCAGGCAGGAAGTATAGGTGGGGCAATCAGACTAAGAGAATTCTGGGACTAGGAAAGGCAGAGACACAGTCATCATACAGACATAGAGGCAGCAAAATTAGAATGCTTTACTGAGAAAAGGTACCAAGCCACATGGCTAAACATAGACAACAATTATGGGCTAATTTAGGTTGTAAGATCTAGTTAATAATAAGCCTGAGTTAATAAACCAAACAGTTTATAATTAATATAAGCCTCTGTGTGTTTCTTTGGGACTGAATGGCTGCAGGACCTAGCAGGACAGAAACTTCCATCTACACTAGGGTAAGCAAAATGTAAGTGATAAGGCAGTGTTCTTCTTCATCAAATGCCCAGCACATGATACAGGGAAAGTAAGTCTGTCTCCATATAAATTCAGCACTGTAAAGAAGAGGGAAAAAAAAACAGGGCTCACTCGAAAACAAACAGTTTTGATCTAAAAGAAGAAAAGTATGTAAACACTGACTGAAAGAATGGGGAGAAACAGAGAAGAGAGAGGGGGGAAGTACAAGTATCCCCAGGATAGTGGCAGGTAGACACAGGGTTAGCCGTTAGGGTAAGTTATGACTCAAAGAAAGTTCTGCCCACCCAAGAACTGATCAGGAATTGGATCTGAGAAGGTGAAAGTGTATTCCACTTGTGCCGTTTGGAAAGTGATTAGATTAAACTGGATAAGATTATGATGGGGCTCCTATGACTGACTTGTGCTGGATTTAATTTTGAAAAAAAGAGAACACACAGACAAAGAAATATACATGCTCTGTCAAGAAGTAGTGCAGTCAAGCGGGGCTCTGATCACAGCCTGTTCCATGCTGTTTAGACTCATGGCTTTCTAAGCTAGTCTAAATCAAGATGTTTTCTTATAAAGCAATCTGCCTCAGGCCTTTTGCTACATTACATTTGTAATGACAAATGAACTAATATAGTCAATAAAACAAATAGTCTGGGCTGGATCAAGACGGGGCTGTAGGAGGAAAGAGCTGTAGACTTCTCGACATAAGTACCAGGTAATAGATGTTTTAAGCATTGCTGAGCCAGCTGATCTCTATTGAAACTAGCAAACTTGGCCAGCAGAGGATGAAAGTACTGATAGACAATATAAAAATAAATGGGTACAGTCGTGTTCCAATAAAATTTTATTACACAAACAAGATATGCACCATTAATACTCATTTGCAGGATAAATGAGAACACTAATCCCAGAGTTAGAAATCAGTAGTTAGTATTTCTATCTTAACAGTTGTAATAACTTTTTAATTCCTGTGTTCATGGAAACCGAACCCCTCACTGGACCATCTCTGTCTGGGTAGTACACTTAGAAAATGGCTTAAATATTACCTGTGAATTTCAATCTCATGGCAATGGAACATAACCCATGAAATAACCTATTTGGTTTCCAGGCAACATACTCATTTCTAAAATACTCTAAACAATGTGAAATATTCCTTTACACTGTGTAAATATATGTCACTGTGAATGGTTTATGAAAGAAGCTGTCTGATCAAAAGGTGGACAGCATAAGGTTAGGCAGGAGAACCAGACTAAGGACACTAGGAAGAAGAAAGGTGGGGTCAGTGGAGTCACTACGAGACACGGAGAGGAAACAGGAAGTACAAAATGAGAGGTAACACCATGTGACAGAATGCAGTTTAATATAAATTAAGTTGTAAGAGCTATTTAGTAATAAGCCTGAGCTACTAGCCAAGCCTTTATAATTAATATTAAGTCTCCATGACAGTTATTTGGGAACTGGTGGGAAAGAAATAAAAGCCTACCTACAAAACAATCATTGTCACACAGCAAAATCTCCAAGAATTCCATCTCTGTCTCAGTTGCTCACTTGATTCAAGGCAATGATTTATTATGGAGACGACACAGTACAGTTCAGTGGACAGTCATAAAATGTAGTCTTGGACTTCAGAATCAACAACGAAACCTGTGTTCTCGGCAGCATCCTAAGTTCTCCATCTAAAGACCTGCACTCAAGGTAAGAGTAATTAAAGTTAAGAAAATTCTGATAGTATTCCTAGAAATGGCAGCATTGCCCACAGAACCCAGCACAGGTTCATTAGGGAGTGGCTCAGTGACAGATTTCCTTATTTACATATTTGGCTCCCATGAGGTAAGTTGAACATCAAATGTTCTTTCTATTGGGTACAGAGCCTTGGCTGAAGACAAAACTCCAGTAACATCCACTGGATCCTTACAGAGAAGCAAATAAATAAATAAATAAATAAATAAATATGCACTAGTGGTAGCATGCTGATGCTATTGGTGATTTAGCATTAGTGTTTGTTTCACTTTGGGTTTCAGAAAATAAAAATCATTTGATATACTATGTGGTACCAGTGGCTTGTGTAGTAGCTACAGTAGAGTCGGTCATTCTCTTGGAAATATCTTAGCAGAGGTGGCTATAAACAGATGATATATTTAAAAAATATGATATATAAACAAGACACAGTAGTCTTCTTCAGCCATAGAGAAGAATAAAATTATAGCATTTTATTGAAACTTGATTTTAAACAAAATAAGATAGACCCAGGAAGACAAACATGAATATCTTCATACACATGTGGAGACTGGAAACTAGATTATACACACACACACACACACACACACACACACACACACACACACACGTACACGTGCTTGCCGAAAATAAGAGGAGGACTGTTTAGAAAGATAAAGGTACCTAACAAGAGAAAGAAAAAGAGAGAGGAGAGATTCATAGGGGCACATCTTGTTGAAGTATATACACCTGAATAAGAACATTTCTGATCACCCTTTTGTGCAATGAACATGCATTAATCTTAACTTCTTAATGAGGGAAACCAGGCAACACAGACAACAAGAAGGGTTACAACACTCACTTCCAATAGCCAAATGAGAAGATTTCTAGAGTCATTTCTTTGTGTAGGGCACTTACATGACAAAGACTCTAACATTTAATAACTTCAAACAACAAGCCTCACTTGTCACAGCTTGGTCCAGCAGGACTTGTTGAGCTAGGTCCATTTCTGTGGTCACCTGATGGTCCACTCAGCGGGGACTAGCAGTCCTGCCTGGTCTTAAACACTTACTGGTGCTCACCAGGCTGGGACCCAGGAACCTGACTAGCATAACCAAGTCTGCAGAGGTGACTGTGTTTCTCTTTGTGGTCAGTCACACTTGCGGAGGTCAGACTTGACTTCTTCACATTGTGGCAGAAACGGTAAATGCAAAGAGAAGACATTTTCCTGGACTCCTGGACATCCATCACAGATGTCCTGTCAACCAAAAGTCCCAAGGCCAAGTTAAGGATTCCAGGAGTCATCAGCAGACTGGGAGCTATTTCTGCCATAAAGTGTCTGACCAAATGAGTGAGTGTGTGCTGTGACTGATTTTGGTTCAGCTGGGATGCCGGACTACATGGTTCAGTCATGACAATGAAGAGCATGGAAATAAATACAGACCATGTACACAACTTCATCACTGCACTCTCTCTCTCTCTCTCTCTCTCTCTCTCTCTCTCTCTCTCTCTCTCTCTCTACATTTTTTATGAGTACTGCATATTACAGCACACACATCACATCATGGTCAGAAGATAACCTTGTTATGCTCCTTCCACTGTAAGGACTCCAAATTCGGGTCATCAGGCTTAGTGGCAAGTGCCTTTGCCCACTAAGCCAGCTCACTGTTCTCTACCACATTTCCTATGCTTGGGAACCAGAGTATTTCTCAGAGTGAAATTATACATTTCCTGGAAACATAAAATTCAAACTTTTCCCAATGTGAGTGTGTGAGTTGCATTTTTAAAAAGGTCAAAATCCAACTTGATATTTTAGGGCTTCAATATACAGGCCCTATTCATGGACTTTTATTTTTTCATTCACTGTATCAGAAAAATGAAATTTGTGTCTGTAGACTGAATGAATTGCTCACATACCAATTCACATAGTGAAG
Source organism: Chionomys nivalis (assembly GCF_950005125.1). Lineage (NCBI taxonomy): Eukaryota > Metazoa > Chordata > Mammalia > Rodentia > Cricetidae > Chionomys > Chionomys nivalis. The sequence goes on from NC_080098.1 coordinate 40,235,300, forward strand.
TCTATTATTAGTCATTTTTCTCCCAGTTGTAACCAAGCACCTGATAGGAAGCAGTGTAAAAGGCCTCAAAGGCTTTGGCTTAGGGTGATTTTGATTGCTTGCTTGCTTGCTTATTTTGATCTGCTCAAGTTGACTAAGACAAACATTTCTTGGTTTCCCCAAGAGTTTTCTACATTTCTGGAAAGCTCCTAAGCAAAGATGACTGCCAATGTATACATTCTCCAAAACATGACTCGGAAGATCTGGTATGATTGTGATGGCTCATCTTGGTTGCCAATTTTACTACATCTGGAATCAACTAAAATCTAAGCATCCACCATGCCTGTGGGAGATATTCTTGATTGGCTTGCTTGAGGTGGAAAGACCATTTAAATCTGAATCCACACCTTCTGATGGCAGCTCACATTGAAGAAGGAAGCTTTGCTCTCTGCCTGCTTGCCATCACTCTCACGGGCAAGTTCGTCTACCCTGTTCCTAAGACATCTCTTCACTGGTGTTAGAACCTACTTCTTTGGGACTCCAATATAGACTGAAGACCAGCTGGGATACACAATGTCCTGGACTGAACAACTGTCTGATTCTTGCTATTTGTACATCATTGTTGTTGAACTATTTGCACCACAACCTATAAGTCGTTGTAATAAATCCCATATATACATATACATTTATTCAGTCAGTTCTGCTGTTCTGTTCCTTTAGAGGATGCTGAGTAACACACAAGCCCATACACAACTAGCACTCCATAAAATTCTGTTAATCCAAAATTCTACTCTTCTTAGAAAATCTCATCTTCCTTCAGTTAAATGGTCTGTATGTTCATTATCAAGACTTGCGTCTTAACAATTCATTAAATCCTGATCAGCCTTAATCTTTATGATGGCAATGCTGAAAAGGAGACTGCTTAGAAGCCGTAATGAGACACTACCAGGCCCTGATACCCCAATAGTTACACAGGGCAGTCTCCATCTTTTGTGCATTACACCATAACCATAAAGAATCATGCAGGAATGACTGACCCTCAATAGCCATGCTACCAACAGGCTCTATTGCCACAGACACACTCCTAAGAAGGACCAGAGTACAGTTCATAGTATCCATGAGTTAGTGTTTATGATCTAAGCAGTGGGCTCTTCCCTGGGTGGGATCACAGCAAAGCTCCACTAATCAAAATGAACCTGACTGAGTTTCATCCACACCAATGGACCCACTCACATGGTGAAGAGGATCTATGTCTGCCACTCTTCTGCCTTTGCATCTTCAGGGAGCGTGCTCTGGGGTATTCTAGGCAGGGGTCAGAAAACTGTTTCTGCCACTAACCATGTAATAACTAATTTTGTCTTTCTGAGCTATACAGGTTCTGTAGGTAGCAAAATTCAGTATCACCAACCTTCAGACTACTTAAAAATTTCAAGCTGCTGAACTTTATCTGATTATTAAACTGTGTGGGCCACCTCAGACATTCCATCATCACTGGCATTCCAGCATCTTGGGAGAGTGGACAGTCTTCCTCTGCATCCATTGGTGTTGGTTTTGATACTCTCTCAGTCTATACACTGAATATAGCTCACTGCTAAAGCTTTAGCAGAGTGAACATCCATTTCTAAATGCTACTCTGGACACTTTCCAAATTTCTCATTTAACTTGACATTGCCCATCTATCCAGCTAGTATCCATGACTGGTCCAGCACTCACCATAGCTCTTCAACCAGAAGGAACAAAAATCTCCCAAACCTTTAGAGAATTTCCCTGAGTATCACTTTGTGGCTACTGCAGCTGCCTATGAATGTGAGTATCTGTATTCCAGTATAAAATGCCAGAAGATAGACTTGCCCATCTAAGTCAGAGTCCTGTTAAACTGTGCCGCAATGCCCACTTTGACTTGGTCTTTGTAAAGTGATCTCATTACACAGTTTTTGAAAAATTCATAAAGATTTCGAAACACATTCCCTAATCAGTTTCCTATCCCTTCCTTCAATCTGTGTCAAAAGAAAAGTGACCCCTTTTTGACTGCCAGTGGTTGTCCTAAAACAGTAATTCCCTTTCAAAACACTTATGCTTTAGTTATTTTTGATAATATTGTCGAAGAAACAATCTCCTTTCTTCACCTTTTCACAACGTAAGAGGAAAGTACATCCTTGTCACACCTGTCCTGTAAACGGGCCCAAGAAAGCCTGTAAGCACAGCTGCTTCAGACAGGTGGCTCCCGGGGACATACTCTCCTGCTCAGATCTGCCTTGATGATCTGACAGAACACTCCCATCTGCCAAGGCATCAGACTGGAGTAGGAGGATGTTTCAAACACCTATATGAATGTTTTATCTTGTAAATGGTCTAGAGTTGCTATCACAAAATCCACTGCTTTCCTCGTAAGCTGCAACACCTGCATTTGATCTCCTGTATTAACCACAGCAGAGAAGGTATCTTGAGCCTGCCTTCTCGATTGGTACTAAACACAAGAGAGCTACTCTGAGTCCTGATTTACATGAATTACCAACCATCACCAGAAGACATTTAGAAACAACCTGCCACAAGGGTCCACTGGCATCCATCTCAGTAATCACCTAGCCAATAATGGGGGGAAACGGTCAACTAATGAACCATTCACACTGGGGAACACAACTGCTTTCATTTGCTTGATCAGCAGCAAAACCTTAGCAGAGAAAAAAGTGTAACATGAAAAGTAGATTCCCATAAAAATTAATTGTTAAGCCAACAATACACAGAGTTCACTCCACCTGGCGTTTCCCGTTGTTTACTGCTACACAGCTGTCTGAATATACAGAACACAATAGCTCTGTTGTTGGTATCAGTGACCCAGACAACAATTTTCATTTCGTATGATTTGAGATTAAAACCTTTTGGATAATTCTCTCCCAAAAACCCGTGGTTAAAAGTTGAGTCTTCAGCCTAAGGCACTATTAGGATATGGCAGAACCTTTAGGAAAGTAGATTGTTGGTGGCATGAACCCAAAAAGCAACTGGAAAGCCAGCCTTGCCTCTTTTTTTTTTTTTTTTCTCACTCTGGTCCCTGGCTTCCAAGGGTTAAACAGTTTTCTCTGTCCCAAACTCCCACTGTGATGCTGCGCCTAACAGGTCCAGAAGCAATGTAACCAAGGACTGAAATTCATGGAACTCTGAGCCAAGGTAAGCTCTTCTTCTCTATAAACTCTATAAATTTATTACCTCTGATATTCTGTTGCTGTTACTGAAAGTCAACTAACTTGGGGGCGAGTCTCCCAACTTGTATCTATTTTTCTTTCTGCAATAAATTCTGCTGACTTTTCTCTTTTGTTTGTTTGTTTCGTTTTTACAACCCTACTGCAATTTCTCCTCCTTCCTCCCCTCTCAGTACCTCCCCTCTACCTCTCCCCACCCCATCCACTTCTCTATTTCTCTTCAGGAAAGGGCAGACTTCCCATGGGTATCAGCCAGCTATAGTCTACCAAGTTGCAGTGAGACTAGGCACTTCCTCTCCTATTAAGGCTGGACAAGGCAAACCTTAGGAGGAAAGGGTCCCAAAAGCAAGCAACAGAGTATTCCTTTTGTCTTTAGAAGTACTGATGCATCCATCATTAGTTATATCAGTTCTGCTATTTAAAATACCTATTGTTCTTTCTTAATTTCTAATAACTTGTTTTCATAAGTTACGGACCCTTTTGCTAATGTTTTCTGTTGTTCCACCAAGGAACACAGTCCTATCCCATCCCCCACCCCAGGTCTGTTTCACATTGTATTTTCTAATTTTGAAGTTGTAGAAATCTACGCTCCTTTTTGAGTTGAGTTTAGGTTAAAAAACTATCTATCACAAACAGATTCTCGTTAGTCAAAAGGTAAGTCCATTTCCCCTGTGGGAATGCAGTGGGAAGTGTTGATTTAGGCAGATGCCTTTGGCGAGAGGAGAGTCTACAGATGAGACAAGGTGGAGGGGCAGCAATGTGAACAGAACAGCATCCCCATCCTTTATGCAGACAAAATGTTTTTTGAGTGTTTTTGTATTGCCAGCTTCTCACCTTGGCTTTCTTCTAGGAGCAGGTGGCTGGCATCTCCTGCTCCGCTTCCAGCTCTGCTGTACATCTTCCCTCAAGGTTCTGCCTGTGTCTTAACTATCAGTACACCCCCACTGTCTACAGAAGCACCCGTGGGGGCAGGTGAGGTGTGCAAGCAGAAACCAGTGCTTTCAAGGAAGGCCTTCCACTGGCTCTACTGGAGGTTGAATGGGTCTGTGCACTGGCTCTACCGGAGGTTGACTGGGTCTGTGCACTGGCTCTACCGGAGGTTGACTGGGTCTGTGCATTGGCTCTACCGGAGGTTGACTGGGTCTGTGCACTGGCTCTACTGGAGGTGACTGGGTCTGTGCACTGGCTCTACTGGAGGTGACTGGGTCTGTGCACTGGCTCTACTACAGGTTGACTGGGTCTGTGCACTGGCTCTACTACAGGTTGACTGGGTCTGTGCACTGGCTTTCAAACTTCTCTGGAGCTGTTTAGGGAAGGGAGATTCCCATGTGAGATTCTTTTCCTCCAGCTTATATTAGCACTGTGTTTTTTGTTTTGTTTTGTTTTGTTTTTGTTTTGTTTCCAGCTCTGCCTCCTCCAAGATTTCAATGCCTGTGATTTCTTCTCCCATGACTGCACATTTTTGAACTTTTCTATCACTGTTGGCATTGATTTCTTTTAAAACACAATTTTCAGTGTTGTTGATGAAATTTGGGACAGAAGAAGAAATAGACATAAGTGTTGTGTCCTCCATCTAGAAGAGATATTTCAGAGTTCACGTATTCTTGTCAGCAGAAGACAACTCTGGATGAGAAACATGGATTTGCTTTATCAGCAGTGTGCTCGCTCTCCCATATATAGACAATGTGTGCTGCCTGTGGCCCTGCATATTATAAATACACTATGATGTATAGTTTTTATGTATTTCAAAACTTTAAAATGATCCTTTGGGATCTTGATTCCACTTTATAGATAAATAATTTTTAGAGGCTTCAAGATTTTTTTTATTTAATTTCAACTCATTAGGGAAATACGCGCTATACCTTAATAACTAACTAGGGAAACACATGTTGGCTTTTATATATTTTTAATGATTTGCTGCAACAAGATTGGACCTCTGTAGTTTGGGGGTAATATTTTATTCCTCTTTGTCACAGGTGAAATCCCACTATCTCTGGGTCCAGTTTAAGGGTACTATGCTTGTAGTCTTGCCATCTTGCCTGAGATAGCTCTAAGAAAAAGCCTACACATCCCATAACTGATGAAAACTCTCATCGTCGGCCATGTGCTCTGGAGTCAAGAACACTAGCATAGCAAACTTCAAGTCTCTGGTTTGCCCTCTTAACTGCTTCCCTGGCATGCTGCAAACAGCACGTGCATTTGACAGAGTCACTAGATGTGGAAATGCAATGCAGTGTAAGGAACATCAGCATTGCAATAAACAACTGAGGCTGCTCCATACGGGGATTTGCCAATATCTGACCATGATTAGCTGATGCACTTCCATGAATCAGCTAGTACCACAGTTTTCCTTGAATTTAAAAGGAGACTGTATGTGTGGGTCTGTAAGTCTATATAAAGACATTTAATGGCTGATGGAATTTAGCTTTAAATGTCTGCCAATACTCAGCCAACAGGCCTAGTCTGAACTTTCATGCAGGAGTAAAACAAAATCCAGCTATTGAATGGTGTGGTCACACAACTTCGATTCCTGGAACCCACAGTGGAGTGAGAACACTGACTCCTGAAGGCAATTCTCTGACCTCCACACAACCAATGGCAGGGATGCTCATATCCATACACGCACATCGCACAAGTAATGAGAGCAACAATAACAACTACAATAATAATAATAATAGAGTAAAAACCATTTTGTGAGAAACACTCTCAAATTCAAACTTAGATAGGAACAGAGTGTCTTAGAGTCCTACATATTAAATAAAGTTTAAACTATAATAGCATTGGCAATTCCCCTATCTATGTTCAGGAAACATTAACAATCTGACTCCAACCCTGTAATTTAGTGCACTGTTAGATGACAGGGGCAGCAGAACAGCGACATGCTGTCTGTGGAAAGCTTGAAGCTCAGCAAGAGATGGTGGGAACACAGTGAATCTCTGTGCACAGTTGTAATACTGTGAGCACAGATGAGATGCCTCACAGGGTTCCTTCAGAATCTTCTGGGGAAAATGGACTCCATAGCAGACTGAAGCCATACTATAAGAGATAAACAAAAGATCTAAAACAATATAAAAATTATTTCACTTTTACCACCAGCTATGGGAGGGCCTTCTATCTCTGCATTTATTTCCTTTAGTTTGGCCTCTTTATGCATTTCTAACCTGAAGTATGTTTAGGTATACCATAGCTTTCTTGATGAAGTATGTTTAGGATACCATAGCTTTCTTGATGAAGTACCTCTAATTGCCTAATTTCTAATTCTAGAAATTCACGGTTGCCATTTGCTACTTTTGCTTCTGCCCTGACTTTACCTATTTCACTCTACTGTATTCACCAAAGCTTCAACTGAATAAATAATACAATTGGTCCTCTGCAGTGATGGTTTCTGTGACAGCTGTGGGTTCTGTCAAATGCAGATTGAAAATGCCCTTTTAACAAACTTTTCTCATCCTCGTTCTCTCGACAATCCAGGATAATACTATTTACATGTCATTGACGTGGTGCTCGGCATTACAAGTGATTTAGAAGTAATTTAAATTTTGCAGAAGGTTGTGTATAGGTCAAATGCAAACACCATTCTATTTCATATGCAAGCCTTAAACACCCACTTATTTTCGACCCCACGGGTGCTATGGAAACAATCACAATGGTAGCCTCCCCAAGGCTACAGGTCATTACATAAGACAGGGAACCCAGCTGCACTGGGTCAGTCAACTGTAGGCATTAAATTAGTATTTACTGAATTTTGTTATGTTTATCACCATTGTAATTATTATTCATTTCTTCTCTGTTTAGGACATTATATCAGTCCAGCCTACTCCAGTTTTCATTTTTCCAACATGATTATTTAGCTATAGACTTGGAAAGCTTTCCAAAATCGTCAGCTGTTTGTAGAAACAGAACTCTAGCTATGGATGCTGTTCTTTTTGGAGGTACAGCTGTTCATTGTCAGATCAGTGTACAAACTACAGAGAAAAATTAGTGAAGCAAACGAGGAGAGTAACAAGTGGCCATGTTTTAAACAGAGAACTCCTTGCTGATGATAGAACCGGGCGGGGGCTTTCAAGTTCAAGGCACAATGAAATCAGAAGAATCATCAAGGCTCTTGGAAAGCAACAGAAGAGTGGCAAACCATCTAGAAGTTTAACAGAAAACCAGGGAACAAACTCAATAAGCAGGGCCCCTGTGGAGTAAAACACAGCACAGCTACTGCAATGTGGCTTCACTTTTAGTTGAACCAGACTGTGAGCCATTGACAGCCTGAGTTATTATCGAAATAATAAGCAGCTATGTATTAGTGGAGGCTAAGAGCTAAGAATGATATTAGCCTAAGTATTCAATGCAGTATTCTGAGGAAGACAAACATGATTTTAGTTGACTACAAGCCTTTGTGATGATGCTTGGGAAGGGGAGTCAGGATAACTGTGCAGTTCTTTGAAGGCTCGAACTCAGACCCTAGATGGTGAAACATCCGGAGCTCTGCTCTGTTGAGATCACCTACTTGTCATTACATAAATATGCAAGTGAGTGAGCATGCAGCAAACATTCTCGAGAGAGGGACAGAGAAGGTGCCAATGCATTATCAAATCATCTATTTTTGACAAAAATTAATATCAGTGAGATATGAAAGTATAGAGGAAAGTGTTGTACGTAAGCAAGAAAAAAGCAGGCAAGGAATATCTTTTCAGGCTCTCAGTGTTGATGTTACATGAAAAAGACTTCAAAATAACTATTATAATATCAAAAGTATGAAAATAAGGCTTGTTTATAAAGTACAGAAAAATATGATGACAACCCCTTACAAGGGAAAACTATCAAGAGATAAAAGTCAAGAGGCCTAAACCCAAATTCTGAATGTGAAAGGCGGAACAGTTGAAATTAGTTTATCACACAGGTTCGATAGAAAAAAACCAAATGCAGACACCAAGATACATCAGTAGAAACTGTATCATCTGCAGAAAAAAGAGAGGAAAAATAAAAATTACACTAACATTTCAATAACCACAGCGAAAGTATTCGGCGATATCCAACTTACTACCACAAACATGCAACAAATCAGAAAAGAATGTCCTCTTTGATTGGCAGCATCTGATGTCAGACTCAATACTGTAAATCTGAGAGCTTCCTCCCAGGATCAGAAACAAGCTAAAAATGGCTGCTCTCTCAACAGCTCTTCCAAATAATGTACCAGAGAGTCTAGACACACCGCTAGATAATAAAGCATGAGGTCAAGATTATGAAGAAAGCTTTAAAATCACTTTAAGAACTGGGTGTGGTGGCACACTCCTTTAATCAGAACTCTTAAGTGATTTCAAGGATAGCCTGGTCTACATAGTGACTTCCAGGGCTACACAATGACACTCTACCTCATGAAAGAGAAGGCAGCCTTGATTTCAAGAAACATGATCTTTCATACAGAAGATCATTCTAAGAAATCCCTAATGCATGACTTAAGCTAAGTTGCAGAAAGCAAGAAGAACCGACAAAAAATTTAAGGGTGTTTTAACACAGCTGAAACAAGCACCTCAAAGACAAAACTGAGAAAATCCTGCTTATAAAGGCTCATCAAGAATAAAAGATGAACATATGTGGGGAAAAAAGGCAAAACTTATACTGTTTGTGGGATCTTTTATAGTATAAAATAATGAGGCAATAAAACTGTGAAACCATGAAACAGCATTAAAAGAAATTAGAAAGGTCTACATCAATGGAAAAATATCTAATATCTATGCCTAGACGCTTCATAATGTTGTCATCATTCCCCAAACTGATCTACCAATTCAATGCAATCTTTTAAAAATTACATCTTATTTATTTATTTTATATGTGTGCCTGTATATGTGACAAGACACGTGTGAAATTCAGAGGACGGCTTTCAGGGGTGCATTTTCTCCTTCTGCTACACGCTCAGAAGTCGAACGCAGATCATCAGGCTTGGTGGCACTAGCTTTAATATCCTGCGTCGTCTTGACATCCCCTCAAAGCAGTGCTTATGAAAACCCAAACTGTTTGCTTTGTAAACTGACAAGCCCATCCTGAAATTCATATAAAAATAAAAAGGTCCCAAACTACTCAAAATCCTAACAAGGGAAATTCCCCAATCTTAAAACTTACCATGGCACATGAGATAAGGGTAAGAGACATAAATCAAGAAAACAGAATTAATAATCCAAAATTGTACTCTTAAATTTACACTCAACTGATATGTGTGAAAGTGTAAAGATCATCCAGTGGGAAAAGGAAATGACAGAATATGTTGATGGAGTAGTGGAGACTACTGCACGGCAGAGAAAAGATGTACCCTCATTCTCCCACAATAACAAAATATCAATGTTTTTTAAATGTAAGAATTAAAACTATGAAACTGGGCCAAACATGGCGCACACCTTTAATATGAACACTCAGGAGGCAGAGGCAGGCGGACCTCTGTGAGTTCCAGGCCAGCCTTAGTTCCAGGTCTTCACAGCACAACCTTGTGGAAAAGTTGAGAACCACATGTAAAAATCTAAAATGAGAACTCTATTTAAACTCATATGTTTATAAAAGCTTCTACAGGAGTAGGTTTCTGTATCGTTTTAATATCATTAGTATTAGTCACCTCTCACTGTATTCCTTCAATGATGCTGTCCTTCCGTACCTATTAAACTCTTCCTGAGCCATCATCCCTCTTTAATCCTCATACCACTGTATGCTATCTCTCTTTCTTGAACATCCATGCATGGTCTCAGACTAACTTCCTGAACTTTATGGTTAATACAAATGGAATAACATATCTAAAGATTCAAAGTTACCATCCCTAAATGAGAGAAAACGCATGTTTGTCTTTCTAGCTCGAGGTTACTTCACTCGGAATAATTGTTCGATCCATTTACCTGCAACCTTCATAATTTCATTTTTTTTTTGAGACAGCATTTTTCTATATAACAACCTGACTATCCCAGAACTCGCCCTGTAGACCAGGCTGGTCTCGAACTCACAGAGAGCTGCCTGCCTCTGCCTCCCAAGTGCCGGAAATAAAGGCGTGTGCCACCACAATTTCAATTTTATTAACAAACCAATGATATTTCATCATGTAAATGCATCATTTCTTTATCCACTTATCAGTTGATAGACAGCTAGACTGTTTCAATTTCCTCAGGCCACACAAAACCCCTGCATGGAGAGTGGAGATTGGCCTAAAGTCCACCCGTACCTAGGGGAAACTGACTATTGATAGCTGCTGGGGACAGGGGCGGGATTTATTTATGGGTGTAGCCGCTGGTGCAAAGTTGAATGAATGGGGAAGAGGATATGGAAGAGGAGAGGAAGAACTGGGAAGCATGGTCAATCTTCATTGTATAAAATTCCCAAAGAACTAATTTTTTTTAAGTGAGAAACTTCGGAGCACTGAGCCCTCCCTCAAGGGATCCACACAGAAGAGGAGGCGAAATGACTATAAGAGCTAGAAGTGGTGGGTGACTCCAAAGAAACAGCACCTTCCAGACACAACATGGCTGATGCTCATATGAACTCACAGAGATGGTGACAGCATGCACAGGACATGGACAAGTTCAAACCAGCCAAAATTACAGCACCAAGAAGGGGGAAGTGGGCACAAAAGTTAACCAAGAAGCTATGTGCAATTACTACCTTCTGGTAAAGGATAACCTATTTTATTGGATGTAGTAACCCTGGGTATATGATCCTGCTCTCCAGAGCAGGCTTGACACTCAGAAGTATCTGGTCACCTTGGTGTGTGTGTGTGGAGGGGTGTTTCTTGGTTTGGGTTTGGATTTATGTTTAGGGTTTTTTTCTGAAAGAGAGAGAGAAAGAGAGAGAGAACATGAAGTTACATGGGTAAGAAGGAACAAGATATGGGAGAACTCGGGGGAAGAACGTGCTCCAAATACATTGCATTGAAATTTGTAAATAAGTAAAGAAAATAATAATTTAAAGTGGTGAATATAATGTTATGGAATTTTTATTATTTTTCAGCAAAACTTTATATATATATATGTATATATATGTTTACATCACTTCCTTCCTCTTCTCCCTCTAAACTAGTTCTCAACCTAGCTATCAGAAAATGCATATTTCCAATGGGTCTCAGGATCTGAGACACTGATCAGTAATAAAATTATAGTTATGAAGTAGTAATAAAAATAATTTTATGATTGGGGATGACCACAACATAAGGAACTGTATTAAACGGCCATAACAGTAGGAAGGTTGCAAACCACTCCTCTAGATCCTTTGATAAAAAAAATAGAGATCAATACAGTCTTCTGAATTCATTTCCTGTTGCTTGTGAACTTTAACCTTTTAATGATTTTGAATTTTAGTTCAAGAAAATATTTCCTAACCATAGCATCAAATGCACTAAAATCAAAATATATTTGAGGGATAATAAAAGTGCCCTATTATTCCATTGCAATAGCTGTGTAACTGTAACTATACAGAAAAGCTATTGGGTGGTTTGGTATACACATCACATCTCAACAAATCTCACAAACAAAGAGCATCAGGAGACTGCAGTCTAGAGGACAGGTACAGCAGGCAAGAATGGAGGAGGAGATCAGGTCATGCTCAACTTCATTCAGGCAAGGCAAGGATGCTAAAAGCCTGGGTGAGACAGGAAGGGTTTTAAGTAGACAGATGTGACCAGCTTTAAGAGAGTCACAGCGTGGAAAAACATGCAAAATACAGAAATGAGCATGGGGATAAATAGCAGTCTGTAAATGAACATGGTATTGGAATAATTTACTCTAATTAGCTCTTCAGAGAATAACTGCCAGATAAATCGAAATAAATAATGAGACTGGCTGCTTTGACTAAGATGCAAAAGTATTCAGCAAATGTTCTGCCTAAAAAACTACATCTTTCTTGATTGCTCTTGGCAACCGTTCAGAAAATCTCATTTAATTGTTTTATTTTGAGGCAAAAAATCTTGCTGTACCTTCTAAAACCCCCTTCCTAAGTAGAGGCCTTGTCAAGGTGCTCATGATGCCTCATAACAAATAGAATATCTTTTATTTCAGAGGTGACATTAAAGGATTTAATAAATGGAGGGCTGGATTTCAAACAATTATTTGGTTCACATTTTCCATGTAGGTAGCAAAGAAGAAACAAAAAGATACTATCGGTGCTTATCTATAAACAAATATGTTGGCAACAAACCTCATCATTTTAATTTATGACTTTTTCATCATTATTTTATTTACATAATCTACTAAGCCTGATTTCAGTACCTGAGATCACCTCATTTGGAACTCATTTTATTGGACATCATTTTAACATCTGGCTGTTTAACAGTGTGTTTTCAGAATTTGGAACTCATTTGATGGGATATCATTTAACATCTGGCTGTTTAACAGCATGTTTTCAGAATTAGATAGGCTAAAGACAAAACATTTTGCTAAGCTAACCAACAGGGGAAATACTACTTGTAAAGGAAAATCCTGGGCTTGAAGTACAGTTGATAAAGATTCTTAAACATTTTAGTAATTGTGCCCATCCCCGGCTCTTGCATTCGTTGTGGTCAAAACCAATCTTCTGCTGCAGTATACCACCTAGTGCTTAGTTTCGCTTTTACCCATAACTCAATATTAGTATCAAAACTAATGTATTTTTCTATTTAATACTTATGTATGGACTGGAGAGATAGTTGAGTAAGAGCACCGACTTCTCTTCCAGAGGTCCTGAGTTCAATTCCCAGCAACCAGATGGTGGCTCACAGTCATCTATAGTTAGAGCTAATGCTCTCTTCTGGCATGCAGGCATAAGGCAGATAGGGCACTCATACACAGAAAATAAAAAAATAAATAAATCTTTTTAAAAACTTGTGCTTTAGTGGTCACAGAATGCAAGACTTTTTAAAGTAATGAGCTCTACAAAGTGTATCTAGAATTTTCCAGGGTCTGAAAAGTGGGAATTCTCGAGCCAAACAGCTTTTGCTGCAATAAACAACCTTAATGTAACTTACAAAAATACAAAAAAGGAAGCTAAACACATTATAGATAAGGGGGAAAATCCAGGAAAATGTTGATAATATAATTTTAAAAGACCAAGATTATGTTCTTATAAGATATTCTCAGTGAAACAAAAGTGTTTTAAAAAATGAAACAGCATCACAGCTGATATGCCTGACTGGAGTGAGTGAGTGAGTGTGTGTGTGTGTGTGTGTGTGTGTGTGCGCACGCACATGCACACACACACATAAACACACATTTCAGTAGATTCCAGACATAATCAGGCTCGCTTTGCTGACTGAAGGGAGAGACCCCACCCATTTGGATAACAGCGCTGTAAGTTAAAGGCCTCTATGTATCTTTCCTTTACAATCAAATAGGTGAGAGAAGAGAGCAACTGCAGCTATTCTGTGTTTATCAGAGTTCTTGGATCGTAGTCTATACATTGATTCTAATGTGGGGCATTAAAAACTTCATTTTCCCTTCTGTGGTTGTGTCTGTTAGATAATAATCTCCAAATATTCTAGGCCAAACTGGTACTGAAATATAAAGCTCCCAGATATGCAGGGAATAGCTGAGAGAATGCAAAGAAACTGTGATAAAATGTTCATAATTACCCAATGATAGAACCATAGCAAGTATTCCCCAGGGCAATACAAGCCTGTGTCCTTGTGTCCTGCTCTGGTAGCATATCAGGCAGGATGGGGCCGTTGTTTTGTTGCAGGTTCTCATTTTAATATTCTTCTTGGAGAAGGAGTTAAGCCCTGAAGGCAGAGGGTCAATACTTAGTGATTTAGTCTCAGAGTAGCATGGAGCATGATATGTTACCCTGCGGGATAGACACATGATGGGTGGGTATTCAAGAAGGAAGCCACCATTTCTTGACTATATATTGTATCTACATCAGACAGTCTATCTGGTACTTTGCATAATTTACGCCTCACAGCAAAACCATGTCCTCATTTTTAAAATGCCAAAAGAGCAAAGTTTATTATTACACCAAAGTCCAATGTTAGCAGAGTAGGAGTTTTAACCCAGGCTTATCTGTCTCTAAATTGTTGGCTTTTAAAAAAATTATTGCATCATGTTTCATCATAAAAATGGTTTATTTCTCTAAAATGAAAGATGAGGATACTCAGTGGCTATTAAATTATACAAAGTACATTTATCTTCTGCTAACAATTATAAAGGCAATCTTTACTGGATGTAAATGTGTTTACTCTTGGATTTCATATGATGCTTCAAATACACAATCTCATTAGAGCTAAGTATTATTTTATGTCAGAGATTCAAAATGTTCACATACTTGTTTAATGAGAGTCAAATATTTGGGATCTTTGGAGATCTTACAAATTCTATATTTGGAGAATGATCTTTACACTTAAGAATTCTAGTAATCAATACATAAGAAAGAAAGAACAAGGTTTTCTTTTTTAATTTATTTGTCTATTTTACATCCCACGGCAGTTTCTCCTCCCTCCTTCTAGTCCCTTCCCCAACTTACCCTCTCCCCTGCCCCCAATCCACATCTCCCATTTCTGTTCAGAAAAGGGCAGACCTTCCATGGATATCAACAAAACATGGTGTATCCAGTGGCAGTAAGACTAAGCACCTTCCCTTGCACTAAAGCTGGGCAAAGCAACCCAGTATGAGGAATAAGATGGGATATGATGGCCCCTGGTGCAGCACGGGGTTGCCCAAGTTTGGGGTTGGAGTTCTGGCTATGTGTGTGGTCTCTGTTCTGACCAGGGAAACTCTGAGATTCAAAATCCTGGTCTGGCTTCTGGTGGGGTAGGAGGCTTCTATCGGAGGTGTGAGCCAGGATAATGTGAAGGTGAGGAGAGGTCTTGGGCTTATGCTGGGTGAGTGCAGGCAGGGTGGGGTGGGAGCAGTCTTACCTGAGCCTCGGGATACTGGTTGACCTTCTGCCAGAGATGTGGGCCAGGATAAGGTGACATGGAAAAGAGGGGCACTTGGGGTTGGGCACAGGTAGGGCAGGGATGGGGTGAGGTGGTGTTTTACCTGATTTTCAGGGAGCTCGGCCTGGCCTCTGACGGGGTGGAAAGCCGAGCAGAGTCTTCTGAAAACAAACAAACAAACAAAAATTTTAAGAGCGCTTGCTTCACAGTGTGAAGAGAGAGTTCAGATCCTTGACACAGTTCAGATCCTAAAACACAGCGCCGACGTCACAGCTCCTCCACAATTCCACCGCTACACAGGCAAAGACAAGGGGCCCCCAGAGCGGCTGGGTAGACTGGCCAAACTGGTGCATTCTGGGTCCAGTAAAAGGCTTAGCCTCAGCACATAAGTGGAGGAGAGACATCAAAGAAGACCCCCAGACACAAAACCATACATGTACCATACATGTGTGTGTACAGACACACACATATACACACATTTTCTAATAGAGACAACTGAACTGCAAGGATTTGTTGATTTGTACAGTCTTCTCACAGTCAAAAGTAAGGCCCAAATCATGCTATTTCTCTCGGTGCTTCTGACTGAGAGGGGCTGGAATCAGGCCTTGCTATTTCACTGCCCTTAGAGCTTCGACAATCTTATCCACAGTTGGTCTCCTAGTGGCCTCCAAGGAGATGATGGCTTGATGGAAACCTTGCCTCTCTTTCTACAAAAGTATGTGATGGTGTCAGCAGTGGGAACTTTTTATTCTCGGGATTTTGGTTATTTGATTGTCTGTTTATGTTTGTTAAAAACAAAGTTTTAATGAAAGATACCTTTGAGGGATAATATGTTGATTATAAAAAAAAAACAGGTCAGAGTTGTTGGGTGGCTTTTTTTTTTCACAATTTGTAACTTAATGGACTCTCCAGAGATATGGCAGCCTCACAAGAAAGCAACATGAAGAACTCAAATGCAGTGTGTACTGCATGCATCTGAGAGAGTCAAGGGGAAAAAAGGAGAGCTTTGAAAAGTGGCATCTGGATAAAATCGAGTTTTTGGATCCAAAGCCATGCGTACCCAATAAATAATAATAGAGACATGAAGGCAAAGGCTGAATGCTCACCAAGCCTGGACAAAGAGCACTCATGTCGATGACTGCAGCAGGGCTGTCACAGTGGAGAGGACAGGACCAATCCTCTGGATTGATCTCTACCAACCAAAATAGACGAGACAGATGAGACAGCTAAGAACATTCATATAACCTTTATTACTGTATGGCTTAATAAAAATAGCACAAACACTAACCGAGGTCATTAGAATGACTTATGTTTTATAATTAATAAAATGAGGGTAAAAATTAATAGCAATGACACAAATAACTTACAAGTCTTAATAACTGATTTGAATAAAATATGTGTGCATACATGATACATACAAATATAGGAGAGAGAGAGAGAGAGAGAGAGAGAGAGAGAGAGAGAGAGAGAGAGAAATGTTTCCCAAATTGCCTAGAAGCTAAAGGTTTGTTCGGTCTGTGGTGGGACCTTTAAGAGGTCCTGACCTCCAGAAGTTATGCTATTGGGGTCATTCTTGAGAAGATAGTGGGTGGCTATTTCTCTCTGCTTTTGCTGCTACTAAGTGAATTGGTTTCCTCTCCCTTGAATTTCCACCATGACACACTGTACCCGCAGAGGACCAAAGCAACAGGGCTCAACGACAGCAGACTGAAGCCAAGAGCCAAAATGAATCTTCCTTCCTAGTGAATTATATGTGGCATTTTTCACAGTGGGGAAAATGGGAGGGAAAAGAGGGTTAAATGACACTAAAGATGCTTGTAAAAAGCCATAATAAATCATACAATTTTATGTTCATTTAAAGTTACATATATAATGAACGCATACATGCATACAATATACTTACCATGTATATATGCATATATATTCATACAGTTTAAATAAAGATACATCACTTGGGGTGACAATGTTCTCCATCAAAGCCACAGACTATCTAACAAAAACTCCAATGCTGGCATGGGGAACCTCCATTCAAGCTGTTGCTCAGAGGAGCCCCCCAAAACTATTTACACTACAGCCATTGCCCCTGGTTGTCTCCCCAGACACTGAAGGGAAGAAGATGTCACACATTTCAGACCCAGGATTGGGAGGAATAGAGCAGAACTGACGTGGAAGCCTTCTCCTGGAGCACCAGCTCTCATCCTACTGGATGGAGCCGTGCAAGCTGCCAAGGGAGAAAAGCAAGTGAGAGCCCTATCCAGCTGTTGCCTACAAACAACATCAATGACCAGGATGGAAAACTATCCTGACAGGTTCAATAGAGGCATTTATATCCTAGGGGGCAAAGCAGCAGCCATCTCATTAGACTTGAGGCTTACTCAACATGAAGAAATTTATGCTTGACAGTGTAAACCTAGCCTGCTACCCAGGGCTGGTAAGGCTAGAGGTCCTAGAGGAGAACACACTACTGCCACCTCCCTAAACCAGTATAACGCCTAACTTTATTCTAAACACTTATCTGTATACCACAGATAATGTAGCTGTCTCCCATTATCAAAAAGCTTCTCTTGGCAGCAGGTAGAGACCATTACAGAAAACCACAACTGATCAAAATGCACAGACCAACTAGCCATGCAGTGCCTGCCATCCGTTGATGCATTCAAAATTCAACCCCCACACCTAAGGCTCCGAGAGCATCTTGGAAGAGGGAGTGGAAAGATTGTAAGAGCCAGAGAATCAAATGTCTTCTGTGAGGTGGTGTCGTCTGTGCATGACAGGGAAGCTGCACCCAAGAAATTTCAGCAATGTGATTGCCTAAGCAAAACCTGAATAGTGATAATAACAATTGACATGCCAAGATAGATGGGGGGAAAAAATCTCACAAGACCCCGCCCGTAGATGATGAACTACATACAATTAATGGCAACTAAAAGAGGCAAAATCAGTCTTATTCAATGATAAGCCCAGAAGAGGTTTTCCAACCCAAAGTAGTCAACCCTAAGCATATATATATATGAATAACACTAAATGAATTCAGCAGAATGTATGAATGAATGAATATGTACTCATATAAATGTAAAAACAAACACAGAATGAGAGACCATGAATTTGAAAAGGGGGGGGGGCATGAGAAAAATTAGAGAGGAGAGGAGAGAAATTATATAAATGTTTTAGTCATGAAATTCTCAAAAGAAACAACATATAGTAAACTAATGTAACAGTGTGTATATGTATACATAAATATAATATTTGTAAAGTTTATATTCCCTGTTTATATAAACACTTAGCACATTGTTTGTACATTCATTGATTAAGGTGTCTAATAAGGCAGGATGATTATGATTTTTTGCCCTGCTCTCTCCTTCCTTATCTCAGCCTAATTTTTCCATCCAATAGCTCTGAATCCATTTTTCCATTTTGTATTTAAATCACATCTCTGTTGGTTAAAGAAATCATCTGCTGTCTGCTACTTGAATAGCCAGTAAATGTCTCTACCAGCTCTGTGCCCTTCCTCGGAAGAAGGCAAGCAAACGGAGTCAGTGACTTCCGAGGTCACCTCACCCTGCGAGCCTCAGACACACTGCACAAACAAGGGAGGGGTCCACAGCACTGCCGGCCCTGGCTGTGCTCAGCTGTCTGCCTGTTCCATCACCTCCTGCAGCCATATGCCCTGATCAGTCTGTTGCAGTGCCTTGTTCTGAGGATGTTTAGCATCAGCTCTGCATGGCTGTCCTGGGTTTGTGTCAGAATCCTTCCCCACAAGATAAGCCTGGTGTTTGCTCTTACAGTATGTGAAACTGTGTCACTGAACCAAGTCTAATCCTCCTCTGCCTCAAAGTGTACAACTGCTGCTTTCTCACCTCCAAAGCTTTTGAATAACTGCGGCAGCCCTGTAGAACCGATCCTACAATACCTACATGGTATGAGAGAAAGGTGATGGTAAAGACAAATTTAGCTTGGGAAGAAGTCGGTAGGCAGAGACCAGACTGGAAAGCTCTTCACCAAGGCTGGCATCTTAACAACGCATGTGCAGAAAAACACGGGCTGATCAAAGGCCCTGGTTCCTGATTCTAACACCGAACCATGTGCCCCTGCCCTATTTCTTGTTCTGGTATATAGACACCTGGAAATCCTACTCTATCTGCTTGGAATTCCCACCTTATCCTATCTTGCACTGCAATAGGCCCAAAGAAGATTCTTTATTAATCAGTGATATTCACAGCATACAGAGGGGACTCACACATCAAGTGTGTGTGTGTATGTTGACAATGGAAAATTATAAATAAGTATAAGAATATGAAGAATAGTACAAGGAACTGCAAGCATCCACTGTTCAAGCTTCAATAATTCTAAATATGATACAGACCTTGTTTCATTTATACCTCCATTATTTCTTGTTCCAGAATTACATTTTTGAAGAAAATCACATATATCATTTTATTCATAAGTGTGTCTGTCATAAATATAAGAATCCTTTTTTAGCTTAACATATTATTCTCACACCTGAGGATAGGGAACCTGAAATGAACCTATCCTATATCCATACTGATGAATATCTTGCATATCACCATAGAACCTTCATCTAGCGATGGATGGAGATAGAGACAGAGACCCACACTGGAGCACCGGACTGAGCTCCCAAGGTCCTAATGAGGAGCAGAAGGAGGGAGAACATGAGCAAGGAAGTCAGGACCACGAGGGGTGCACCCACCAACTGAGACAGTGGGGCCAATCTATTGGGAGCTCACCAAGGCCAGCTGGACTGTGACTGAAAAAGCATGGGATAAAACCGGACTCTCTGAACATGGCGGACAATGAGAGCTGATGATAGGCCAAGGACAATGGCACGGAGTTTTGATCCTACTTCATGTTCTGGCTTTGTGGGAGCCTAGACCTGGATGGAAGGGGGAGGACCTTGGACTTTCCACAGGGCAGGGAACCCTGACTGCTCTTGGGACTGGTGAGGGAGGAGAAGAGGAGTGGGGGGAGGGGGAGAGGGGCAGGAAGAGGGGGAGGGAAATGGGAGGCAGGGAGGAGGCAGAAATTTTTTTTTTCAAGAAAAAAAAGAAACCTAAAAAAAAAAATGTTAAGTTTTTGAAGAAAGAAGAATATACCAGAAAATGGAAAGGTCTCCCATGCTTTTGGATAGGTAGTATCAACATAATAAAAATGGCAAGCCTACCAAAAGCAATCTATAGATTCAATGCAATCCCCATCAAAGCCCAAAACAATTCTTTACAGACCTTGAAAGGACAATACTCAACTTCATATGGAAAAACAAAAAACCAAGGATAGCCAAAACAATCCTGTATAATAAAGAAACTTCTGGTGGCATCGCCATCCCTGATATCAAGCTACAGTAATGAAAACCACTTGGCATTGTCATAAAAACAGACAGGTTGACTAATGGAATCGACTCAAAGACCAGGATATTAATCCGCATACCTATGAACACTTGATTTTTGGCAAAGATGAAAAAACCATAAAATGGAAAAAAGAAAGCATCTTCAACAAATGGTGCCGGCATAACTGGATATCAACAGGTAAAAGAATGTAAATAGATTCATGCCTGTCCTTATGTACAAGACTCAAGTCCAAATCGATTAAAGACCTCAATATAATTCTGACCACACTGAATCTGATAGAAGAGAAAGTGGGAAGTAGCCTTCAATGCTTGGGCACAGGAGACAGCTTTCTAAATATAACCCCAGTAGCACAGACACTGAGAGAAACAATAAATAAATGGGACCTCCTGAAACTGAGAAGCCTCTATAAGGCAAAAGACACAGTCAATGAGACAAAAGGCAGCTTACTAAATGGGAAAAGATCTTCACCAACCCCACATCAGACAGAGGACTGATCTCTAAAATATATAAAGAGCTCAAAATTTAGACATCAAAATTTCAAACAATCCAGTTAAAAAATAGGATACAGATCTAAACAAAGAATTCTCAACAGAAAAGGAAATTTTCAACACCTTTAGCTATCAGGAAAATGCAAATCAAAATGATTCTGAGATACCATATTACACCAGTCAGAATGGCTAAAAATCAAAAACACCTTATGCTGGAGAGGATGCAGAGTAAGGGGAACATTTCTCCATTGCTGGTGGGAATGCAAACTTGTACAACCACTTAGAAATTAGTATGGCAGTCTCTCAGAAAACTGGAAATGAACCTACCACAAGACCCAACAATACCACTCTTGGGTATATACCCAAAGGATTCTCAATCATACTACAAGGACATTTGTTCAGCTATGTTCATAGAAGTATTACTCATAATAGCCAAAACCTGGAAACAACCTAGATGCCCCTCAACCAAAGAATGGATAAAGAAAGTGTGGTACATTTACACAATGGAGTACTACTCAGCAGTAAAAAACAGTGACAGCTTGACATTTACATGCCAATAGATGGAACTAGAAGAAAGCATCCTGAGTGAGGCTACCCGGATCCAGAAAGATGAACATGGTATGTACTCACTCATAAGTGGATACTAGCTGTAAAGCAAAAGATAACAAGCCTATAATCCACGACCCTAGAGAAGCTAAGAAAAAAAAGGTGAACCATAAGGGAAGCATATATAGATCTCCTTGGGAAGGGGAAACAGACAAAATCTCCTGACAAAATTGGGAACATGTGGATGGGGAGGAAAAAGAGGGCAGAAGGGGAGGAAGATGAGAGGAGGGGAGAAGGGAAGGAAACTTGAGGAAACAGGATAGTCAAGATGGAAGGAAAGAGACAGAGAGCAAGGAAAGAGATATCCTGATTGAGGTAGCCATTGTGGGGCTAGCAAGAAATCAGGCACTAGAGAATCTCACAGGAATGTAGGAGGAGGCCGCTTGTTCGTCCTGGCCACCCAGAACTGAAATAATCACACAGAAATTGTATTAATTAAATCACTGCATGACCCATTAGCTCTAGCTTTTATTGGCTAACTCTTATATTAAGTTAACCCATTTCTATTAATCTGTATATCGCCACATGACAATGACTTGCCAGCAAAGATTCAGCATTTCTGACTCTGGTGGCTCCATGGCGTCT
Organism: Chionomys nivalis; assembly: GCF_950005125.1. NCBI lineage: Eukaryota > Metazoa > Chordata > Mammalia > Rodentia > Cricetidae > Chionomys > Chionomys nivalis. Next base: position 40,257,384 of record NC_080098.1, read on the forward strand.
CTCTGGCTCTGCTTTTTCCTCCCAGCATTCAGTCCAGTTTCCCCCACCTACCTAAGTTCTGCCCTATCAACAGGCCATTAATGGTAATCACAGCACACAGAGGGGACTCCCATATCACAGGAATCCACAAGGATAAACCCAGCTAAAACCCTAACCAATAGTGGAGAGGGTGCCCAAACTGGCTTTGCCCTATAGTCATATTGATGACTATCTTAAATGTCACCATAGAACCTTCGTCCAGCAACTGAAGAAAACAGAGACAGAGACCCACAGTGGAGCACTGGACTTCCAAAGTCCAGTTAAAGAGTGGGAGGAGTGAAAATATGAGCAAAGAGGTTAAGACCACGATGGGACACCCACTGAAACAGCTTTCCTGAGCTCAACAACTGACTGGACAGGGAAGGAACCAGCATAGGACCAAACTAGACCCTCTGAATGTGGGTGACAGTTGTATGGCTGGAGCACACTGTGGGGCCACTGGCGGTGGGACCAGGTTTATCCCTACTGCTTGTACTGACATTTTGAAACCCATTCTCTTTGGAGGGACACCTTGCGCAGCCTAGATATAGTAGGGAGGGCCTTGGTCCTTCCTCAAAGAAATGTTTCTTACCCTCTCTGAGAAGTGGATGGGGGTGTGGGGAAGGTGGAGGGAATGAGAGGAGGGGAGGGAGTGGGAACTGAGATTCATATGTAAAATTTAAAAAAAAAACATAGTTTGTTTTCTTTTTTAAAAAAAATTTTAAAAGATCCCCTTTCCTCATTCCAGGCTCTATACAGAGTTTACTACCTAGCTTTTTGTATGATTCCTGTATACTAGACTATATTTTACATATACGGCTATATTTGTGGTGTGTTGTGACCTCAGCTACCTTACAAGTTCCTTAAAAGGGACAGAGCACCTGAGTGTAGCACAACTAACTCCTGGCCCAGAGGAGGCTTCAGGACTTTCCTTCAGGAGCCAAGAGCAGTGTGATGTTATCGTCTTTGTGGAAGATGATCTGTGGCAATCTAAAATAATTAAATACCTAATTGACTTCCTAGGGGAATCTAACAAGAACAGTAAGCCACTCTAAAGCATTTGTTCTTACAGGGATTTGTCCATTAAAAAAAACGAAATGAAACAAAACAAAGAAAGCACTGGTTGTTTACAGAGTCCACGGTGGCATTTAAAAGTCAAATTCAGCAGCACACACAGCTGGAAAATTTCTTTGACTTCATATTTTATTCTCTTTCTTCCTACATTAAAAATACTGATTTAAATCCTAACTTTAGTGTAACCAACACCACTTCCTATACTTCAGCATATACATGTTTATAACCATGTGCACATACACATACAAATACATATATACATGTTGAACTTTGTTTCAGTCTGACAATGTTATTAACACTATAATTCCTAAGCATAGTTTTACATTCCACAGTTGTGAATGGTTTCCTTAGGTCTATCTTTCCATAAGGAATATGCCAGTAACTCATTGTTTTAAGAACACTTGGATGATTTTTTTCTACAACTCAGTCTAGTTGGGCACATTCATGTTATTTTGCCTCTTTTTTATATTAATTTACTCATAATTATGTAAATAATATCTAGAAATCCAAAGTTAAAGCCATTAAATAAGAGGTATACTAAAATGTCTCTCTTTCAACATTATATTTCCCATTCTATTTTCTTCCATTCTTAGGGGGAAAAAGTCTTACTAGATTTATGTTTATCCTTCTCCAACTCATGAATAAGAGCAACTGTTCGCATTTTCTCCCTTTTTAGATAAAAGATAACAGTTTTCTGACTTGATGTTACAGTTCTATAAGGTTACCACCTAAAATTTTGCTGTTTTATTTTGGTTTCAGTAATCTGTGTTTTCCAGTTTACACAATGAAACCATCATAATGAATTCTTTCAATCATGGATAGAATTACATCAATAATACCAGTTACTTCTAGGTGAAATCAGCACGAGGAAACCTCATTTCCTTTCATGTTGTCAGTGTCTACAGTGAGTAGGTAAAACTTCTATTATCTAAGCACAAAGTACCATCTTTAAAGACCATTTGCTGCTCATACAATAGAATCCAAACTGTATTGGAAATTTCATAATCATCTGGATCTTGTTCACAACACACCAACCCTCTTGTTGCCTCCTCTGCTACAGTACATTGGACAGAATTGTCTACAATACTTAGAAAATGGTAATGCTCACTGTCCTCTTGGGAGCTTCTGTTGCTCACAGGTCTCTTCCAGACCCCTCTCCTTGTACTGAAAATGCCTCATCTTTCACCAGGCAGTTCAGTGGGCCAGGTGCTCTGCACACATGACGTCATAGCCCTAATCGAAACCTGTTCTGTTTTTCTCTATGCTTATCATTCTCTGTCCCTGGGCTCTTATGTCCCCATAGTGCAGTATCCAGTAATGATAAAGAGTATCACTCCTAACTAAGGTAGTCAAGAAGACAATTAATGTAACTTATCTCTCATATTTCTAAACATCACCCTTAACTTTATCCCATTGACTCTTAACAAATTATTACCCTCCATTTTTATATAAAAAGACCAAGGTCCAAAAAGTTTAGGAATCTGGATCACTCTCAACAGCCCAACACATCATGAGATTATTTATAGAATGGAAGCATGGACATGAGAATGGAATGCAGCCCAGTGGTAGAACACTTGTCAAGCACACACAAAGCCCTGTATTCAGTCCTCATCAACGTGTGTGCACGTGCACGCACACACAGCATGCATAGGTACAAGGCAAGCATCAAGCACTGTGAAAGCACTACTAAATCTGTTGAGATCATTGCGGGCACAAGTGGCACATTCTTAATGACCGTTTTTCTGAAGATAAAACTATGTTATAATTTGACTTAGATATATGAGTCATTAAGCAAAATATACCTTGCTGGGAAAATGACTGCATAAATAAAAATACAAATAGTTGAGTCTATATAATTTTATTTGAATGCATCTTTTCAGGGCTGCCTGTTTGGCATTGCGCAACCAGTTGGCGTGCTCTTCCCTGGGGAGGGCCACCTCTCTCACTTCTAGATTTACGCAATGGCTTGTAGTTCTTGGTGAAGCATTGAGGCCTTAGTCAACAGTTTCATCTTAACCGTAAAAGCTAATCCAAAATGGTAGCACAAAGTTATTTATGTTACTTCATATGACTCAACATATTTGGGCACACTTGTCTGTACTCTCATCTTAATAAGAACTTGCATTTCCTAAAATAAATTTGTTCTAAACCAAGCAAAAATCTGCATTTTAGAAAGAATGAAATATTCAAATGATTGACCAAAATGTAAAAACATATAGGAATGGTTTGGTTATTTACCTTTCCCTTTATATTCTGAATGCTTCAGATGGCTACACACAGTCGCTGGATTTATCTGCATTAAAAACCCTTGAGAATTTTGAGTAGTTGAACTAAAACAGAATAACCAGCTGAACTCTTAGGCAGGAAGACAAAGATATATGCAAAGAATGATTCCTCTGTGTTACTCGGCCTTTCTAGAATGTGTGGTGATGAGCTCCAAGAGAACGCATTATTGATAGGTTGTAATAAAGGATGCTTTCTTCTCTGTTCAAATAATGATTTATTTTTTTATTAACCATGCTGTGAAATATTGCCGCTGAAGATTGCTTTTCCGCACAAAGGAACTGTATTGGATTCCATACCTAGCCGTTTCATCTACCACAATGGCTCCTGGGTTTTGTCAACGAGGAGTTATTTAAATCAGTACTCGCTTGCTCATTCACTGGGAAATCAATGGAACCAAAGTATTTTTCTTTCCCTATTCACACCTTTTGTTCCCAACCTTGAATATCCTTCAAATTCCAAGTGATTTGTGGTTCATTCATGCTGCCACCCTGTTTCATTTGTTTCATCTTCTAGAAAAATAAGTCTTTAACTGCACTACCATTGAGAAGACAGACTTATTACAGAAAAATTAACTATCTTGTTGTTTGAAAAGGTCAACCTGCACTCTGTGTTTTGAACAACGGTGCATTCCACAACCCATTTTCTAGTTGTACATGCAAATTACAACTGCAGGTCAGGCACTTTCTGGGGCATCATGAGAAACACAAACCCCAAATGAGCAGATTTTATTTAGAATACAAACTAGATGAGGAAAGTTAATTTAGATTTACTGTGAAATTTATGAGTGTGTGCTACATTAATGTAATAATGTTCAGCTCCATCATCATCAACTTCTGATGATGAGTCATAAGTTGGCACTAACTTATAAGTATATAGTAGTAAGTGTGTATTTCTTATTTTTCTTCCTTCAATGAAAAATCTCTGTGTGCCTAGCGCTGTTCTAGACATAGTCCCCAATATGACTAGATTGGTCGTGTGAGACAAATTTGATAACATTATATTAAAGCATTTGCCATTGTAAACTGAGCTGAGTGTCCTAGGGAAGGAGAACACAGGCATATCATTCTCTGCAGGCTGGGACAAACATCTGAGGCCTAAGGATGAAGCAGAGATAACAGGGTTTTCCCTACACATCACTCCTAGGTCTGCTCAGGCACTTGCTCCTTCAAATCCTCTAGATAAGCAAAATGATTCAATGAGTAAAGGCACCCGTGTGTAAGCCTAATGATCTTAGTTTGATCCCCAGAACCCCCATAAAGAGACAAAGGAGAGGACTGGCTCCACAAATCTATCCTCTTACCTCCATATGTTTGCAGTGATATGTGCACACCTGCACTTATGGGCACACAGCACACACAAACATACAGAGAAAGCAATACGTTTTTAGATGAAACAAATCCTAAGATTGTATCTGGAAGCTCTCCGAGACTTGAACCACGCCTCCACGCTTATCCGGGCATTTTCAGTACTAACGCTTGAGATGAAAACATGCTAGACCTATCCCAGCCTGACTTTAAACACTTAGTGCTCTATCTAATTAAAAGGGCTTCTGCTTCCACTATTAGCTCTGCAACACAGCATAATGGCAGACATGAAATGCCACATCTGTGCTGAAGCAGCTGCCCACCTACCAGTGCTTCATTTGAAGAGAGTGGTCCAGAATATTGGCAAACTCAGAGTTAGGAGAGGAAAGGGAACAACGGCGAGGCAGCATGGATGGGCCTGGGAACTCAGCAGCAATGAGTGGGTATTCCTTTATAACTCCATTGCCACATTATGGCTCACAAGTAAATGCTCTTCACATCCTCGTGTGCGTTCACACACACATACACACATGACACACACACACAAAATTTTTATGTAGAATGTACATATTCTAAAATGTCATTAGCTAAAGACAGATAAAGCAAGGTACTCAGAGTTATCTTGGAGAAGTTTAAGCCAGAGAAGAAATAGAATAAGTTTTTTAAAGGGCATTTCAGAGTTGTGTATATATACATATATATATATATATGAATTTATTGAAGTGATTTACAGGCTTCAGTCCAACCAGGGCTAGCTGTGAAAAGAAAGTCTAAGAACCCAGCAGTCCCACAAGGCTGGGTGTCTCAGCTGATCTTCTGTATATGCTGGAGTCCCCCCAAAATAAGGCTCCAATGCCAGTGAAGGAATGGATGTTCTGGCAAGGTGAGGGCAAGCAAGCAAAGAACAAAGAAAAAACAATCCCTCCCTTCTTCCATTGTCCATACACACACACACACACACATACATATAGGCTTCCAGAAGAAGGTGTGACCCAGATTAAAGGTGTGCCTTCCTACCTCAAGATGCAGATCAAAAGCCAGTGTCTTCCAGCCTCAAGATACGGATCACAAGTATACCCTCCATTTGTTCATTCCAGATACAGTTAAGCTGAGACCAAGACTAGCCTGCTCACCTCCATTCTCCAGCTCTCAAGCAGTGCTCTCTACTGAGCAAAAAAAGCATCTAGCATCCATTTCCTGAGCAGCTCCAGTTTCTAGAGGTCCTGACTCCAAATCATAGTCCAGAAAGACGTGGGTACCCACGTGTCCTAGTGACAGTTCTAGAATGTCTAGAGCAGGAAAGACATGAAAATACAGAAATAATAACAGAGTAGAAAACTGAAACAAATAAAGGACAAAAGGTATAAGAAGCCTGAAAAGAGAAACTGCATACTCTTGTCATCAGAAGAGTCCCAGAGAGCTGTCACCACCCAAGGTAACCCTTGCACTGATTACCGCCAAGCAGGGTCACTGTCGCTGAGACAGCAAGAGGCCTATAACACTACAGGACTCCATTGTCCACTTCTCCCTGCTTATAGCCGCTGCCACCAAATACAGGAACAGTGCACGCTATTTCTACTTGTGTGCCCATGCTTTCTTTTCAGCTTGAGCAGAACATGCCTGGGCATCCAAATAACAGCAAGGCACAGACACAAACTGAAACAGCCTTCTCCAGAGAGAGGCCACACTGTGGGCAGAGTTCCAACATTACTATCAAAGCCTCTTACATCATCTTCCGAGCTGATTGGATAGAATAATCAATCTCTGCTTAGTTCTTGCCTTGGGTAGGTCGGGTTTTTATTTGCAAATCTGAGGGCGTTGAGATGCCTGAGTGCTATGATACCAGACTCGAGCTCTGCAAATCTAATTACTTTCATAAAGTTCTAGAGGTTAGCTCCCCATGAAGGAATTATTACATAATTGTCACTGCATGTTCAGATAGCAAAGATACTACTAGACCTGGATTAGAGCCACCTAATACTAAGTACACAAATTGCAGCTAGCGGCTATGGCAAAATTCAGAGGAAATTCTGCTAATGGAAGGAAATGATGGAGAGAAGCTGGGAGCAGGTGGATGTTGTGTGGAGAGGAAGCAAAGCTGCTGTCAGGGAACCATTTCTTCGAGCCAGTAACTTTAAAGAACAGAAACGTCTAATGGGAAATTTTAAAGGATTTTCCTAGGTCTATCTGATATAAACATCTTGTTCTGTCTGCTAGCACTCCTCAGTGATGTCTGAATTGCCTTCCAATGCCTTCCTATTAATGGGTTCTTAGCAGGGAACCAGCCAAGTGCTGAGTCTGCTATCTGGGTTGATGCCCAGCATGGACAGATGTAAAAACTGGGGAGGTGACCCAGCGGCTTAAAAGGGCCAGTCATTTCAGTGAACGTACCTTTTAGTAGGCTGAGAGCTAGGATTCTAACATCCTAGACATTGTAGGAAGGGGATGAAGAAAGAAAAAAGAGAGAATAAAAAGACAGTTATAAGGAAGGAAGAGAGAAAGAAAGTGAATATTGTGATCCACAGGGCTGTTTATTTCCCTTTGTATGATCAGTTTCATTACTGAGCCTGCCTCTAACCACAATGTCATGATTTTTTTTAAAGACAATATCTTGGTATCAGTCTAATCCCAGACTTTCTCTTTGCTCATATTCTTTGGTTTTTATTTCTTCTGATTCTTTTTCCATGTCTCTGATACCCTTTGAACCATACATTATGCACAAGATCCATAACTGAAATATATACAAATAAATATTAAACACATACAAATAAGTTATATCTTATGACAGATAAAATTTAATATTTCTTTCTGCTTAGTTCATTCATTTTTTTCTTCTTATTTAAAATAGAATTTTTTTATCTCACATAATATATTTTGACCTTGGTTTTCCCTTCCTCCCTCCCAGTTCCTCCCCATGTCCACTCTCATCTGGATGCACTGCGACCCCTTCTGTCTCTCATTAGAAAAAAAGCAGATTTCTCATTTTTAAATTTTTTTTCTATTGGTTTTTCTAGATTCAAGACAGGGTTTCTCTGCAGCTTTGTAGACCAGGCTGGTCTCGAACTCACAAAAATCCACCTGCCTCTGCTTCCCAAGTGTTGGAATTAAAGGCATGCACCGCCACCACCCAATCAACAAGCTGGCTTCCAGGGGATTATAATATCATATAATATAATTAGATTGAACAAAATATAACACATCAAAACAGGACAAAATGAGCAAACAAAAAAAAAGAGCCCAAGAAAAGGCACAAAAAACACATATATGCAGAGACCCACTTTCATACACTCAGGAATTCCCTAGAAACACTAAACTGGAAGCCACAATACATACACAAAGAACCTATAGGGTAAAAAAGAGAATATATATGTATATATCCCTATATATAATTTTTAAATATGGTATTTTTTTTAAGACCTGGCACGATGTTATGAGACAAGGAACCTCCAAAGAGGCCATTGATTCCCTTTTATTTTGGTCGTCTACTGCTGGGCTTGTAGCCTACCCCTAAGAGTAGTTCGTTTTCCTGGTGAGACTCCCTTGAAGAAAACTAAATTTTCGTTTGCAAGTAGATATCCATTGGAGAGTGCTTCTGAGTTAGGGATGGGGCATTTGTCTACTTCTTTCAGTGCTAGCAACCCCATCTGGTGCAGACTAGTGCAGGATCTGTGACTGCTATTTCAGTCTGTGTGTAATTCTTGTTGATTTAGAGGGCCTTGCTTCCTTGGTGTTCTTCATTCACTCTGGCTATTACACTCTGTCCACCTCCTCTTCCAAAAGATCCCTGAGCCCTGAAGCCTGAGGGTAGGGGTTTGATGAAGACATCCCATTTAAGACAGAGTGTTCCAAGGTCTCTCACACTCTGCATATTGTATGGCTGTATCTTGTTTCCATCTGCTTCAGGAAGAAGTATCTTTGCTAATGGTCGAGCAAGGCACTGATCTATGAGTATAGCAGGACTATCATTAGGTGTCATTTTATTGCTACATTGTTGTTGTTGTTGTTGTTGTTTATGAACAGTAATATTTGGTTTTCCCCTAGGTCTCTCTGAACTAGATGTCTCCGGTTCTTGGTCACCCAAGCTGTGTCAGGTATGGGTTCCATCTCATGGAGTGGGCTTTAAGTCAAATCAGATATTGGTTAGTTACTTCCAAAAGTTTTGTATCATCATTACACTAATATATCTTGTAGGCAGGGTGCCATTATAGATTACAGGCTTGTGTTGGGTTGGTGTTTACATTTCTCCATCGGTAGCATATCTTCCTGTATCAAAGATGCTGGGACATAGGAATGAAGAATCTATGTAGGCACCAGTTCAACTTCTCCATGTTTAATGAGTTATATAGATGTTGTCTTCAGCAATAGGACCTTATCATTAGTTTGTGGAGAAAAATCTATATTTTTGGGAGCCCATAGTCAGCCTGCTTTGTTTAGGAATTTCCATGGAACCCCTTTGACCATCAATGCAAATCTATTCCCTGTACTGGAAACTTCATTTGGTGACAAGAGATGTCCAGTTAGGGATTTATCTCTCTTAGATTGCCTTTATATATGTATATGCTTTAGGAAACTTCTACTGTATAGCGTAATGGACTAGGGAAACAGATCTCCCTAGGAAGGGAAATAAAATAGATAATTATGGATGGATGTTGGGCGAACTAGAATGGAAAGATCAAGTGGGGAAGGGAAGGTAATAGGAAGACAGCTAAAATTATAGGTCATTTAAGGTATAGTATGAAGAACTGGTCTCAAACTTTTACCACTTCTTCCTTTCCTTGAGTACTATGATGGCAGTGTCACCACTCACAACTAAGCCTTGCATTCTCTTCTACAGCCCAGCTGTGCAATAAAACCCTCATTTTCTATTGTCACCCACTCTAAAGAGTATCCTGATTTCAGAAAGAAGTCTGCATTGGTCAGCTTCTCATCACCATGATTAAATAACTGAGATGATTCACAAAACACAGTTCGAAGTTCCAGTTCAGGCATGGCTTTAGACTTCCAGCAAAGCAGGACATTGTGGTGGTGGCATGTAGCAGATTGAAATATTTACCTAAAAAGCCAAGAAGCAAAAAGAAGTTCATGGTTCAGGATCCCACAATCTTCCTTGAGGGACCTAAGAAACTCCCAGAAGACCCCTACCTCCTAATGGTCTATAACATCTCCCAAATAATTATAGCCTGGGGGCCAAGCCCTCAACACATGGACTTTTGGAGTCATTCAGCATGTAACCTGTATCACAGAGGAAATTTTAATGGCTCCACTTAAACTTCCCAGAAAGACTCTTGGAACCTTCTACCAAAATGCTCTAAACCATTAGTCTTTTATTCTCACCTTCTAGAACAGTCTAGTCTGCTCCATTTTATGTAGGCAGCCTTCTTTACATGTCCATTTGTCCCTCCTTTTGGACAACCAAATCTATACTCATTTCTCAAAGTTCTACGGTGTCACCCTACCCCTGTAGAAAGGGCTCCCAATTGTTCTCACCCCATCTGCATGCCTTTGCTTCCATGCCTTACTTAGCATGTCATTGGTGTGTCCCTTATAAATCCAGAGGGTGTAGGGCGCAATAAGCTGCCAATAAATGCAGTCACTGAGAATTTAAAAATGCTATGACCTTGGCATTATCTATAGTAGACTTAAGTAACTTGCCTTGACAAAGCACTCCCTCTGTAGGGTATGGCTCAGTGGTAGATCTTTTCCTTAACATGAATAAGGCCATGAGTTCAATCCTTAGCACAGGGTTTTATGAAAAAAGCCTTTGTAATACCAAGTGTTCCCTCTCAGAAGCATTCCTGCTTATTGCTGCTGTAACAAGACATTGCCATCTATAAAGTTCCCTGTATAAAATTTGAATTTCAGTGGAATTCAAAAATATTTTGTCCTGGCTGGGCGGTGGTGATGTACGCCTTTAATCCCAGTCCTTAGGAGACACAGGCAAGCAGATCTCTCTGAGTTTAAGGCCAGCCTGGTCTACAGAGCAAGTTCCAGGACAGGGTCCAAAGTTACACTACAAAACCATTTCTTAAAAAATGAAAAAAATATTAATCCTTAGAAAGATTTTGTTATTCTTTTTAAAGTCCTAGTTATGAAACGTAATGCCTTGTATATTCCAGGCAAGCTCTATCACTAAGCTACAGCCCTAGCCAACACTATGCAAAGCATTTAACCTTCTGGCATCTTGGACAGCACTAATATCTATCCTTGGCTGCATGAGCCTGTAACCCACAACTTAGACTTAAGGCTCCACACAGGTGCTGCAAAGCCAGCATGGTCTCCCAAGTCGCTCCTATAATGCTGGTGCCTATGGCTACACAGGAGATAAAATGATACACAATGGGATATGCCTATGGCCTCACTTTGTCCCTCAGTGCTTCTCTGCAGTGTCAATGTTCTAGTCAGATTCTATACCTGTGATGAGTCGTGAACTTGACAGGCACATTACAGAAGCTGGAGGAACGTGTGGGGAGTTCAGTTTATCAGCCAAGTTCGAGTTCACACAGACTTCAGGATGGCTGATGTGTTTAGCAGAACTCTGCTAAATGGTACAGAGAAGATGCCTTCCTACCCAGGAGTCCATATGGAAATGAAAGAAGAGTTTGGTATGTAAAGTATCTTATTTATTCTATAGGTACTATACCCATTTGGAAACAAAACTACTAAGAGGTTTATGTCCTCTTCATTATTCTTATCGCCAACATTATTCTTCAGAGCCATATACTACCTGCCCTTAAAATGTCCCAAAGTGCTTCTCTGAACACCATCGACCCTAACAGAAGAGTGAGTACTGACTGTTGTGTCCTATTCCTGACTCAAAAGACTTCTTAAAGTTCCATAACATTTGAACATGATGGATACAAACTAGCAAAGAAAGGAGGTAGACTAGAAAGACATGGAGGACCAGAAAGAAAGACAGAAAATGAGATCTATTGTGCCTGAAGTTTCTAGAGAAACCAAATTTTGTACAGAAGAGTGTGCACACCTGGCAGAGCAGATTGGCAGAAAGACATTGAGCTGGCAGGAAACTGCCTCCATCCATGCCTGAACTGGTCTCCACAGGCCTAAAAAGATCATTTTTTCTTCAGAATATCACTTGCTTACTCTGCTGATATATCCCCCACTTCCTCCTTGTCTCCCCTCTAAGAGGGATCTGAGAGCAATGTGGAGGTGCTTCTCACAGGAAGAGTAACAGGCAGACTGCAGAAGAAAAGAAAGTGAGAGAAGTATCTGGGGAGAGGAAAAGGGAGGATGGTGATGCTGTTTTCAGAATGGCTTACCTCTTGGAGGCCATTTTCTCACTCCGCAGTACGCTGATGGGAGCAGCGTGTGCGCAGACTGCACCTATCTATACCGTGCATCCTGAGAGCCTGGAGGCCTTACCTCTCCTCCCTGTAATTATGGTATCAGCCACGTGAGACACTGTAAGTGTTGCAAATTAGGTCGGTACGATAAATAACCAGGCTAGCTCAAGAAAACATTATACTTTAATGGTTAAAGGGGGGAGACTCACACTATAAGAGTGGGAGGTCTGACTTCCCATCGGTCCGATGGGCACGGCACAGAGAGAGGGCGCGCCTGGATCTCCCAGTTTTTCTTCCTGGGGTCCAGGTCGCCACGCCCTAATTAGCTGTGATTGGTTGACAGAGTTTCCCCATCAAGACACCTGAGTGCCTCAACCTTTGTTACTGGCCCTTTAATGTTTACGTGATTGTGCTTGTACTTAGGAAATAGATGTCTGTGTCTACAGTACTCTGTGGCCCAATATTCTGCAACTTAGATGCAAATGTTTCCATAAAACAATAAATAACACAGTAAGTAATAAAATTTTTAAAACATTTACTGAGAAAGAGAAACAAAATAAATATTGCACAATATTAATAATTCTTGACTACACATTGGGCATAGAGTTCTATTCTCTCTATATTTCAGGATGCTTGAAGTTTCAGGATGCAATTATTATGTCAGTTAAAGAACTGACATAATGATGTGCAAGAGAAAGCTACCCTCTAACTTTTGCTGGTTATGATGCTTTTAAATGATGCTTTTAAACTTGGAATTTAAAGACTGCAAAACAAAGAGACATAGAAAAGCAGATGCAGCCCCTTTCCTAATGATGAGGGGGGCTGTTACACCTGTCCCTCCTCCCTGCTGCCGCCTGTGCTCTTGTTTGGAATCCTCAATGGTCCACAGAGTCACCATCTACGTAGGATCACTCTACCCTGTTTGTCCATGCTGCCCTCCCTTCACCCCACAGTAATGCAAACATAGACCAGAGCAGCTTCTTTCTCCATTCACACAAACACTCGGCGCGGGCAGTTTACTACTGTCCCCCAGCAAAAGTTAGAGGGTAGCTTTCTCTTGCACATCTCTGACATCTCTGAAGGAGAAAGGAAGTGAATGCAGTCATCGGTCCATGTTTGCAGGAGCTTTGCATCAGGTGTCTGTGGGTACCAAAGTTCTGTGGAGGTTCAAGATTTGAAGATAAAATGGCGCAGTATTTATAAGTACCCTACACATACCAATGTCTTTTAAATAATCTTTTATTTACCTTTAATGCTAAACACAGTAAGTGTTACATAGTCACTGTACTAGTCTGTGCAGGCAATAATGCCAAGAGAAAGCTTGCATTGTAAATATTTATATAAACACAATTCTTTTTCCAAAATATTTTCATCCTACCAATGGTTAAATCTAGAGACATAGAACCTTCATGTGTTTTAACATCTAAACTTACTAAAACTCAGTTTGTCCTTGTGGTTTTTAAAGGAATGACATAGTTCAGCACTTGTTCTTTGGGACCTCTCTTTACCAGAGGAAAGAACAGGAAGGCGGTGACGCAGTGGCTTTTAGAAGTCCCTACGGACCCCTACAGGAGAAGATCCAGGCCCCTTGTTTGTTTTCTTTTCAAGACCCAGCCTCTGACCCTCTGCTCAGCTCAGCTGGCTCCCTTTCCTCTGCAGCCCCCATGCATTCTGAATTCAACTCAGTTCCCTAAGCAGAGCCGTCCAGTTCTCTGCTTCTGCCCTCTGCCTCTAAATCACGGGTCTGTGCATATGTTAGGGGAGGCTGTCCTGATAGCCGCTACTCTCCTATTAATTCATTTGGTTAAGTGAAAATTCATTTGCCCCTTGAGAGCAATTATGCTAGCAGAGGGCAGAGGCACAGCTGAAGTGCTTGTTTTAAGGCGATTTTTTTACATTCTTGCTACTCTGAACCGCAACTTCACCAAAGAGCCCTATTTAAAATATGACAGGCACACAGGGGCCATTTGTATGGAAACTGTCTGCCAAGCCTGCCCCAGGAAAGCAGTCCTACTGAAAACGAGTTGGAAGAACGCTACTGTCAGCGCATTTTCCTGGGTGTCTGGCCTGAAAAACGGACAATTGAGAAGACGTGAAGAGTCTGCCTCCACCCCGCTCTCCAGACCCTGTTATCTACCAGGCTTCATTTACATTCTTCACCCAGCCCTCCAGCTGACAGCTCTATTCAGTCTTTCTGGACCCAGATCTTAAGCCCCCTGAAAATCCCTACTTTGTTCTTCTCTCTGCCAGGATTCGGGACCCCTTCTAGGGCTTCTTCTTCCAGGAACCTCTGCTTTCTGTGCTTCGTTCCCAATGCTCTCTATAATATGAGCAGAGTTTGTCATTTGTTTCATTTCTGTCATTTGCCCCTGGCCATGGCATTTCTCCCTCAACACAGCTGTCACAGGTGCCTCTTGTAGCTAGGGTAATTTCACCTTTTTACCTTGGAGAAGGCCAATGCCTCCTCTCTCTGCCCTGCTTTTGGAAATTTGGTTTATCAGAAAATGTCACCAAATAATAATGGTCTAAAACCACCCAAAGTCCTCCTTATTCTAAGCAAGATTGCCTTAAAGCCTTCCATTGTCAATATAATGAAAACTTCAAAATAATAAGGGAAAGAAAATTATACAAGTGTCTAAATTTCCCATTCCTCATAACAATGTTTCAGGAGGTACTCAAACAACTGCACAGTCACCCCTGGATAAAGACAGGGTCTTCAGTCATAGGGCCGTCTGATCCCTGAATTGCACAGACCACTGTCTGTGGGCAAAACCATCAAAGTTATATGAACAATTAGTATGACTGGTCCCAGGGCAATACAGTTGCCCCTGCCCTCTGATTATTTCATTAGGGCCAAACTTTACTATCAGAATCTTATATTACCAGGTTTGGGACACTCTGGAATAAATGTCATCATAACATTGGTAACAAGATTATAAAAGCAGGTAAGTATTTATAAATGTTAGAGTTTTTTGGGTTGTTTTTTTTTTGGTTTTTTTTTTTGTTGTTGTTGTTGTTTTTTTTTTTTTTTTTTTTTTGGTTTTTTGAGACAGGGTTTCTCTGTAGCTTTGGTACCTGTCCCGGAACTAGCTCTTGTAGACCAGGCTGGCCTCAAACTCCCAGAGATCTGCCTGCCTCTGCCTCCTGAGTGCTGGGATTAAAGGCGTGCACCACCACTGCCTGGCTAGATGTTATTTTTAGTCTATTATTTACCAAAATCAAGGGTTCTCCTTCATTATTATAATTTAATCTACCTATAGAATATTCAGTTCTCATTGTTTTTCTCCAATAATCTATTTACCCATCTACTCTGATGAGGTCAGGAGGTCTCCGGGAACAATGGCATAGTAGCCAATGGTACCACTGTAGAAATGAAGGGATTATTCTTTCGGAGAACCTTCCTTCTACCCAGGTTCTTGGGCTCAGTAATGTAGTCAGCCTCTGTGGCTGACTCTGAGTTGACAACCTTTTTATCCTGGTCCAATCAGACTTCTTCCTTGGGAGTTAGATAGCATAAGCTTGGAAAATGCAGGCCTGACTTCTCTGGAGTTAGGAATTGAAAGTCGTAGGTCCAGTGGCACGACATACCCCTGTACCCACTTCATGTTTCCAGCTCACCTGTGAAAGAGAGAATGAATACAGCACAAGAAAGGGAAGCAGGGGTGAGTGAGCCCAAGTATGCTGAAGAGCATAAGGAGTTCTCAAAGGAATTCTCAAACCTCCCCAGGCTTCTGCTCTTGGGCTGGGTTGGTAAATGGGTTTTGTTTTCCTGGTGTTGGCTTTTACCTTATGAACTGCATTAATTCCTCTAGTAAATTTTGTTTCGCTTAAGCAGACTCAAGTCATTTTCTATTACAATGAAGACGGAGGATAACTAACCGGTAACTATAATTTAATTGGTGTCTAAGTTAATCACTGATGCAATGACAGTGCCAGAACTTGTGTCAGCCTTGAAGAGGTGGAAATGCACAGCATGCACCATACCAGTGCAACGTCAGAGTCTGAGGGAGGCAGATGGGTAGCTCCCCATCCTGGGTTGCAACACAGACACCCTGCCCTTGTCTTGTACTACTATTGTCCAATGTAATCATAAAGGCACAGGAAGGACTTCTTGAGGAAACAAGTTGTAGTCAATGATATTCTGTTCTGTGATTTCAAAGCTTATTAGCAAACTATGTCAAATGTCAGTACTGTCCTATCCTATTGGGGGATCTATGCAATAGAAAATTCATACTCAACAGTTACCACCTCCAGGGAAAAACATCCCCAAAGCCCTTCGAATCATTTCCCTTTCTTATCTAATCTTAATTTGGCTTTGTTAAAAAGCTTCCTTGCTGAACAAGAATGAGCCACGGTAGAGAACTAGGGAAAATGAAGAATAGGAAAAATATTTAGTCAGCATGATTTAATTTCCTGGAAATACATTAATTAGTTTTATCTACTTGTTTTCATTTTGCTTTGTTCAAAACAGAGTCTTCCTGTGTAAGATATGGGACACTAAAATTTATGATCCTCTTGCCTCAGTCTCCCAAGGGGCTAGGACCAGAGGTACGTACCACACTTGCCTTAGATTAGATATATTATTTAATTATATTAATTAGTATATGCAGAAGAGGCCACAGACACTCAAAGGCCTAATTCTCCAAAAGTGAGCAGATGGCGAAAGTTCAGGATGTGCAAATTTATAAGGACACATGAATTTACTGAAAGAGTAGCATGGGATTGCATGTCAGTGTTTACATGCCAATAGCACACAAGCTTTCTGTTTATAAAGGGCAAAACTATTCCCATTATTAGGGGTTCAAGTCCCAGTACAGTGGTTCTGAAATTGATTTGTGTCTCGGATTTACCTAGAGAATGCTACAGAAATGCTAGTCTTTAAACGTGTGTTCTCGAGCACATACGCGCACCGGGTGATGCAAGTGTGCAGCTGAGGTTGCAAGCCACCAATCCAGGGGATCACTCGGAAAGGAAGAGCACATGGTAAAATGGACCGTCATGAAGCCCTGACTGCCCAGTTTAAGAGGTCACCAAGCCTTCTCAGAGAAGGCTCATCTCAACAGAAACCTGGCAGATCATGAGAACTAGTCAGGTAATTATGTTGGGGAAACGGGAGATGAGAGTTACAGGTTAAAAAGAACAGTGAGTAAATGCACAGGCGAGTTCCCTGAAAGAAGAGAGCCTGGTGTGTTAGAGAAGATGAAGAACAAAAGAAGAAAGCCTTACAGTGAAGAAAAGACAGAAGATAAGATGAGCTTGCTGTAGGAAACAAGGATCAAAACACAAAACTTGAAATTTTGACATATAATTCATTCAGGGAGCAATGCATTATAAGGTCTGCTACAGAAAACTGGAAATAACTATGAGTGAGAAGGACAGAGCAATCCCCCTCTCATGTGCAGACTCATCAAAATGCCTCCTAAGGCCAGGCCTATAATAGGATTGACCTAGTAACAGCATGATCAGTGCGCATATACCACTGTACTCATGGTAGATACTTCCCTCTTTAAATGCTATCTATATCTCACCATTGTGCTTGATGTATTTATATGCTTCTTAGCCTCTCCAGGACATCAAAGCAGCTGCATCGCCTCATTAACCTTCACTCACCACCTCTGGAGGACACGATGAGGTAAATTATATTAGGGAAAATTGGAAACACAGTTTGAAGGACTTGCCAAAAACTCAGTGTGATAAGCTGAGAAAATGCCAAGTTCTAGGACTCCTTTTATCCTCTGGTTTGGAGACTCCACTTTATCTGTAAGGTGACATTGTTCAGAGAAAAAGGTCAACCTGGAGTAGTATCTCCACTGAGCGGGGTATCACCGAGCTTCAAACTAACCTGCACTTAGATATAGATAGATAGATAGATAGATAGATAGATAGATAGATAGATAGATAGATAGATAGATAGATGATAGATAGGTAGATAGATAGATAGATAGATGATAGATAGATAGATAGATAGATAGATAGATAGATAGATAGATAGATAGATAGATAGCAATGAGGGCCTCCTGCATCATAGATAGATAGATAGATAGATAGATAGATAGATAGATAGATAGATAGATAGATAGATAGATAGATAGATAGATAGATAGATAGCAATGAGGGCCTCCTGTATCATAGATAGATAGGTAGATAGATAGATAGATAGATAGATAGATAGATAGATAGATAGATAGATAGATAGATAGATAGATAGATAGATAGATGAGAGGAGTACAAAATTGCTTTCTGCTCAGGGAAACTCTTCCTCTTAAATTTTAGAAGAAATATAGTTAATTCATGAACTGAACTACAAGGGAAGGAGGAACTGCTCTGGCTCCCAGGGGATATAGATTTGGAAATCCCCACTGGGAGTAAAAATAACTACTTTATATTTGCCCTGATGTCATGGGTAAGAGCTTAGATACTGCTTTTCTAAAGCTAAAATAGTTTGGATTTGATTTGGCTTGGTAGTTTTTGCTAACTCAGCAACTGTGTATTGAGGTTGGCTCATTGACTCAGTTTGAGTCAGTCTACTGTATTTCCCAACAAGTTGTCAAACTCTTATAAAGCCAGATCTGATTACACCTATTGCAGTCTTGCCTCTCACCTGGTCACTGCAGAGATTTAACTTCTCAGTTCTGTCATTGAGCTCAGCCACAGCCTGAGTTCAAACAAAATGAACTCAGAGGATGGATTAAATTATTTGACATGCATTTGATGCATTATGTGCACCTCAAATCAACTGAAGACTGTAGAATGGTGCACCCCAAAATGCCAGAAGAACACAGGTGTGAGATTCTGCATTTCCAATGTGCTTCCACGTCATTCTAGCTCATAAACCACTTTGGTTCTACTTTTCCTGTATTTCCTTTTCTTCCTTTTTTTTTTTTTTTTTTTTTTTGATTTTTATTGAGCTCTACATTTTTTTCTGCTCCCCTCCCTCCTGGCCTCTCCCATCCCCTTCAACCCTCCTCCATGGTTCCCATGCTCCAAATTTACTCAGGAGATCTTGTCTTTTTTTACTTCCCATGTAGATTAGAGTTATGTAAGTCTCTCTTAGAGTCCTCATTGTTGTCTAGGTTCTCTGGGATTGTGGTTTGTAAACTGTTTTTCTTTGCTTTATGTTTAAAAATCATTTATGAGTAAGTACATGTGATAATTGTCTTACCGATTCTGAATTACCTCACTCAAAATAATGTTTTCTAGCCCCATCCATTTGCTGCAAATTTCAAGATGTTTTTTTTTCTGCTGTGTAGTACTCCATTGTGTAACTATACCACATTTTCCTTATCCATTATTCAATAGAGGGGCATTTAGGTTGTTTCCAGGTTCTGGCTATGACAAACAATGCTGCTATGAACATAGTTAAGCACATGTCCTTGTGGCACGGTTGAGCATCCTTTTGATATATACCCAAAAGTGGTATTACTGGGTCTTGAGGAAGGCTGTTTACTAATTTTCTGAGAAATCGCTGTACTGAAATCCAAAGGGGTTGTACCAGCTTGCACTAATACCAGCAATACAGCAGTGTTCTCTTTACTCCACAACATCTACAGCATAAGTTGTCATCAGTGTTTTTGATCTTGGCCATTCTTATAAGTATAAAATGGAATCTCAGAGTTGTTTTGATTTGCATTTCTCTGATGACTAGGGATGTTGAGCATTTCCTTAAGTGTCTTTCAGCCATTTTAGATTCCTCTGTTGAGAGTTCTCTGCTTAGGTCTGTTCTCCATTTTTTATTGGATTATTTCTTCTTTTGATGAACTATTTCTTGAGTTCTTTATATATTTTGGAGATCAGACCTGTGCCTGATGTGGGGTTAGTGAAGATCTTTTCCCATTCTCTAGGCTTCATTTTGTCTTGTTGTCTGTGACTTTTGCTTTACAGAAAATTTTCTGTTCCAGGAGGTCCCATTTATTAATGGTTTCTCTCAGTGTCTGTGCTACTGAGGTTATATTTAGGAAGTAGTCTCCTGTGCCAATGTGTTAAAGTGTACTTCCCACTTTCTCTTCTACGAGGTTCATTGTGACTGGGTTTATGTTGAGGTCTCTGATCCATTTGGACTTAAGATTTGTGCATGGTAACAGACATGGATCTATTTTCATTCTTCTATATGTTGATATCCAGTTATGCCAGCACCACTTGTTAAATAAGCTTTCTTTTTCCATTTGATATTTTTTTGTTTCTTTATCAAATATCAGGTGTTTGAAGATGTGTGGATTGATATCCAGGTCTTCTATTTGGTTCCATTGGTCCTCCTGTCTGTTCTTATGCCAGTACCAGGCTGTTTTCAGTACTCTAGCTGTCATTTCTAGAGTTTTGGAAGTTGCTTGCACTTCCTGTTTACTCAGGAAATATTATATTCTTCTGAGGCCTTTGATGAAGTTGAAGACTGAATTATTATAGATTTCCTCAGTTATGATAAAAGATAAATTAGATATAAAATTTTAGACTTACAAAGGTAAGATAGATGATAAAGTATTTCCTTAATTTTTACCAAATACAAATAGACTAAATATTATAACTGTAATTCTTGCTTTACAACTGTTTTGCTATATGTAATTTTACTATGTTAAATTTAAAACCTTCCTTTTGATTAGACAGAAAACAGGAAAAAGATGGTATGTGTAATCTTAAATATAGTGGCACACCGAGTATGGTCATTATCCCAATTTGTTTCTGTTGCTATGATAGAGCATTGATTAAAAACAACTTGTGTGGGGAACACAGGTTTATTTCTTCTTACACTTCCAAGTAACAGTTCATCGTTAAGGAAATCAGGTCAGGAACCTGAAACACAAAACAAAAGAAGAACACTGCTCACTATCTTGCCTCTTCTGGCAATCTCAGCTACCTTCCTTTTGCAATTCAAGACCACCTGCCCAAGAATGGTACCCCTATTACATTGTTCTCTCTTGCATCAATTAGCCTTTAAAAAAATGTTTCCACAGATATGCCGATAGGTCCGTAACATAGAGATATTTCCTCAATTGAGAGTCTCTCTTCCCAGGTGTGCCAAACTGACAACTACAGCTAGCTATGGCAGTCATCCAAATCATTGCACATAATACAGTCACAATGTATTTACTGCATAGAAAGTTTATAAAATTTAGATGAGTAAGAGTTTGGGGTGCAAATGATCCAGCTTAAGATATCCCTTTCCAGCTCACTTTGTGTGTTCCTATATCTTGTACTATGAGAGAATCTCCCCATAATTTTTTCCTTTGGTGCACAGAACTGTATAATTTACTTACAGGGTTTTCCTGGGAAGTGCCTCTATCAAGAAGATAAAAGGCATCATCAGTTACATTGGACAACTCATGGAATACTTTGCTTAATTAGACATCGATGGTGGAAGTTTTTACCTGCTCTTTACTAGCTAAACTTAGTAAAATGATTTTCCTCATCCTTAGTGATTTAGAGGGAGTATCACACACCACACAGCCTTGTGATTGTAGCTCTCCCTACTTCAAATCCCATCAATATCTCTAGTATCTAATGATCAAACAAGCACACACTAAAGTCTGATCTTGGCTCTATTTTGTTATACTTTTCCAGATTTTGAATGTTCATTCCTGTTCTTTCAACCCTTGCCTAATGTTGCCAATTATTCTCCAAGCTGTAGAAGCTTAAAAAAATAAAATAAACAAAGCAAAAACTGATATCGTACCAGCTGAATTGTGGCTGATGCTGTAGAAGTGCTCCTTTTAAACAAAAGGTCTGAGTGGGAAAATTTAAATGTCTATTCTAAGGAAATCAAATCAACTCCCAGATGGTGGCTGCTCTCAAAAGCTGGAGGTGTGAGGTACCACTAAGGCAGCCATATAACACGATATCGTCTCCAGAACTCAAATGGCCTCAAGCCAAGAATCAAAAGCAAAATTGCCAGCATATGTTTTTTCCTTCCATCAAATGATGTTCAATTTGGTCTATGATGATGGTTTTAAAATCTCATTTAATGTAAATTCTGTTTTATATGAGCTAACAGATGAGCCTGAAAGCTACTGAGCAGAATGGCTATATAGTGTTATAAGTCACATTAGCAGGATGGCAGACTCTATGAGTCTGGATAGTTTGAGAAGCAATTAAAAAGTATAAGGAAAATTAGCCTGCTAATTGGGTGTATTTAGGGTGATAAAAATCTTAATTTACAGGTCCAGGAGCTTCTAATCTAGGTCATTTTAAGACAGGAAGTAAGATGCTGAGATACATACTGAATAGAGAACCATATCTCAGTTATCTCATGCTCTCTCTGCATAGTTTTTCATTTGTAAAATGAGATTCGTTTTGAGGCAACCTTGGAGTAGGGCTTTCATCCCATGTGCAACATCTATATAACCCCATGACAATGTGCAATCTCTATAGAACCCCATGTGCTATCTCTATAGAACCCCATGTGCAATCTCTATAGAAACCCATGGCAATCTCTATAGAAACCCATGTGCCATCTCTATATAACCCCATGACAATTTGCAATCTCTCTATAACCCCATGACAATGACTACCTTGAAGACTGCTGCCTAGAAAGCCCAGGTTCTACAATAGTCAGATTTCTCAGAGAAAAAGTAAAGAATTGAATGTGCCTGTGTGTGACTTATTGGCCCACATTTAAAAAGCCCAATACTTCTGGCCTGTAAGCTGGGCACCCACAAAAGCAGCTCAGGGCCAGTGAACTGATGGTGTAGACACCATACTGAGTCTGAAGGTCAGAGATCAAGGAACACCAAGGGCAAGAGAGCCACCTGCAGCTGGAGCAGACAGCAGAGAGAGGATGGAAACAGCCCTGCTCCACCAATCTCCAGCAGATAAAAGAACATCATGCAGAAGACCATCTGCTTTGTTTAGTTCACTGATTCAGGTTCAAACTTCTTAAAACACTCCCAGAAACACCCAGAAATAGTATTAAATCTGATAGATAGGCATCTTATAGAGCAGTCACGATGGCACATAAAAAGACTTTCTGGACTGATAGATCATTAATGCAGCCACATGTCACTTAACGGTTATATGATCCGAGAAGTCCACCAGCAAATAATTTAGCCATTGTGTGAACATTGTAGAGTGTATTCACAAAAACAAAGATGTCTATGATGTCAGTAGGCAATAAAATAATTATAGAACCACTGTCCTATAGATAAGTCAAACTTTCCTCATGTGGCAATGTGACTGGATCTTTTTTGAGTCCATGATAAAGGTGATCATATTTGTTTGAAAAATCACTTTCAACTCACTATGTAGCTCGGGCTGGCATTGAACTAAGTATTAGAATTACATGCATGCATCACTATAGCCAGCTTTGCCTTTTGTATGTGTGTGTATGTGTGTGTGTGCGCGCACACGCGCGTGTGTGTGTTCATATGTATATATGTATGTAGATGCCAGAGGTTGACTTAAGGTGTCTTGCTTAGGCATGCTTTGTTTTTTAAAAATCTCTTTAACTTCTAAAAAATTGTTTCTGCTCTTTAATAATATATGTGTATAATACATTCTGATTGCTGTCTCCAAAACCCCATTATCTTCTTCCCATTCATATCAGCCCCCTCTCTACAGTCCCCTTACCTAACTCATGGCTTTTGGCTTGGTGTTGTCACACATGTAGTTTAACCCAGACCATATATGTGACGTATTAGAACCTAGAAGGTCATCAGTGGGTATATAAGTGAAAAGCATGACTTACTTTCTCCCTAAACTAATTTAGCAGTGAGGAATAGAGTCCCAAGTCCCTTTCCATTCTTTGCCTGACTGATGGCACACCTAATCCTATAAAGATCCAGTGCGAGCATCAGCAGCTGCTATGATTTTGAGGTTGCAATCATTGTTTCTTTCCCAGATGTCGGCATTCTCAGCCCTTCTCAATCTTCTAGCTTTTTTGTATTCTTCCCATCTCCTCTCTACAATGTTACCTACGTGTCCTCATTTGCTTTCTGCGGCTGTGATGAACATCACTGCCAAAAACAACTTGGAGAGGAAAAAACTTATTTGGTTTACACTTCCACTACATAGCCTATTGTTGAGGACAGAAACTGAAGCAAAAACCTGGAGGCAGAAATTGAAGTAGAGACCATGGGCAACACTGCCTACTGCTTACTCATCTTTCATTGTTGTTGTTGTTGTTTTGTTTTGTTTTTTGGAACAAGATTTCTCTATGTATTTCTGGCTGTTTTGGAGATCTCTATGTAGACCAGGCACCTACCTCTTTCTCCCCAGTGTTGGAATTAAAGGTATGTGCCGGCCATGCCCAGCTCATTTGCTTTTTAAATACAGCCTAGCACACCTGCTCAGGGATGGCACTGCACACAGTGGACTGGTCCCTTCTACATCATTAATCAAAAAAATGCCCCACAGACCAAACTGATGAAGGCACTCTCTGAGTTGAGGTTCCCCTTCCCAGATGACCCCTGCTTGTATCAAGTTGACAAAGAACTAGCCAGCATGCTGAACCTTAGCAGGGGTGGTGCAAATGTCTTATGCAAGGAAGGGCACCACCTTGCCCTTCTGTGAACCTCCGCATTAGCAGGTATTCAGGTATTCACTGTAGAGAAAGGCTTCTTTCTGGTTAGGCTGAGAGCAGCATTTGTCTAGGAATATAAAAAATGTTTAGATGGCACCTTGATATTATGTCCATTTTACTAAACTACAGAATAAACTACCCCTGGTGGCTACAACCTCCCTCACCATTTTTTAAACAGGTTTAAAGTACCAGAATTGGATTCTCTCCTATGGAGTGAGCCTCACAAATCAGAGAGAATTTGCTTGTCCCACAATAGTATGTTACTGCATGCACAGTGGGCACATTACCGCTGGGTTAGTCTCATGGTTCATAGGATCAGCAGCTGGACAAGACTGCTGATGTCTTTTTTCTCCACTTCAGAGTAGTCTCTCCTGCCAGACATACGCATATCCACCTTTGCTTCTGACTTCGTTCCACAGTTGCTTCCTTCCAGGAGGGCTCCCTGAGAAATACAAGTTGTCTTGTGTGCTCTGCCTTCACAGTGACGTTGTCCCCTGCTGTCACAGATTACAGAAAGGAACCACAAATGTCAACTAGTTCATATCTCTTGGTTTAGAATGAAAAATTTGAGAATGACTTTGTATTTCACTTGGTACATATTCTTCTGTATGATTCTGGAAACTTTTAACTTCAAATATGGGAAATACTGGTTTATAATTATAAGAAAGGAACATCTTAGAGCTTCCTTGCATGATAATAGTGGAAATCAACATACTTAGTCCTCAGCTTACATGATAATTCTCAATAAATAATAATAACTCCATATCAGTCTCGGGGACTGTTTATTATTTTAAGTTTAGTTAGTTAGTTAGTAGTTAATCAGTTAGTTAATATGGTTGAGGGTTATGCTTGCCTGGTTCTTGTGGAAACCAGAAGAGGGCATTGATCCCTCTGGAACTGGAATTACAGGTAGTTGTGAGCCTCCATGGGATTACTGGGAATCAAACTCAGATCCTCCAGAAGAGCACCCAGTGCTCTTGACTACCATGATAATTTCTCCAGACCCTGAGTGTATATCATAAAGACACATAATGCTTTGGCCTTCCACTGTCTCTACTTCTTTCTCCATTCCCATAATATAACAATTGAGGGAGGGATTTAAAAAGTTTAAGAAATATAATCAAACTTCTTTTTTCCTTCTGGCAGAGAAAGAGCCATAGATGTTGAGAAACAAAGGATAGCATTTGTTTTTCAATTATTTTGCTTAACTCTCTTTTGGATTCTATATAGAGTCATCATTAGACAATTTTTCTCAAGAAAAAAAAAGAAAACTTCATAGCATCCAGAAGTCACGGCAACTTAACAGACTCTTGGTTGTATATCCAAAATTACCCAAAAAATCTTTCTTTATGAATGACCACACAGGTGACTCGTAAACCGCCTGATGCGGGCTACCTGATCCCTTCCCTCTATCTGGGTGTTAAGGGAATTTCTTCAGGCTATGTGTAGAGGAAAGATTTCTGCCTCTGCCTCTGCCTCTGCCTCTGTGTATGCCCGCTGAAGTTGTATCACGATTCTCCTTAGTGTGCTGGCCCTGTACAGTACTTTACTGAACTTCTGCTATGTCTCCCCATATTCCTTCATGCCTATGCTATGACCCCCTCCTGTCTGCCCCGACTCATCCTCTCAATAAGTATACATCTGCCTTCACCTCTGCCTCTAGCCCCACCTTTCTTTATCTGTACAGCCCTGTCTCACAACAAAAGTTCTGGGATGAACTTTACCTCTGACCTCTTTTTAGGGCTTTTCAGTTCCACTGATTGCTCACACTGATTTACCTACGCTTGATTATCAGCGGGCACCACTGGGAAGGTCCTGGGTAGTATCAGCAGAGCGATCCTTCAATCTCCCTGGAAAGGCTATTCCAAGACCCTTCAGCTTCAAGGGAGCCAATGTCCTGGAAACACACCTGAGGAACTAAGCCCACTGGCATGGTGCAATTGATGAGACATAACTGTGGTACCAAGCTCAAACTGTGCCATTTCATCTAAGGTCACTTAGTTGACTAAGGCGGCCACACAAAGTACCAAAAAAATGTATTGTCCAACATGACTGAAAGGTACACGTCTAGAATCAAGGTTTCAGTGTGATTGGTTTCTTTAGGATTCGAGAACAACTTGCTCCAGGACCCCCTCGGTTCCTGGGAGTCTTGGTCAGTCATTGGCATTAAGATGGTATTCTCCTGGTCTTTGCATCATCCCCCTCCATATGTGTTAATTTCTGTGACCAAATAGCACCCGGAATAAGACTTCAGCCATAATAGGCATCATGGCTGAATGTCCACTCTATTGGTCTCAGCTTACCCCGACCATTGACAAACACCTTATTTCACAGGCACCAAAGGCAAGGACTCCAACATCTGGTGGAACACTCAATTCAGCCTTTAACGTGTAAGCACAACATATTGTCATTGTGTGAAGCATAAATGCCTGAATAATTTAATATAATTTAATAATTTAAAACTTTTGTAGGACAGCAGTAATTTTTCTAGCAAAAAAATAATAAATATCTACAATACAGCAGGGTGGAAGAAACAATATTTAAATATCTTTTTACACAGGTGAACAGCACATTTGTCCTTTAAGACTTCTGTGTTCCTAAGCATCTTCTCTGATGTTTCCCCTGGGGACTCATTTAAAGTTGCTTCCTGGCCTCTTCAGTGGGCTTTAGCTTGTGGAGTGGAATTTTATGCAACTTCTGTAACAAAGTCACCAGCTTCCAACATGATTTTTTAACACAAGCACAATAATATGACCAAAGATATCTCGGATGATGTATGTGATATAAAAAGCTTTAAATTTTTAAGCAGCAATAAATATTAAAATAACATACAATTGAACAAAATCCCTTGCAGAAATTCTAATGTGTTTAGCCCTAAGGTTGACCCCCATTTCCAGTCAATGGCAGAGTGCATTCACTAGTCTACTCTAGTAGTGCTAGTGCAAATGGCAGAAAATCAAGTTGGTACCATCTGAACCTGAGTGACTTTTTTAATGGTTTTTAATTTGGAAGATCTATATTTTACTCTTCAGATTTGTCCAGCCAATTAAGAGTTTGTCAATATTTTCTGTTATATTATTTTCAGTTGCATAGGTCAACTCTGCTCTAAGAATCTCTGAACTACATAGCAAGCACTTCTTCATCATAAAGAGAAACCACCCAAAGAAAGCAAGCTGGAGCCACTGAGAGGTGCAGAGGCATCTGCAGAGGTCAGTGGAGTGGGTTAAGGTATAAGGCGGTCACAGGCATTCCTCAGTTCCTTAGTCTTCTTGTTATTCACTCTCTGCCTTGCCTAGACCTCAAAGCTACCTGCAAAGGAAATATGGCCTTTAGCATGTGTTCTCTTGGCCTCTCTGGTCCCAACCATCAGAATAGGCTTCAGCTATGAAGTCTAATGACCTAAAAGCAACACAAAGCTCTAAAATGCTTAACAGTGCAGTGTCCTGGTGATCGGGTCGGAGAGCCCTGAGTTTCGTTCAGGCAATTCTCTCCAGCAGTTACACTTCCTGCAAATATTTATTTGCCCCACGAACACCTTTTCTCCATCAAAATTGTTTTATACAGTTTTGTGAAATTTTGACTAAGTTAGTAGAATGCCAAAAGGCATACACTAAATGTTTGACTCATCTTTTTATAGAGATGTTCTGTGTCATGCCATGAGATTCTCAAGTGATGAGCCTCTTAGGTCTTGGCTTTTCTGAGTTCTGAAATGGTTCTAGGTCTGACCCATTGAGATCCTTGAGCTGCTCAGCTTTAATGGTCTCACCCACAGCACTGCCGTGTTCTTGTGGACACATTTACTCTGGCCCCAGTAGGCAAAAGGAGGTAATGAACGCCAACAGTGTCATGCTGATCTTCCCTTGATTCCACCATGTACAGGGAAGATCCAGCATGGCCTCCTGGACAGAAGAGCCCAGCTGGGTGTGCTCTCCATGGTTTCCAAACCAAATCACATGGCTTGTGTCAGCCAAAATTTGTAGATTTTAAAAGTAAAGTAATCTGAAAAAATGAATATCAAATCACAGTTTGTTAAATCTTGAATCAATTGTCTTATTTAAAATTACGATCACTTCAGCCAGGCAGTGATGGCACATGCCTTTAATCCCAGCACTTGGGAGGCAGAGACAGGCAGATCTCTGTGAGTTCAAGGCCAGCCTGGTCAAAAAGCGCAGGACAAGCAGGGTAGTTACACAGAGAAACCCTGTCTTGAAAAGCAAACAATACAAATAAATAAATAAATGAATGAATAAATAAATAAATAAATTTACAATAACTTCATAGACTCACTCATTCCAGTTAGTGAGTGCAGAGCAGGAATCCCCCCTTCCCCAGTCCACAGTATTCTCTATGATTTCCAAAACTGAGTGCCATTTCTTCTCTACAAAATCCTTTCTCTTCTGTATAAAAGAAGATTCTTTTCCAACTTTGGGGGGGGGGGGAACTAAAAAAAAAAAAAAAAAGAAGAAGACCCCTCTTTCTAGTCTTCAGAACATCAATGTAAAACAAGCCCCACACATTGAAGGAGGCTTGTTCTATTAATTATATCCTCCAGAATGGTCATTAATTCACCTAAAGGCTTGGTTCTGCGCTGTTCCTGATTTATGTTCAACACCAGTGTGGGTTTGTTTCTCTTTGGTTGTTTCTATTCTTAAGAGGAGAGCACTGGACAGTAAACTTCTGCCTGCTTTCCCCTCTGGAAGCAACTCCTGCGTAAAAAGGTAACAGAAAACAAGAGAAATTGCAACGTCTGTGAGCTGGTCTCCTTTGAAATAATTTAAACCTTGAAAACAAAAAGTTGAAGTCAGAAAAACGAGCTTCAGTGAGGCTGAATACCTTCCTAAGAAACCAAGAGGACTTGCAGTCCTGAGTGAGACTCAAGCTACCTATTTATTTTTTGAAAACACTGATCAAAAGGCAGTTGATCAAGAAGTTCAGACACATGGAGATTGCAGAGCCCTTTGGCAATATCTTCTGTGCTCAAGAAAAGGCTTGTAGGTGTTGCCATCATGTCTAGTGCCTACCAGTCTGCAAGAGAGGCCACTCACCACAACCAAAGCCCACTTGTTCTCTACTGGCTTGCTCAGCTGCTTGCCTTCATCAAAGAGAAAAGAGCCGAAACTCCTGGACACTGACATCTGTTTGGATCCAACAGTCTCTCAGATAGCCACCTCCTGATATGCAGCCACAAAAGTATCTAGACACCTTCTGGGGACCCAATCTCCCCACTCCCAGCTTCTCAAGCCCAGTCTGTACTTCCGAGGAACCTGGACTCCGCTTAATGCTGTCTTTATTTTGAATAGATAAGTGGTGTTTTTTCAAAATAATCAAAAACTATAGTGCTGATTCTCAAGGTGAACTTGGGCTGCTGAACAGGAGCTGTAAACTCTGTGACCTGCAAATTTGAGTGACAAGCTGTTTACAGTCATTAGATAACTCTAGGGACTTGATGGTCTCTCTGTGAGGTTCTTAATGTTTTTTGTAATATTTAAGAATAGAATTTTTGAATACTAAATAAAATTTTCTTAAATATTTAGAAATAGAATGTTTTTAGAGGACATCATTAGTAATAATTAACTATTTTTGTGTCTTAATATATATACAGTGAACCCTTTATATTTTGGGGATCTACATTTATGAATTCAACCAACTTTTAACTGAAAAAAAATGTTTATGTATTGAACGTGTAGACATTTCACCCTATTTCCTAAAGGTTGTAGTGTATGGACTTTTTAGAGATATATGCTATTTATTATGTATTATTGGTAATCTGAGATAGGTGCAGGCTATATTATGCCATTTTACAGAAGGAATCTCAGCATCCTTGGATTTTAGCATCTGTGGGTAAGGCAAGGCTGTCCTGGTACAAAGACTCCACAGAAACTGGACCACCACTCTGCTTAGTCTTTATGCAGTTCACCAGAACATCAGAGGCATCATACCTAATCATATCTAGTGCCTACCAATCTGCAAGGGAGGCATTAATAATGCAAAGAATTAAACATTCTGAACATGTAGGCATTTAAATAGGCAGCACTTTTCAATGGCTACAGCATAAACTATGAAGACATCCCTGGAAAGAAAGGATGCCTATGGCTTATCAAGGGAAAAAAAATCAAATATTCTAATAAATAAGCCTAAGACCTGAACAGGTATTTCCCAGATATTTTCCAAGAGGAAATAGGAAAGGACAATACACACAAAATAAACTCAATGTAGACAAGGTAAAAACAAGTTAAAAATCACAAGGGAATATGATTTTACAGCAGCTACCAACACGGGGTGAAGAAGAGCAGTAGAGGACAGGAGCACGAATGCCCTGAAGGTAGGTACTAGGCATAACCGTTCAGTAAAATACTAGGTCCTGCCAAGTAGCAATGAAAACACATGACCCTAGAAAGCAGAAGGACCGTTCCTAAGTCTGTGTCCCAAACCTAGCTGCAAAAAACAATTCCCTGGAGCGGTTTTAGAAATCCCAGTACCCAAACTGTACCAACACTAGTTAAATGAGGATATCTAGCCATAAGACCCAGTCATCAATGTTTTTAATGCACTCGAATAAGTCTAATGGCACAGCCATGCTTTCAAACCGGTGATGTCCACTGGTCTGGCCCTGCCTTTGGCTTCTTTCATTAGTGCCAAAATGGAGTAGGCCCAGAAATCTCAGAAAGACAGTTGCCAAAAGAAGATCTGAACAATGTTAACACCAAGTTACATGCAAATGTGGATGTGGAACTCTCACAAGGCCCACCCCTAGATGAAGAGCTATAGGCAATATTGCTGAGAGAGACACAATCAGTCTTTTCATAGGATGAGCCTCCTATGGTTATCCAGTCAGGATATCAGTTGGCCAGTCCTGAAAACATATAAGCAACAGTAAATAGGCTCAGTAGGAGATTATATATGTGTATGTATGTATGTGTGTGTGTGTGTGTGTGTGTATATATATATATATATTGAGAGGGAGCAAGGAGAAGACATGAGAGTCACTAAGGAAATGGAGGAATGATGACATTATGGGGGGTTTGTTGTTGCAAATACAAAAACAACAAAATAAAAAGTTCTGTGTAAGCCGGGCGGTGGTGGCGCACGCCTTTAATCCCAGCACTCGGGAGGCAGAGGCAGGCGGATCTCTGTGAGTTCGAGACCAGCCTGGTCTACAAGAGCTAGTTCCAGGACAGGCTCCAAAAACCACAGAGAAACCCTGTCTCGAAAAACCAAAAAAAAAAAAAAAAGTTCTGTGTAGAAGTTTTACATAAATTCACTTTCTTAATATAATTATCAAATACAAAAGTCTCTTTTATAACAAAGACTCATGAAAATACCCCTCATGTCCTTCCATCTGACCCTTTCACTCTGACCAAATGCTGCTCTTTTCTGCTGTGTCCTGATGTGCCAGGCCTATAACAAAAATAAATTGCATGAAACATGTTCAAGGATACTCATAAAAGCACTGCCCTCCCCCAAGAGTGAATACACTACTCGTCCAACAGCCACCCCAATAGAGGGCTTACTCTAATTCAATGATCAAACTGCAGCAGGGAAAAAAATTATAACTACAGGTTTATATCAATATGAATGAATCTAAAAAGCATCACACAAAGCAATGGGAAAAGCAAGTCACTGAAGAGAACCCACAATTTTTTTTTAAAAGAACAATAAATTCAAAAGATAAAATAGTTAGAGAATTTTATCAATTTTTATTGTTTGGGAATTTCATATCATGCACCCCAGTCTCACTCATTTCCCAGTCTTTCCATGTCTGCTCTCTACCCTCCTGCACCATAAAAGAAATAAACAATAATAGTAAACTAAATCACTTCGCTCCTCCTCTTTCCCACCTCTCTGTCACACAGTCATGCCTTGTAGCATCACTGAAAGCTGCTGTGTATCAAGCAGTATATCCTTACTTCCCAGCACTTGGGAGGCAGAGGCAGGCGGATCTCTGTGAGTTCGAGACCAGCCTGGTCTACAGAGCTAGTTCCAGGACAGGCTCCAAAGCCACAGATCTGGTTCAAGGCCTCTGGCTTCCGGTACATCATCAATGCTGGACCCTCACCAAAACTCATCTCAGAAATCCTGCCGTTGTCCCAAGTCATGCAGATCCTGCAGGACCAGTCCCTTCACACGCCTTAGTCATAGATGGGCTAGATGTTGGGGTGTGCCAAACCGAAGCCCTGGATGTGTACCTGAGTGGTAGCTGGGTTGGTCTGGCCTCCCCTAGGACCACTCCCTTTAGTCAGTTCAGCCTTGGCAGCTGACTAGGGGAGGAACCAGCCCTTCTGCTGCAGCATTGCTGAGTGGGGAAGCCAGCTATCTCAGGGGCGGGACCAGCTCTCTTTTGAGTGGGAGGACCAGCTCTCCAGCTGTGATTTCTGGGAACATGGGGGGGGTGTGGCAGCTCTCTAGTGCCTAGGTCACAGGGACAGGGCCAGCAAGGGTTGGGGTCAACTCAGTACCGCCCTCGAACATCAACATGGCTTCAGGTGGCAGTCCAGACCACAGGCACTCTCACGACACCCAGAGGTAACACAGTCCACGAACATCAACACAGACTCCATCTGAGGTAGAGCCACAGACCTAGACATGACCTCGGTTGCAGCTCAGTTCAGACATCACCATGACCCCAGAAGGGAGCCCAGGCCACTCAGTGTGGCCCCTGCAAGAGTATGGTTCTCAGAAACCAACATGGCCTCAGGTGGCAGGTCAGACCCTGGGCATCTCCACAGCCTTCAGCGGTAATATGAGCTATGGGCATCAACACAGACCCTGGCTGCAGTAGGGCCATGGACCCAGACATGGGCCTGGGCAGGAGCACAGATACCACATGGCGCCAGGTGGCAGCCCAGGCCACCCACATCAGCCTGTTCCTCACCACCGTCCCATCATCAGCTTGCCTCTCTCCACAGCTCTTTATCCTCCATCTCTCTGTCACATATCTGCTCATCATGGTGGTGTCCACCCGCCTGGGCTGCGTGGTGCAGGTGGACCTGTGAGTGGTTTCCTAGATGTGGTATTTATATCCAAAAAATAAATAAATAAAATCATCTATTCATTCAGTCATCCTCCAGCCCCAGGCTTTACACTTGTTTGGCTCTACCTCGTGCAAATCTTAATTTTTCTGCCTCAAATAGTCTTTCTCCAGAAATATTTGGCTCTTTTTTCCCTACCATCACATTTCTGCTCAGTTTCTACCTTATTTGTGAATCCTTCCTAGACAAGTTGATATAAAAGTTGCATAAGACAACATGTAGTTGGTATATTCATACATACATATACATACTACATACACATACCATGCACACATTCCTTTACCCACTCCCTGTTCTGAATGTCTGGAAAATGATCTATACTAGCCACACTTTGGGTTAATAAGTAAGTTTATTAAATACATAGCAAGCAAAAGTAAAAGAACAAATCACAAGTAACAGACAAGCAGCAGATAGGCCCCAAAGTATTAAGCTGGGAGTTTACAACATCCAACAGCGAAGACTGAAGTCGCCTCATGGAGCGAGCCAATAAACGGAACATCATTAAATCATGGCTTGCAAACACCAGCAGAAATTAACTACAGAAGTTGAAGCAATCAGCTGGAACACCCAAAATGAGCTCGTTCTCACCATGAGTGAGCTTCCGGCTTCCTGTTCCCACTCCACGTATTTTGTGCCATGATAAACAACAGCAATGTCAGTTAGAAATGGTTCGCCTTCCAACTGTTCTCAAGGACGTGTTTTTACTATCCTTAGATGCTTGCTGTTTTTCCACCTCCATGTCACAGAGCCAGGGGCACTACCTGACCAAGGACAGGAGTTTTGAAGGAGACCTGACAACATACCACTATGCTAAGCTCCTTCCCAAGAGGAGAGGAATCCCTTGTCCTGGGAAATAACCTCTCTTCTAAAAGAAAAGTTGGGTTAGGAGGAAGAGGGCCAGGCAGTAAGTAGGCTACAATTTTTGTATTAAAAACTGGTGGTAGGGAGAACAGAGTAAAAAAAAAAAAATACAGATTAAAATGAATTTTTTTATTTTTTCAGCCGATAAAATTGGGTGTGAGAACAAAATAAAATCTAATGGTAACAAAGACAAAATAAACCTCACTCAATTTGCATAGCCCTTAGTGGGTAGCATTAAGCATTATCCTGCTGCACCAGAATTTAGTAGATCAAGATGAGTCTTAAATGCATGCCCTTTGATTCCCATCGTGTTTGTTGAACTTTGTACCAGGAACTTCTCTAGTCCCTAGGGAGAGAGCCATGAGTGAAAGAATTCTCTACCTTTTTGAGTAAGTGGAACAGAGGTTAAGCAATAGTCAAATATGCTAGGAATTCAATTCTATAAAGAAAAATCAAGAGATAGCAACGTAATTTAGATTGGCAAATAGTCAGTGTGTTTTTTGAAAGTGGACGCTGGGAGGAAAGAGACCTCCCTTTCCCCTTCAGATTCCCTGTCCTGGGCCAACACAAAAGGTAATTATTTGCGCTACACTAGGAAACTATATGCCCACAAATCTGGATTTATGGTTTGAGCTGTGACTGCAAGCTGCACTTCTGTCATAGAGGAATTTCCTACATGACATAAAAGCACAGGGATGGGAGAGTCAAACCACCCAACCACAGATGAAATGCAGACGGAAGCTGCCACTTGGTTTGTGTTTTTAATCTATTTTACTTTCATTTTACCTTGTCTTTTTCACCTTAACCCTTGTATACTATCTCTAACTGAGCTTACTTTAGTTTTTGCATTATTCGGTCAGGTTTTCTGGCCGTTCTGCAGGCTTCTACACCCATTCTTTTGTGCACTCTCCACTCTTCTCCCCACGCACAACCCCTGTGCATTCCCTGTCACTGCTAACTCATTTCCACTCTTTCTTCCCCATGCCTCCTCTTTTTATTCCTTAATTATGATTTTCCACAATTTTAATAAAATCTTTTACCTTTTACAATATCCAAACTATGGTGGATTAAATAAGAATGTCCCCCCCAGGCTAGTATATTTGAGTGCTTGGTCATTGGGGAGTGTGTGCAACTTGAGAGGGATTAAGAGGTGTGTCCTTGTTGGAGGGCATGTTATTAAAGGTGAGATTTGAAGTTTCAGAAACCCAAACCAGGTGCAGTAACTCTCTCTTTCTCTTCCTTCTGTCTGTGGATCCAGAAATAGAACTCTCAGCTCCTTTTTGCACTACCTCTGCCTGCATGCCACCATGCTTCCCGCCATGCAGATAATGGACTAACCCTCTGAAACTGTAAGTGAGCCCCAATTAAATGTTTCCCGTTGTAAGAGTTACCATGGTCACAGTGTCTCTTCACAGCAATAGAATACTGACTAAGACACAAAATTCTCGCTTCCATCTACTTTTCCCTCCCTGTCTTTTTTTCCTTAATCGATATAATACTAATCACTAACTTTCCTCAGCCTATTTTCCTTCTACTCATAACCTAGTGACAAATATCTTGATATACCGTACTATCTGTGTTCCTTTATCGCCTATAGTTATTGAAGTTAAAAGGAAGATTCTTTCAACTAAATAATATGCTATTTGCAGAGTAAATCTACCTCATGGCTGTGGCCTAATGTCATACATTTGAAGTGACAGAAGATATTTATGCTTTGTGTTAAAGTCTATCCAAAGACAAAGAAAAAATTTGAACATAAATTTAAGAATGTGAATTAATGTAAACTCATCACTGCTAAGTTACCACTGCAGAGATTTTGGAAGGGATACTATATACTAAAATAAAATAAATAAATAAACACATCCATTAGGCTACATAAAAAAAAACAAGAAAAAACAATAGATAAAAGCAAATTAGGAACAAGAAACCACAAAACATTTTAAAAATCAGCAAAATAACAGGAACTAATGTAGTTCAATGACTGGATGCTAGTGTTTTCAATTCTCCAACAAAAAGTCATAGACTATCAAATTAGGTTAAAAATATAATCCATCCATGTGTTGCCTCAAAAAAGTGTACCCTGCCACCACAGACAAACATCACTAGAGCGAACCAATGGAAAAATGCACTCCAAACAAATGGAACTAGAAAGCAAGTAACTGTCACTGTTCTAAGACCTTATAAAATAAAGCTCAGATCCAAGTTAGTCAGAAGATATAAAGATCACTTCATATTGTTTAAGGAAAATAATTCATCAACGGGGTGATTCTAAACCTGCTCTAAACCTGCACTCACCAAACATCAGCACACCTAATTTCATTTTTAAAAAAAGCACTAATGGATGTAAATACACACATTAATCACAATACAATAATAGTGAGTGACTTCAATACCCCACTCTTACCAGTAGAACTCATCCAAACAAAACCAAACAGAAACACTTGAATTAAGTGATATTCTAGATCAAAGGGACCTAATAGATACCTATAGAACACTCTGTCAAAATACTATAAAAAACATATTCTTCTCAAAAAGGCTTGGAACTTTTTCTAAAATAGATCATATGGTAGGATACAAATACAAAAAATTTGAAATAATTTATTACTTTCTCTCTGGATGCAATGGAAAAGCTAGAAATCAAGGGCAAAGGAAATGATAGAAAATGTACAAACTAACATAGCCTGAACAACACACTGTTGAACAATGAATGAGTCATTGAACAAACCAAGAGAAAAAAATTTAAATTCCTAAAATCAAATAAAAATGAAAGTACAATATTCTAAATTCAAACAAAGTGAAAGTAGTCCAAAGAATAATGTTTATAACTACATGCCTACATTTTTTGTTTTATTTGTTTTGCTTTTTGAGACAGGGTCTCTGAGTAGCCCTGGCTGACCTGGAACTCTCTCTATAGACCAGGCTGGTCTTAAAGATCTGCCTGCCCCTCCCTCTTAAGTGCTGGGATTAAAAGTGTATACAACTACACCCAGCCCTGATGCCTATACTTTTATAAAAATAAAAAAGATTACAAACAAATACCTTAATGATACAACTTCCAGTCTTGGAAAAATAAATCAAATCCAACTTAAAATCAGTAGACAAAAATAAGCAACAAAGCTCAGAATAGAAATTAAAATTTAAAAAATACAACAAATCAATGAAACAAAAAGCTAAATATTTGAAAAGATGAGCAAGTTCAACAAACTTTAAACCAACTTATTCAAAAGAGAGAGAATTAGTAATATTAGAGGTGAAAACTGGGACATTATAAGACATTTCAATGAAAATCAAAATGCCATCAAGGCATACCTCAAAACCCTGTATTCCAAAAAGTTGAAAATCTAAAATAATGAAGTAATTTCTAAGTACATGTGAGCCACAAATGCTAAGAATGTATACACAGCTTTTAGAGATGTATAACAAGCAATGAGATTACATCAGTAATAAAAGCAATCTTCCAACTTAAAAAATAAATTTTACCAGAACTTTGAAGAAGATATAACACCAGTGTTCCTCAGTTTCATAAAATAAAAATGGGAGGAATGCTACCAAACTCTTGTTATAAAACCAGTATTATCCTGATACCAAAACTGGACAAAGTCACTATAACAATAACAAAAGAATATCAAAATTATAAGCCAATCTGTTTGAACATAGACAAAAAAAATTCTCAGTAGAAAATTCACAACTTCACTTCAAGAATACTTGAAAAAAATCACTCACCAGATCAAGTTGACTTCATTCTAAGGCTGCAAGGATTGCGCAACACACTCAGTCAATAGTGCTGCACATTGTGGTGATGTTTTGTTTGTGATATAACAAATAAAGCTTCCCTGAAGATCAGAGTGCAGAGCTAGTCAGTAACTAGCCATAGAACCCAGGCAGTGGTGACACACACCTTTAATCCCAGCACTTGGGAGACAAAGACAGACAGATCTTTGTGAGTTCAAGAACAAACAGAGCCAGGTGGTGTTAGCTCACACCTTACTCCCAGTACTTGAGAGTCCCAAACCTTTATTTAATCCCAGCACTAGAGAGGTGAGGACATGGTTGGGAAGAGATAGGTATATAATGCAGGAGGAAGCAGGAGCTCAGGCCATTCAGTCTGAGCATTTAGTCTGATGATTCATGAAAACAGCATTTTATCCCCTTTGGTCTGAGAATTTCATAGAGGTAAGAACTGGCTGCTCTGCTACTCTGATCT
The DNA here is from genome assembly GCF_950005125.1 of Chionomys nivalis. Taxonomy (NCBI): domain Eukaryota; kingdom Metazoa; phylum Chordata; class Mammalia; order Rodentia; family Cricetidae; genus Chionomys; species Chionomys nivalis. The sequence goes on from NC_080098.1 coordinate 40,295,966, forward strand.
TTCAGCTTTCACCCCCTAATATGTGACTCTGGGTTTTTAGTATTGAGATCAATTAGATTCTTGCTACAGCACATTGTGTAGATGGACTCAAAGACAGAAATTACATGATCAGTTCAACAGACACAGAAAAAAATCTGTGTGATAAAAAAGTCTCTGAATAGAAAGAATATACCTTTATAATAAAATCTATTAGTGAAAACCTAGGGTCCACATTATCCTAAAAGAGGGAAATAAAGCTCTTCCACTAAATCAGGAACAAGACTAGAGGGTCTTTTATTTGTCTTACTTGAGTAGTGCTTGATTTATTAAATAACACAGTTAGACAGCAGAAGCACATAGAAAGGGCACAAATTGAAAAGTAGGACATTGAAGTGTCTTATCTCACAGACACAATGATCCTCAATGTAAAAGGCCCTGAAGACTTCACCAGAAAACCCCTCAAAAGTGATAAACATGTGCAGCAAACTAGCAGCACACAAAAATCAACATAAATGGAAAACGATCTTCATCAACCCCCCCCATCAGACGGAAGGCTAATCTCCAAAATAGACAAAAACTCAAGTAACTGGTCATCAAAAGAACAAATAATCCAATTTTTAAAAAATGGGGTACAGACCTAAACAGAGCACTCTCAACAGACAAATATAAAACAGCTGAAAGACACTTAAGAAAATGCTCAACATCCTTAGTCATCAGAAAAATGCAAATCAAAACAACTCTGAGATTCCATCTTACACCTGTCAGAATGGCAAAGATCAAAAACACTGATGACAACTTATGCTGGAGAGGTTGTGGGGAAAAGGGAACACTCCTGCATTGCTGGTGGGAATGCAAACTTGTACAGCCATTTTGGATATCAGTATGGCAATGTCTCAGAAAATTAGAAAACAACCTACCTCAAGACCTAGTAATAACACTTTTGGGTATGTACCCAAAGGATGCTCAATCATACCACAAGGGCATGTGCTCAGCTATGTTCATAGCAGCATTATTTATCATAGCCAGAATCTGGAAACAACCTAAATACCCCTTGATTAAAGAATAGATAAGGAAAATGTGGTACATTTACACAATGGAGCACTACACAGTGGGAAAAAATGACATCTTGAAATTTACAGGCAGATGGACAGATCTAGAAAACATCATATTGAGTGAGGTAACCCAGACCCAGAAAGACAAATATTATATGTACTCAATCATAAGTGACTTTTAGACATAATGCAAAGAAAAACAAGCCTACAACTCACAATCCCAGAGAACCTAGACAACAATGAGGACCCTAAGAGAGACATACGTGGATCTAATCTACATGGAAAGTAGAAAAAGATAAGATCTCCTGAGTAAATTGGAGAGGGGAGAGGGGAGGGGGGAAAAAGGGAGGGAAGTGGAGAAAAATATGTAGTTTAATAAAAACAATAAAAAAAGAAAAATTGACAAATGGAAATCTTTATATTTATAATGTGCATGGTATTTTGATATATACACATATTATAGAATGATTGAATCAAATTATTTAACATTTGTTACTACAAAAACAAAACAGAAAATCAGTAACTTTCTTATATATCAATAACAAGCATGCTGAAGAAGACATTAGGAAATAACCACATCAAATGCAGCTTCAGAAAATACCATGGAATAAATTTAACCAAGAAAGAAATAGATTTCTACAGTGAAAACTTTAAAACAGTGAGGAAAAATCAAAAAGATACCCCGTGCTCACAGATCAACAATATTAATAATTTAAAAATTGCTATAGTGTCAAAATTTTTATATTCACCATAATCCCCATTGAAAATTCCAAAAACATCCTTTGCAGCAATAGAATAAATATTCTTAAAATTCATAAGGTAGCAGTAACATACCAATGACTGTATGCCAGGAAAAGACAGCTCCACTCTAAAGTGAGCTAAAATCATTGTCCATCACCCCGAGTCTAAAAGTGGCAATGGAGACCAACTCAGAAAGGCAGCTTTTGGGTTGGGGAGGAAACATAAGGGCCACAGAGATGGCTCAATGGCTCAAGTGTCTGCTGCAGAGCATGAGGGCTGAGTCTGAGTCCCAGAATTCACGTAAAAGCCAGAAATGGTAGCACAGTCCTGAAATTCTAGTGGTTAGTGCCAGAGTTTGCAGGGACAAGAGCCTCATAGAGTCAATGCCACTCTGGCTAGCCTGTTCATGAGGCCAGGGTTGAGTGGCCACACACACGCGCGCGCGCACACACACACACACACACTATAATACTTGTGGACACAAAAGTATTTTAAGGACCACCTGGGGCAAATTTAACTAAAGACATCTGTGCCTCTGTGAGATCTGTTACCATATGCATTCATTGCAATTGAGTCATGAAACCACACGTGTGCTTTACGCAGCGCATGCCCCAAACTGTACTTCTGTGAGATTTTTATGTATAGATGACTTTTTGCTACTTTTTAAAATCCCTCTTGTAATGCGATTTTCCCTTAGTTATGACTGAGCATGGATTGGAGGGCCAGGTACTGGTTCTGCAACCTGGTTGAAATTGTGTCACTTAGATTGGGGACATAGCTTCTGTAGCTATGCTCCCAAGATTAAGTCCTGACTCTGCCAGTCTCAATAAGGGAAGCTGCCACATAAATTGTTTTAACTGTCTGCCTCCATTCCTCATACCTAATATGGAAATACTTACAATCGCACCTATAACTGAGGATATACTTGAGAATTATATGAATATATAATGCTTCATATTAATATGTATAACCCTGAGAAACATGGCTAGTACACAGTAAGGGTCCCATAAACTACATCTTATTATGAACAATTCATTTTCTTAGGACTGCTATGGTAATTTTCTAAAGCCACAAACCACCTTTGCTTCCTTATTAACCAATGCTTACAAGGGTAAATTTGCCGCTGCTGAGTCTTAGCTTCCTCACGTGGGCCTTAAGCAAGTATAAAGTGCTTTCTCTCGTTTGCCATGAAAGCACTTAGTGTAAATAAACAAGATGTGTTATTTTGCACAAGGTTTGCATTTAAATGTTGTTGCAAAGAACCGCTTGTTCATCCTGTCCACCTAGAACCAAAATAATCACACAGAAACTGTATTAATTAAATCACTGCTTCACCCATTAGCTCTAGCTTCTTATTGACTAACTCTTACATCTTAATTTAACCCATTTCTATTAATCTGTATATCACCACAAAGTCGTGGCCTACCAGCAAAGTTTCAGCACATCTGTCTCCAGTGGCGGTGGCTTCATAGCATTTCCTGACTCCGCCCTTCTTTCTCCCAGCACTCAGTCCAGTCCTCTCCGCCTACCTAAGTTCTGCCCTATCAACAGGCCAAGGCAGTTTCTTTATTCATTAATGGCAATCACAGCACACAGAGGGGACTCTCACATCAAAATGTAAGCCACAGATAACTAGTGCTCACCCCTGAGGACTCAGGCGAAATGTTCATTCCAGTGACCCCTCTCCACTTCCCCTCATGGGCCCAATGATTTATTCCCACCTTTCAAGAAGCACTGAGCCCATAGTTCACCTACGTGTATGTACATCTTCCAATTGGACTATTTCTTCTTTGGGGGTTGTATTTTATTTATATCCAGACTCCAGCACCCTCAGCAGGGCTGCCCCTGAGTAGAGGGTTGCACGACTGGAAGAATGAATTCATAGGTGACTGGGAGAAAGGGTAGGTAGGAACCTAGGAGAGTTCCATAGCTGCCTTGCTGTAGACAGATGAGACACCAGGAACAGCAATTTCCTGTGTCAATCCTCTGGTTTCACCAGAGTGCTGGATGGTTTGAATAGCACATTGCTAGGTAAATGGTGCATAACTCCATTACGTTGTGAATAATGAATCCTTTTCTCTTTGTAGTATATATAGACAGATTATCGTATGGAATTTAGCTATTGTCTCCTTCCTTACTTGTTGGGAGCAGTGAACCCCCAGATCCTGAATTTCTGGTAAACAACTTGTAATGCTTGCAGCTGCTCTGAGCACTAGACCCTCAGGAGTTCCTGATGGCAGGGGAGTGGTTTCTGATGCATTTGCCTGGGGCATGGCTATCAGTTAAGGATCTCTATATAAGATACCCCTGGGCACAATAAAGGGGGAATTCTTGGGGTGTTCCTGTTTCAAGGATGACCCGTGTCTGTCTCTGTCTATGTGTCTTTATGTGTTTCAATCTCCAGCCCCTTGCCCGATTTACAAACTGTATGGTAGCTCATAGAGCGTAAACAGGTGTGGTACACTACACTTACTAAAAAAGAGCTATATATTAGGATTCTTCAGAGCTTATGAAAACTCCAAGGAAAGAATCCTTGATCTCATCTGAGCTTGTTCCAGCATCCCTTCTGTTTCCTTTCTCCCGCTCTCCTCCACTATCCCCCAAGATCTGAGCCGTCTAAAAGCACTTTGTGAATGCACAGTCATGACCATTCCTCCTTCTCTGCAATCTCTCATGGCACTGCTGTATTTTCTCCGTATGTTTTCCTTTCCAGAGATAAAGAAGATACAGAGGTTAAGCAATTTGCCCAAATCATAGAGCTAGAAAGAAGAAGCAGGAATTTACTCTGGGCTATCTAAACCCGAGTGACTGTTCTTGAGCACGTATGTCAGAGTATGTTAGTGGAGACAACAGCCGATTCTGATAACACATAAACTGCACCCACACAACCTGTTTTGAAAAAGTGAATAAAAATTAAGTTATAAGTTATTTTCATTTTTAGATTATCATGGGTGTGTGATGTTTATAAACGTACATACAGAGTCAAATTGTGTAGATAAATTTATAGTCCATGATTTTCAAAGCTGGAAGCAAGCCTGGAGTTCAGGTTAACATAATGATTATTCTTTAATTAGCTTTTGCCACTTTGCAGAATTGATAGCAGTTGCCACGCTTCTTCTCAATCTGTTTATTTCAAGAAAGACTTTGAAATGTCACATGTGTTATAATATTTGGAATTCTATTCACCTGGGTTCTGACTGCTTCACGTGAGGCTCACTGAGACACCTCAGTTGTCATTAGTATGACAATGTGATTCTCTCAATTCACCAAAGCCATCATTTCCAGGACAAGTACAAAGCAAGCAAATGCTTGCATCCTTTATGAGTCCTTAGAACCCACTCCAGTGTCGCTCTGTCACTAAGATAAAACACTCTGACCTAAAGCAGCTTAGGGGAGGGGTGGCTTTATTTCAGCTCACAGGTTATCATTCGTTATTGAGTGAAGTCAAGGCAGGAACTTGGATCTGAAACCGTGGAAGATTTCTGCTTGCCGCCCTGCTCATGCACCAGTGTTTAACTAGCTTTCTTACACAGTCCAGGGTCACCTAGAGAACGGTTTCCGCCACAGTGATTCAGCTGGCCTCCTGAATTAACAACCAGTACAATCCCCCATAGACATACCCATAAGCCAATCTAATCTTTGAAATTTCTCTCTCTGATAACTCTAGATTGTGTTGACACTCGAAGCTAAGTAGGACAGAATTCTAGACTCTGAAGTACTTTAGGTTGCCCTAGTGTTGCCAAAGATCTACCAAAAACAGCCCGTTTTGTTTGTACCTAATCAATCATCGGGTCATTGGTTTGTCCCTAGTGTCCCTCCACTTCCACACCCCCACATTCCCCAGCACAATAGTGAAGAAAATGTCAGATTCCTGAGATCATGGCTTCTTGTACCTGAAATACATTGCAAGGAGAAAGGGTGCGAGGCACATAGGCAGTGATCTAAACAGGACCAATAGGGAAAAGGGAGGATCCATGGGCCCTATAAAGTACCCAAGAGAGTATCCAGCTAGCCGATTCCTAGGGTTAGGACTGCTGCCATCCCAAAAGAATAAAACTGTTATTTTCCCTTTTCCACAGTGTTGTCTTTTATGTTTCCAGGACATTCAATTCTCTGTCCATCCCAGCACAGATAGACTTAAGGCTTGTGTCTGATCTTGACTCTCTCCTGGATTAGGGCACACTCTGGCAATTTATTTATACTTGCATATTTATACTTCTTTTGCAACTTCTTTTGCTGAGGGCTCTGCTGGGGGACATAGTTTATAAGACAATAGGAACTTCCCCCAGAATCTATGGTTTTGTTGAGAGTTTCCACTTTCTGTTATTTGTTTATATTTTAATTTTTGTCCATACTTTCTGATCTAATCAGAAAGAACTACACCAATAATTTCCACTGGAGACTCAGTTCCCAAAAATCAGAGTCCCTTCTTTGGTTATATAATTTGAGGAAACTTGAGTAAAACAACATTTAAAAGATCTTGGTTTCCTTTTTTTTGTTGCAATATTTCTGCAGTTTTTACTTTTTGACAATGTTAATATCTATGGAAATATCTTTAAATCAGATAATTTCTCCACAAAATTCTCTTTTCCAAAATTTTAGGACTCAACTTTTAGAAACTGTATTTTGGAAAACATGGCCCTTGATTTATTGCATGGGTGTTTCTACAGAAATAGAATATGTTTTCTCTCAAAAACAATAAAATCAGAAACAGGTCTTTTAAGCAATGGTTAAAAATAGCTGTAATTTATTCAAAACCTTTTAAATTTTCCTTAAAAATTTCATCATGTAAGAAAAGGTAAGGACTTACCACCCCATAAGCCAAGAAAAAGAGAGGAATGAGAAACACTGGGCCACTACCAGGACCACACAGAGCTCATGGACAGGGCTACTGTTCTAAAGGAGGGAAGAAAAGGCTGCACTGAACTCTGAGACAGGTGACTTCTCCCCGTGGTGGTCTCCATCTCTGGAGAGCCTTTATACTCAGGAACATATGGCTTCCAAAGCAGAGCCTTTGGGGAAAGTCGGAAACAATCTGTGCTTCGGATTGATGTAGAATTCCCAGGAACACAAACAATCAAATGCAAATCCTTAGTCCTGGGCTGTCCTAGGCTCCGGCTCCATGCTCATTCCTCTAAGCAGAACATGCTATGGACTGAACTGTACCCAGTTCAGTTCAGGTGTTGAACCCCCAGTTCGCAATGTGACTGTATCTGAAGGTAAGTCCTTCAGAGCAGTGCTTCAGGTTAGAAGATGGTGTAAGGGTGGGGTCTTAATGCGTACAGGAGTGGTATCCAGAAAGAAGAGACCAAAGTGCTCTCTCTCTCTTTCTCTCTCTCTCTCTCTCTCTCTCTCTCTCTCTCTCTCTCTCTCTCTCTCTTTTCTATCCATCTCTTTCTTTTTCTTCCATCCTCTATATTTCCCATTTTCTCTCTCTTTTGATCTCTGTCTCTCTTTCTGTCCCCCACTTTCCCCCCAAAACTAATAAAAATATTATGTTGGGGTGGTCCAGACAATCAGTGCCACAAGCCCTCCCAGTGCCCCACAGCCTAAGCAGGCAGGTACCACTGAAATGAACAATAAATGAAAAGCAACAAATATATGTAATTGCTGGGTGGTGGTGGTGCACACCTTTAATCCCAGCACTCGGGAGGCAGAGGAGGGTGGATCTCTGTGAGTTCGAGGCCAGCCTGGTCTACAAGAGCTAGTTCCAGGACAAGAACCAAAAAGCTATGGACAAACCCTGTCTCGAAAAATCCAAATATATATATATATATATATATGTGTGTGTGTGTGTGTAATCTACCATATAAACAAACTAGAAATAAAGTCACACATGATCATCTCATTAGATGCAGAAAAGGCTTTTGACAAAATCCAACAGCCCTTCCTGACAAAGTCCTAGAGAGAGTAGGGATATAAAGGACATGTCTCAACATAATAATGGTAGTTTGCAGCAAGCCTAGTCAACATCAGATTAAACGAAGATAACTCAAAGCAATTCCACTACAATGAGGAAGAGCGTAAGGTTATCCACTCTCTCCATATTTTTCAATATAGCACTTAAAGTCTTAGCTAGAGCAAAAAGACAACTGAATGAGATCAACCACATACAAATTAGAAAGGAAGACAGCAAACTATCATAGTTTACATAAATGACCCTAAAAATTCCACCAGGGAACTCTTACAGCTAATGAACATTTTCAGCAAAGTGGCTGGATGCAAGATTGACTCATAAATCAGTAGCCTTACTATATACAAATGTCAAACTGAAAAAGAAATCAGGAAAACAATACCTTTCCCAATAGCCTGAAATAATATAAAATATATTTGGGTAGCTCTAACTAAGCAAGTGAAAGACTAGTATAATAAAAACTTAAAGTCTTTGAAGAAAGAAATTGAAGAAGATATCAGAAGGTGGAAAGATCGCCCATTCTCATTGGTCGTTAAGATTAACATAGTAAAAATGGCCATCCTATCAAAAGCAATCTATAGATTCAATGAAATCTCCATAATATCCCAAGACAATTCTTCACAGACCTTGAAAAGGCAGTTCTTGATTCATATGGAAAAACAAAAACAAAATCTAAAAAGGATAGCTAAAACAATCCTGAACCATAAAAGGAATGCTGGAGGTCTCAGCATTCCTCATTTCAAGTTCTGCTACAGAGCTATAGTAATAAAAATACATAGTATTGGCATTAAAATAGACACATTAATTAATGAAATCAAGTTGAAGACCCAAGCCAGGTGGTGGTGGCACAAACCTTTAATCCCAGCACTCAGGAGGCAGACACCAGTGAATCTCTGTGAATTCGAGGCTACCCTAGACAACAAGAGCTAGTTCCAGATCAAACTCCAAAGCCACAGAGAAACCCTGTCTCAACGCCCCCTGCAAAAAATTCAAGGCCCAAACATAAATCTACACACTTTGATAAAAATCATTCAAAAAACCAGAAATGCACATTTTAAAAAAGGAAAGCATCTACAACAAATGGTGCTGGACAAACTGAATGTCTGTGTGTAGAAAAATGCAAATTGATCCATACTTACCACTCTGCAAAAAAGTCAAGTCCAAATGGATCAAAGACTTCAACATAAAACCAGATGTACTGAACCTGGTAGAAGAGAAAGTGGGAAACAGCCTTGAACACATAGGCACAGGAGACAACTTCCTAAACAGAACCCCGATAGCACAGGCACGAAGATCAACAATTACTAAATGGGACCTCATGAAACTGAAGAGTTTCTGTAAGGCAATGGACACCATCAATCAGACAAAATGGGAGCTACAGAGTGGGAAAAGATTTTTACCAACTCCACATCTGATAGAGGAATAATATCCAAACTATTTAAAGAATTCAAGAAACTTGGTATCAAAAATCTAATAATACAAATTTAAAAAAATGGTGTACAAATCTAAATAGAAAATTCTCAAAAGAGAAAACTCAAAAGGCTGAGGAGCATTTAAAGAAATGTTCAACATCCTTCACCATCAAGAAAATTTCAAATTAAAACTACTTAATTCCACCTGTCAGAATGACTAAGATCAATAACAAAAGCGACAGTTTATCCTGGTGAGGATGTAGAGCAAGGGGAACATGCATCTGTTGATGGTGGGAGTGCATACCTGTACAACCACTTTGGTTGTACAACCATTGACACTCTTGCACACCTGTCCAATTCTCAGCAGGTAGACAGCAGGCGACAGACACAAACTGAGCTGCATGTTAATGTCTAAAACTGCAAAGAAAAAATAGGACAAAGGAGAAAGCCATGTGCAAGTACATTGTTTCCTACTTCTTTTGGTTTTAGTTTTTGGAACACAGTCTTGATATGTAGCCCAGGCTGACTCTGAGCAAGATCCTTCTGCCTTAGTTCCCCTAGTGCTTGTATTACAGACATACACCACCACACCCGGCTAGAGAGTTTTAAAGTAAAGCAGCATTTCTCTCTCCCTGAGCATAGACTTTCAGATTGCTGTAGATTTTCAGGTTGTTGCAAGGCAAAGGCAGCCTTGTAAACAAGTTGTTCTGGTTCGTTCACCTCTTTGCCAATTTGACACAAGTTAGAGCAATTGAGGGAGAGGAGCATCGACTGAGAAAATGCTTCCTGTAGGAAAGCCTGTGGGGCATCTTCTTGATTAATGATCGATGTGCCAGAGCCCACTCACTGGGTGGTTACCATCCATGGTTCCTGGATAGTATAAAAAAGCAGACTGAACAAGCCATGGGAAGCAAGACAGTAAGCAGTATTCCTCCAAGACCATGCTTCAGTTTCTGCCTCGGTTCCTGACTTGGCTTCTCCCAATAGACTGTGACCTAGGATATGGAATCCAAGTAAAGTCTTTCCTCCTGAGGTTGCTTTTAGTTGTCTTCTTTATGACAGTGCTAGAAACCTAACTGAAACGTTGGTCTTTAAAATGAAAAGATCAATCTAGGGATATTACAAATGCATCTTGTGAAGAAAAGATTTATTTTTAAATAAGAGGAAGGAAAATAACCCAACAGATGCTTCTGAATGACCATCACATATCGACACTAGATAGGGCAGCCTTATAAATCCATCTCAGCACAGCCATCCTGATTTTGTGCTTGGGAAGCACTTGAGCTATAGTGCTCAAGATTGGAGGATTGTGCCCAGCTGTAGGCTCACATTAGCACCCTGAACATATTTAACACAGTCTGTGCTACCATGCTCATTAATATGTATATTTGGCACTTTTCCTTTTATTAATAGATATTAATCATACACTATAGTGAGTCTTATTAAAGCATTTTCATATATGGATTTAACATTTCTGTTGTTTCTATCCCCCATTTTCCTCTTTTTTTTTTTTTTTTTTTTTTGAGACAGGGTTTCTCTGTGGTTTTGGAGTCTGTCCTGGAACTAGCTCTTGTAGACCAGGCTGGTCTCGAACTCACAGAGATCCGCCTGTCTCTGCCTCCCGAGTGCTGGGATTAAAGGGGTGCGCCACCACCGCCCGGCCCCATTTTCCTCTCTTGTCTCCCTCCCACAGCGAGTCTCCTGTTGATGAGTTCTCTTCTCAATGAACTCCCTGTCTATGTTCATAGGGGTATTTAGTGAGGGGATGGATTTCTTCTTGTTGTGCTTGCTGTTGTTTGGTTAGCTGGTTGATTTTTGTTTTGTCTTCCTTTGCTTTGCTTTCGGCAACCCATTGTATTTTATTTGGATTTCTTACAGGGTCTTGGCGAATGCGAGCTCCTTACAATTGAAGAAACTGTTTCTTTGTCTCCTAGCAACAACTGACTACCTATAGATACCTAGAGAAGGATCTCATGAGCCCTCCCCACTGACTACCATTATGCCCTACCTGTACGTCCTTAGGAAACGGAACATTTGTAACTGGCAGCATCTGGCTGTTATTCACAAGTCTTAGGAGGAATGCATGAAATCACACTGGCCTCTCTCTTGTTCACATTCTCTGTGGTGATCCCTTGCTATGAGTAGTTTCCTAAAAGGTCAAAATCTTCACATGCTCTCTCACTTCTTGTTTCTGCTCTGCACAGTCCACAGGTCTCAGTGTGCCCAAAGAGTGCACTGCCGATGCCTTCTGCCTCCTGTCTTCACTCATCTCTCTCCTAGGCCCTCGGCACAATCCTCTTACTGTTTCTCCCCAGCTTCACCTCATATCCCCAGCCTGAGCATGCAAATGAATACTTGAAAGCTATGCATTCGTTCAAAAAATATACAGAAAAATAGGGGAAAGACCATTTCCTTAAAACTTAGAAAAGAATAACTAAAAATGACCTTCAATAGCAGAAAAAAGAAAGGAGGGAAACAGAAAAAGAAAGGAGGGAGGGAGGGAACTACAAAAAAAAATGGAAGGATCTAAAGAGAATATCTTTGTGTATACTTGTCAAAAACACATGAAAAGTGACTTTGAGGAAATATTACCAGAGAAACACAAAGACAGAAGATGACAAGAAAACATCACTGTGATGGGAGACTATGAAACTTGAAAACAACAACAAAAAGCAAAACTCACAAAATTCAAGTATAAAACCAAAACTTAATGGGTGCCACAAAAAGCAATCTCTCAGGCTGGAAAGATGGCTCCACAATTGGCTGTACTTTTAGAGGACTCGGGTTCAATTCCCAGCATCTACAAGGTGGCTCAGAACCATCTGTAACTCCAGTTCCAGGGGCTCTGATGCCATCATCTGGTCTCTCCTGGCAACAAGAACAAATGTGGTGCACAGGAAAACATGGAGGGAAAAGACCCACGCACAAAAACTAATTTTTAAAAAGCCTTCTCTCACCTCTTGTACATCAGGGCCTGGCTTTCCCTCATATTCCAGGTGAGGCTACAGATTTCCCAATAGTTCTCTTACCTACCCCTCCCTATGGACCCCTCCTCTAGCTACCCATTCTTGCTGGCTTGAGGAAGACTCTCAACTAAGTTTGACAAGGTTTGTAATTAGTAACTGAATCAACTGGGTTTTAAATTAGCTTTCCTAACTACTAATCTGATAAATTTTGTTGACCGGATGCCAAAAGACTGAAGATAATAAATTATCAAATTAAGAAAAAACAGAAATAAAAGTAGTGGTGTAAATAAAATTTAGGGACCATGATCCATTTCTTTCATAAGATATGTATTTCGCAATTTTAAAGATAGTAAAAGTTATGTTTACTATAAACACTGGAAATTTTTTAAAATATCCCAAAACAAGTATTAAATTTTTTAAGCTATCTAAATTATTACTGTTAACTATGAGATTTGTATATTTTAAAAGTTATCCACACAAACTCCACCCCATGCACCAGCCTACACCATTTCATTAAATCTTTATTGAAGACATGTTAGTAATTACATCTAGCTACTATGGGAGATGAGCCCAGAAAACTGTACGTTAAACTACTGGGAGTTGTGGCCTCTTTAGAGGTAAGATCATCGCCATCAGCAAAGAGACTCTGCTTATCACTGCAAGGCCTCCTCCAGGTCATAACACATGGTGTTCTGAAGCCATATCGGCACCATATCTCAAAGATCACAAGACAAAGAAAGGGGGATGGTTGACATGAGTCTCTGCAGACCGACATCAAAGGGGTGAGCCTCACTCCCATGCATGTTCACTTTAGTCAGTTCCAACCAGGGTACCATTCAACTGAAAAGGAGTAAGACATAAACAAGCAGTCACTGTGACTATTCAGTCTTTAGCGTATGCAGCCATTATAAGATATAGCCACAAACTCTGATACATTTCTCTTCAAAGGGGAGATTGCAGTTCTCTTCTGAGCATGGTGTGAATCTGCTAACGAAAAAAACAGCCCTCACCTCAAAGGATTAAAAGAGATAGTTTATTCTAAAGCCATCAATGAGTGAATATGACCCAGGAATACAGATTTAGATTTCTTTAAATATCATACTCTAATCGCATGACAATTTCACGATGTTTTTTATAGAAACAGAAGGGAAAAGATTATAAATTATGATAGTTTTCAAATGTGTTTCTGGAAATGAGATGGGTGGGTGATAGCAAATTGGAGAAGCCTCTGGTATTTGCTTCTGGTGCTATCTGATGGCATCCTTAGCTTTGGGGTGAGCGGAAGCTGGTGGTCTGCTAAGTTAACACATTTCAAAAGTTTCCACCTGATCGGCAATTAACATAGAGACCCTCAGCTGGTCCACATGCAGAGGATAGGGGACTGTAGAACCCTGGAGCGCATAACCCGGAGTAGACGGTACACGTCAGACCCCTCCCCCAAACTCAAGGGGCTTTGCTGAAGAGGGAGCATCAACATTGTATAGAGCCAGACATGGTGGATAACATCAAGGAAATAGTGTTTTTATAGACACACAAGGCACTTACACACATGAACTTCCAGTGATTATGACAGCAGGCACAAGACCTGCATAAGCTTCAGTCAAACAAACCCCGCCCTAGTTGGATAGCGGTGGGCATGAAATCCCACCACTAGCTGAGGATCTGCTGACGTTTGATGACCTGAGAGGGAGAATCAGTTCCTTTAATAGCATGTCTCCTGGCAGGTTGACCACACTTCAGGACAGACCCACTCCCAGGATAAGCTGAACTCAATGTGGTGGAGGGAAGAAAGAAGAAATCTCAAAGATGAATAGGAAGGAATTGGGGGGTACTTATAGGAGAGGTTAGGGGTGGGGTGAATATGTTCAAATTACATTTTATGAAATTCTCAAAGAATTTATAAAGCTTTAGAAAAATAATCTTGGGCTATCTTTTCTAGCTATTCCTTTCCCACTTCTGCACCGCACCTCTATGCCAGCATTCGTCGTCATTTGTTTCTGTGCTTTTGGCCATTCTGATGATGGAGTAAAACAAAATTCCAAAGTAGTTTTAATCTGCAGTTCCCCGAGGGCTAAGGTTAATGAACATTTGGTTTATTTGTTTTCTGGTTTTGTTTTTCGGAACATGGTTTCTCTATGTTGCAGCTCTGGCAGCCCTGAAAAGCGCTTTGTAGACCAGGTGGGCCTCTAACTCACAGAAATCCTTCTGCCTCTACCTCCGATTAAATGTGTACACCAGCAGCAGCAGGGTATGGAAGGGTGTCCTTCTAGTTCTTTGTATTTCTTCAGTATCTATTGTTATGTTTCCATTTTAAACTCTGATTTTATTAATTTGGATCTTCTCTCTTTTGCTTAATTTAGCTAAAACTTAGTCAATCTTGTTAATCTTTTCAAATAGCCATCTCTACTTTATTGGTTCTTTGTATTCTTTTAATATTTCTATTTCATTTATTTCAGTACTGATATTTATTGTTTGTTCTAGTCTACATGTTGGATGTTGTTTGTGCTTGTTTTTCCAAAACCGTCATGTGTAACTTTAATTATTAATAGGTGATTGAAGAGGCCTATCTTAACATCAGTGCAGCCATGACAGGCCAAACTTACAATGCTGAGTCTAGACCTCACCATTACAATAACCAGGAAAAGCTAGACTGTACCCTTAGGGGGATCAATCAGAATTGAGACAAACAAATACTAAATGCTCCAGGACATTAAGAATAGCTTATATAACTATATAGGTATATAGGTTGCCAGATTCCTTACAGCAACACTAGTACCAATCCCTGTTTGGCAAGACTTCTGTTACCCAACTCCTGCCCAACCAGGAGTTCAACCCCATCTGACTCCAGAATTTCCCTACCGCCTCATCCTTTACTCCTTAAAATTCCTGCCATAGCTGAGCTAAGTGCTCTTCCTGATCCAATGCTGTGTAGACATGGTTGGAGAGCCCAAGCTCGAGCTCGCAATAAAGACTCTGCTTTTGCATGCGAACTTGGACTCCAGGTGTTCCTTGGGGGTCATGATGTAGGCACAACACTGATCTCTCCGGATTTTTAAGACACACTCAGTACTGTATACACACTCCTCTTAGGGCTGCCTTCATTGTGTCCCACAGATTTTTGTATGTTGTGTCTTCAGTTTTGTTCAATTCTAGGAATTTTAAATGTCCCTTCAAGATTTCTCACATCAGCCAAGTTTCATTCAATGGTGTGTTGTTTAGTGTCTATGAAATTGAGTGCTTTCTGACATTCCCATTGTTATAAATACCTAGCCTTCTACTGTATGATCAAATAATATTCCTGGTGTGATTTTAATTTTGATAAATTTGTTGAGAGTTGCTATGTATCCTAATATGTGTTTGATTTTGGAGAATGTTTCATGGGCTAGTGAAAAGAACATGTTTTATTTGATATATATGGGGATGCTCTGTAAATGTCTACTATATCCATTTAATTTATGACATAATTTAGCTCCAGAATCTCTCTATAGTTTTTGTCTGTATGGCCTAAGAGTGAGAGACTAGAGTTTCCCACTCTCATTAGGTAGGAGTCAGTCTGTGATTTTAGATACAATAATTTTTGTTTTGTGAAATCAGATGCCCCTATATTTGATGTATTAAATATTTAAAATTACATAGCCTCTCCATGTAATTTTTTCTTCAGTGAGTGTGAAATATCTTTCCTATCTCTTTGATTAGCTTTGGTTTTAAGACAATTTAAAAATTGTATTTTTCAGTTATTAAAATAGCTACCCTGATTGTTTCTTTGTTCTATTTACTTGGAATGTTCTTTTCCATTCTTTTCTATAAGCAATTTCTATCACTAATAGAAATGTGTGGTTTTGGGAGGTAGCAAAAAGATGGATCTTGTTTTCTGATCCAATCTGTCAGCCAGTGTCCTTTGTTGGAGAATTGAGACCTTTAATATTGAGGGCTACTAATGACTACTGTTTATTAATTACCATTATTTTGTTATGGTGGTGGTGTTTTCTCAGTCATCTTTTGGGAAAACTATTCTGGGATTATATATTCCTTGTTTCCTCTTTGGTATGTTTAATTTTCAGACCAAAGTAGTCCTGTTACTCTCTATCAAACTGGTTTTATTTCTTTTTTATTTTATTTTTGGTTTTTTCAAGACACTGTTTCTCTGTGTGACTTTGGTTGTCCTGGAACTCACTCTGTAGATCAGGTTGGCCTCAAACTCACAGAGATTCACCTACTTCTACCTCCTGAGTGCTAAGATTAAAGGTGTGCACCACAACCACGTGGCTCAAACTAGTTTTAAAGGACTCCTCTTCCGTGTGCGTGTGTACAGTACACGTATACAGATGTGTACTCATGCAAATTGAATCAGTTTTAATTATGGAAAGTTTTTCTTTCTTCTTGGATTATGACTAATAGTTTTGTTTGGTGTAGTTGCTTGGGTTGCCATCTGTGATTGCTTAGAACTTTTGAAACTCTTCTGGCTTTCAGAGTTTCCATTGATATTCTCAACAGAGGAATCGCAAGTGACTGAGAAGCACTTAAACAAATGTTCAACATCCTTACTCATAAGGGAAATGCAAATCAAAACAGCTCTGAGACTCCATCTTACACCTGCCAAAATGGGTAAGATCAAACACACAAGTAACAGCTCATGCTGGCAAGGATATGGAGTAAGGGGAATGTTCCTCCATTGCTGGTGGGAATGCAAA
The DNA here is from genome assembly GCF_950005125.1 of Chionomys nivalis. Taxonomy (NCBI): domain Eukaryota; kingdom Metazoa; phylum Chordata; class Mammalia; order Rodentia; family Cricetidae; genus Chionomys; species Chionomys nivalis. The sequence goes on from NC_080098.1 coordinate 40,312,721, forward strand.
CTTACATAGACACTTTGGAAACCAACAAGCGATTTCTCAGAAGACTGGGACTCCATCTACCTCAAGACCCAGCTCTATCACTCCTGGGCGCATACCCAAAGGATGCTCCATCATACCCCAAGAAGGTTTGCTCAATTATGTACATAGCGGATTTATTCATAATAGCTAGAATCTGGAGACAACCTAGATTTCCCTCAACCAAAGAATGGTTAAAGAGAATGTGGTACTTTTACACAATGGAGTATTACTCAACTGTTTTTTAAAAAAAAATAATATTACCAGGAAATGGTGATGCATGCCTTTAATCCCAGCACTCGGGAGGCAGAGGCAGGTTTTAGGCCAAACTGGTCTACAGTGCAAGTTCCAGGACAGACTCCAAAGCTACACAGAGAAACCCTTTCTAAAAAAAATAAATAAATAAATAAATAAAAGAATAAATAATGACATCTTGAAATTTGCAGGCAAATGGATGAAACTAAAAAAAAAAATCATCCTGAGTGAGACAACCCAGAAAGACAAACATGTATGTACATACTTATAAGTAGATATTAGCTTATATATAAATGAATATCATAAGTTGATATAAAATAAAGGATAATCATGCTATAATCCATAGACTCACAAAGGCTAAGTAACACAGACAACTTAAGGAAAGGAGATGCATGAATCCCTCTGGGAAGGGGAAATAGAATAAATAGATATCATGGGTGAACTCAGGGCAAGTGGAGATGGGAACAGGAGAGATGAGGTGGGTGGAAAATGGAAGGAGAGAATACTGGGAGAGACAACTGGAATTGGGAAGCACTGCGGGGCAAGGTAGAAACTTAGTGCAATGAAAACTGTCTGGAATCTACAAGGGTGACTCTAGTGAAGACTCCTAAGAAGGGGATATGGAGCGTGAACCACCCATCTCCTATAATCAGGCACGATTTCCAATCAAGGGATTGGGATACCAACCCAGCCACAAAAACCTTTGACTTACAATTTGTCCTGCCTACAAAATGTGCTGTGGTATTACAGCATAGAAATTATGGAAGTGACCAACCAAAGACTGATCCAGCCTGCAACCCGTGCCATGAGAGAGAACCCATGCCTGACACAGCCTTCAGGGCCGGGAACCAGAGGCTGGGCAGCCCAGATGAAGATTCCTGATGACAGTGTGACATTCTGCTACAGTCATAGACAGGAGCCCAGGATAATTATCATCAAAGAGGCTTCATCCCGCAACTGATGGAGACAGAAGCAGACACTCGCAGCTAAACATTAGACAAAGCTTGGGGAATCCTGCAAAAGAGAGGGAAGAAGCTTGTAGGAGACTGATGCATCAAGGACACCACAAACAAACAAAAAACAACAACAACAAAAACACAGAACCAACCAACCTAAACTCATTCATAGGGGTTCACAGAGACTGAACTGATGAGCATGGAGCCTGCATGGGTCAGACCTAAATCCTCTGCATGTATGTCATGGTTGTGTGGTTTGGTCTCCTTGTGGGACACCTTACAGTGGGAGCAGGACTGTCTCTGACTCTCTTGTCTACTTTTGGGATCTTATTCCTCATATTAGGTTTCCTCATCCAGTCTTAATATGAAGGGAAGTGCCTAATCTTATTGCGACTTGATATGCCACGTTTGGCTGATATTTCTGGGAGGCCTTCCCTTTTCTGAAGGGAAATGGAGAAGAAGTGGGTATGAGAGGGAGGAAAAGAAAAGGTAGGGAAAACTGCAGTTGGGATGTATTGTATGAGAGAAAAATAAAGAAAAAAGAAAGAAAAGTCATATTATTCTAATGGGGCTGTCTTTATATGTGGCTTAGTCTTTCCTACTGTTTTTAATATACTTTCTTAGTACAGTACATTTAGTGTTTTATTATGCGACATGGGAATTTTCTTTTCTGCCCTGTCTATTTGGTGTTCCCTAAGACTCTTAGACCTTAATAGGCAGGCATCTCTTTCCTTAGATTGGGGGATTTTCTTCTATTATTTTGCTAAAAAATGTTTTCTGTGACTTTGACCAAGGTTTCTTGCCTTCTTATACACTTATTATTGATACGTTTTGAATTTTATTGTATTCCATATCTCCTTCATGGTGATGTTCATTGTTGTTGGCTTTGGTTTAGATTTAATGTTTTCTTAGACTGGGTGATTCATTTCCTCTATCTTTACCTTTGAGACCTGATAGTCTCGTTTTCATTTGACCCAATATGTTGATAAGACTTTCCTCTGAGCTCTTTGACTTTTTGAATTTTTCATTTTGAGTTTTGTTTCATTTTGACTTTTCTTCAGAGATTCTTTATCTTTAATAAAATCTGTTTTTATATCTTGTTTTTCTTATTTTATTAAAGAGCTTGTTTTCATGGTCCTCATTCAAGCATTTGTTTCTATCCTCTGAGTTCCCTGGACATATTTATAATTGTTGTTTTGAATTCATTGTCCTGTTCTCAGGGATCAATTCTATATGGGGGTTAGAGTCTGGAGAAGACATATTGTTATAATCATTTACATTATGTGTGACTTGGCAACTGGTCCTAGGCATCTTAATTTAGGTCATTTGTGTTGTTTATTAATGTGGATATATAAGCTCCTCCTTCATGAGTGATTTTGTTTTAATCCTTGGTTGCTATGACCCCAACTTGTCAACTTGTGAACCAGCTGAATGATGGTTGGTGTCCAGTCATGAGGCCACTGTGTATTTGTTTACTAACAGCTTCTAAGCATTGGTCTCTGTTGAATGAGGGTTTCTGTCCCTCTCCAGTCCTGCACCCGATAAGTCCCAAAGAAATCACACAGAGGTCTACATTAGTTAAAAAACTGATTGGCCTAGTAGCTCAGACTTCTTATTAACTCGTAACATATATTGGTCCATTATTCTTGTCCATGTTAGCCACGTGGCTCGGTACCTTATTCAACGAGCCAGTCACATCTTGCTTCTTCTGTGGCTGGATCACGATTGCAGACTTCAGAATTTTTTTCCCAGAATTCTCCTGTTCTCATCACCCCGCCTCTACTTCCTGCCTAGTTACTGGCCAATCAGCATTTTATTACAATACAATTGACAGGCTACAAACCATTGTCCCACAGCAGGTTTCAATTCACTAAGGATTAGTATACTTTCTGAACCTAGGAATCAACCTTCTGTAGACGCTGGAGATTATCTATCCCTATCTTCATGAGTTTGAAGAAGGCTCACGGGGTTTTTTAAGTGGTCCCGAAGTTCCAGGTTGAACTCCCCAGGGCTTTGGGACTTGGCTGGATGGTGAAAAAGAAACAGATAGATGGAGGAGTAGGCCCAGTGGTCAACAGAAGTTCCAATTGGATTCCATGTGATGTATATGTTGGCTGGGGTGATAGATTGGGTTACTGATAGGGAGGCAGGAGTAGAAAGAGAACTAGACAACCTACTGACAGTTCCAGTCAGATCCTCCCTTCAGTGCCAAGCAGGGTGGAGCATAGAGTAATTTACAGGCATGTAGACAGGCCAAGAAAAAATTTAATTAGGATTTGGACCTGAAACAGTCCAACCTTCTACAGTCCCTGAAGTTCTATTCAGTTAATCAACCTTGCAGAAGATTCAGTGGAAGAAGATGGGGTTTCTTTCTAGGAACTTTTGTTCACAGTTCCCCGCCCAGCCCAAGAAAAGCATTACATTTTGTGCATGAAAACATCCTTTATTAAGTATAACTCAAAATGCCTCATAATCAGGTTTATTTGCATGATATACCATAGATTAGACTGAGTATTGGCAAGACAGCAGTATTCGGGAGAGAGGACTATCTGGTAAAGCTTTTAAAGAGGGAACTCTCTCAGCTAGCAAAAAGCTGTCAAGATTTGGATCTCACTCTTGCTTCTTTTTCTGTCCTCATGTGACATAACATTTACACGTGATGCATAGTAAAATTGTTATAGTGAATGCTAATTAAGAACACAATCTGGGCTAATGAAATGAAGGCAGAAGATGGATGAAATAGTCATCACAACCAACCAACCAACAATTCCTTTGCATGCATTACCCTAATCCTTAACTAGACTATATTTTGACACCCCCATGTCAACAGTCATTTGCACTTTATGAAACATTTAATTGGTGTTTGGAACACTTGAAATAATTTGTTTTTAATTTTAATTCCAGTTTCTTCTACCCACGTTGATTCCATGAGTCAGAACCTCATTTGTAGTGCTTAGATCTATTTTCAAGTATCTTCAACACTGTGGTGGTTTGAATAGGAACGGTTCCCATGGGTTCATAGATCTGAATGCTTGGTCACCAGAAAATGGCACTATAAGGAGGTGTGGCCTTGCTGGAGTGGGTGTGGCTTTGTTGGAAGAAGCTTAAGCCTGGCCCAGTGCTTCGCTCTCTCTTCCTGTTGCCTGTCATCCCAGATGTAAAACTCTCAGCTCCTTCTCCACATCTACCTGCTTCTGTGCTTCCTGCTAGGATGACAAAGGACTAAACCTCTGAACCTGTAAGCTAGCCCCAATTAACCGTTATCCTTTCTAAGAGTTTCCATGGCCATGTTTCTTCACAGCAATGAAAACCCTAACTAAGACAAACATCTAAGGTATTATAATCCCCTTTTGTGTCTCACAGTTTCATGTGTCTTATTGGTGTTGCACTACATTCTATATTGGGGGAGTAAATGGATAGTTACATTACATAAGAAATCACATAACAATAAGGAGTCATTTTTTTAATTCTTTCCCAGCAGAATTGACCTTTACCCTTTTAACAAATATGACAGATATGACAGATATAGAAACCAGAGACCAAACTGGGTGATGGTGGCTCATATCTTTAATCCCAGCATGTGAGAAGCAAAGGGAGGTGGATCTCTGTGAGTTCAAGACCAGCCTGGTCTACAAGAGCTAGTTCCAGGACAGCTAGGGCTGTTACACAGAGAAACTCTGTCTCAAAAAAAAAAAAAAGAAAAGAAAGGAGGAAGGAAGGAAGGAAGGAAGGAAGGAAAGAAGGAACGAAGGAACGAAGGAACGAAGGAACGAAGAAAGGAAGTCAGAGACAATACCCTGTGAGTAGTAAGGATTTCCTAAGATTTGGAGGGGAGGGCAAAACCAAACCTTATGCCTCATCTCACAACCAGAGAGGCAAATGAGACTCCAACAGGGATTGTTTTGTAATATTGCCTTTCAGCTTACTTTTGGCAGAATGCTATTATTATTTTTCCAGTTCCAGCTATCTGTGAAGATGTATTTAATTGAGGATCATGGATCTTCTTAAAACACTTCTTAAAAGCCTAGGATGTTTTCTCTTTATCAAAATTATTCTGAATAATACAGGAGTCCTCCCCTTAGAGTAATGAATCTTTTTTTAAAACTTTCAAAGCATAAACACATGGTTCAAGTGAAATAGGTTTTGATAAGCAAGCGGTTATAACAAATACATAGTTAACAAAATGGCATAATATTGTTAGTCTTTAAGATCAACATTATTTCATGATTTCTATTACCCAAGGAAATATATTAAATAAAATTTAAGTTTCTGAGAAGTTTTCTAATATATCACACATATTAGAAATATATATATATATAATTTTGAGCTCATTTACTTGTGTTTTTTAATTGACAATAAGACCAAAAGTTAGCATCGGTCATCCTTTCTGAAATCAAGGTAGATGTGTCCTCAGGAGGAGGCAGTGCACATTCGACGTGGGACATGAGAATCTAAGAGTCGACCCCATTACGTGTTACAGCACAAGAGGCAGTTAAAAGGAACTGACAGACTTTTCCAGTGACGCCAAAGTGAGTCCTTGATGTGGTTTTTTTTTCCCCTTTGGATAAAATACTCTGGTCTCAGTTCATCCAGTCCCTTCATCTCCTAGAAGCCTGTTGTATAAAGAATACATAACCAATTTGAATGCTTTTGTTATCATTTCCAAAAGTCCCTTTTGGTACATAATGTCTCCTGTTAGCAGAGATGGCTCATCTGATGCTTCCATTCTCAGAGGGCATCCAGTGGCCCTGTCAGAAGGAGACAACCGATGTTTGCTAATGGGCTAGATCTAAGGATTAGGAGAGAATACTAGGGGAATACTTTGGGCCAAAAGAGGCTGAAAGCTTCCATTAACTTTGCCAATTGTTTTTTCATGATGCCAGTTGTTCACTCAACAATTCCAGAAGATTAAGTTTGGTAGGCAAACTGAAAATGCTGTATAATAAGTCAAATTTTATAGATAACTTTCAACACTTGTCCTATTAAATGAGAGTCATGATCACTACTCAAGGAGAGAAAATTCCTTCTAACAGAGTTTTTCCTGTGGCAAAAGAAAGCTTCAACTAAATGTGAAAATATAAATTAGCACTAAAACATATTTATCTTCTTTTATTCATATATTTTTGTGTGGATGTGTATTTTGCCTGCAAGTGAATCTGTGCACTATACGTGTGTGCAGTACCCAAAGAGGCCAGAAGAGGGGGCACTTACATTGGGAATGAATTTACAAATAGTTGTATACATTGTTATATTGGTAGGCACTCTGAGTCAACTCAGGGTTGTCTAAAATAGCCAGTGCCCTTAACCACTGAACCATCTCTCTAGCCCTCACTAAGACCTATTTCTACCAATATGTTGGAGGCATTTACATAAAGACTACCAAGTTTCCAAAGGCCAATTTGGCAAGGTAAAATGTCCATAGGCTATATTGGGGGCAAATAGAATATTTTGAGTATACCTGGTGAGCTATTGTTAGGGAGGACTTCCAAAAACATTGTTTATTCTGAGATATCACAATTTTGGGTGCCCAATGAGCTAAGTTAGGTATACATTCCAGAAGAGGTAATTGGGCACTTAGGGGTATTAGTGGCTTCCCATTAGCACCCAATCAAAATTGTTTTGTAGGTTGAAATTTCAACCCTTCTGTGCCAGGAGTCCAATTCTTGCTGCTGTACCATCTGTTGAGCTGAAGGAGGTCAGAGACAGAACAGCCACAGGGAGCAGGACACACCCTCTCAGAACAAGCTGTTCTGTGCAGTTCAGTTCTTTCTGCTGCTTTATCTGTCAAATTATTGCCCTTTGCTTCTTCAGCATTCGGTTCAGAATGTCCTGGGATTGTAAGGATGGCTAATTGTTTGGGCCAATGAAAATCATCTAATAATGCTGAGATTTGTTGACTCTTTTGAATAGACTGGTCACGGGAAATCAGAAATCCTTTGTTTCCAGAGCATCCCATGGTTATGTACCACTCCAAATGCAGACTGACTGGCTGAATAATGTGACTGGATTTCTTTCTGCTAAATGGCACACTCTCATTAAGGCTATAAGTTCAGCCATCTGAGCAATGTAATACCAGACAAATGGGCACTCTCAAGTATATCAAGAGCAGAATAACTGCATAAGCTTCCTGAAAATGCCCTTGTTTGTCTCATAAATAAAAAGCCATCTCTAAACAAAACCAGCTCTACATTTTCTATAGGAGTTTCTCATAGGTCTCTCCAAGTGGAAAGACATCTCTCAGTTATCTGAGTTCAGTCATGTTTGTCCTCTTTTAAGTCATCAGGAAGTGGCAGAGAAGACAACAGGATCAAGAGAGCCGCCTTGCACCAAGGAAGCATCTCATGAGAGTTAGACTCCCGGAGTGATGCCAGGTATGACAGGAATTTAGCGAAAGTTCTGTGGAGAGGAGGGGGCAATGGTGAGATGATGCCTAGAGCAACTCCTTTGGCTGTATTTAATGGAGCAGCAGTAGACAAGATGGTCCTCACATAGGAGGATGTCCTCTGGCTGTGGGTTCTAATATTGACTGAAATACCTTGGGCCTGACTCTTTCCCCAAGCTTCTGAGTCAGCACACCTAATGAAGTTCCTTCTTTCTCATGAATGAACAGGAGAAGGGAAGATTCGTAGGTGCCCAGGGAGGGGCAAGGGTTCCTTTTAAAGCTATCTTTGGAGTCTTAATCATCATCTCTTCCTCCAGGCCTATTAAATGGTAGTATCTAATTGGTCCTCTTTACGCTGCTTATGTATGGTTGGACAATTAATGAATAGTTTGGAATGTAGTTTCAACAATAACCAGTTAGTTCTAAGAGTCCCTTTAATACTTTTCCTTTGTTATTTGGAAGGTTTCTAACAGAAGCACAGTACAGATTTATGAACAATCTTATGAGACTCACTCTATGACATAGTACTTAACTTTCTGTTGGCTAAATTTCATTTTATCCTTTGATACTTTGTGGCCCTTGTCAGCTAGCTGCTGTAATAAAAAGATTGTATCTTTAAGACAGGCATCATATGTTCACTCAACCCCCCTCCAATCCTCAGAGAAGGTAAGGCACATTGCTTTGTGGAAGGTCCAAGGCCCTCCCTACTATATCTAGACTGATCAAAGTATACATCTAAAGAGAATAGGTTCCCAAAAAGCCAGTACATGCAGTAGGGATAAATCCTGGTGCCTCTGCCAGTGACTCCTCAGACTGCCCCAGCCATGCAACTGTCAGCCACATTCAGAGGGACTAATTTGGAGAACTTGAGGGAATGGGATAGTCGAGATGGAGGAAGGACAGAGATGAGAGCAAGGAAAAAGATATCTTGTTAAAGGGAGCCATTATAGGGTTAGAAGAAACCTGGCTCTAGAGAAATTCCCAGAAATCCACAAGGCTGATTCCAGTTAAGACCCCCAAGCAATAAAGGAGAGGGGGCCCAATCTTGATTTGCCCTGTAGTCAGACTGTTGAATATCTTAAATATCACCATAGAACCTTCATCCAGCAACTAATGGAAACAGAGGCAGAGACCCACATCGGAGACTGGACTGAGCTGACAAGGTCCAGTTGAAGAGTGGGAGGAGTGAGAATATGAGCAGAGGTCAAGACCGTGATGGGGTCACCCAATGAAACAGTTTGCCTGAGCTGATGGGAGCTCACTAACTCCAGCGGGACTGGGAATGAATCAACCTGCTTTCTTACAGAACCCAGGACTACTTGCGGGGGGGGGGGGGGGGGGGGGACTTAGCACCACCCACAGTAGGCGGGACCTTCCCCCATTGATTACTAATTAAGAAAATGCCCTACAAGCCTGCCTATAGCCCAGTCTTCTTGAGGCATTTTCTCAATTTAGTCACTCTCCTCTCTAGTGACTCTAGTTTATGCCAAGTTGACATAAAACTAGCCAGCACACTAAGCCTCCTGCCTTGAGTCTGCCCCCTCAGTCTAGATTTCGCCTATATGTGAGTAAAATATGGGGCAGTATAGTCTATCCAGAGAAACCCTGTCTCAAAACAAAAACAAACAAAACAAAAACAAACAAACAAACAAAAAACTTCAACAATCTTGGCTGGGCAGTAGTGTCTCACACCTTTAATTCCAGCACTAGGGAGCCAGAGGCAAGTGGATCTCTGAGTCTGAGGCCAGCCACGAGTGAGTTCCAGGGCAGCCATAGATACACAGAAAAACCTTGTCTCGAAAAAAAGGTAAATAAATAAAAGAAAGATGGGGCTCTGATCTGGAGTTAATTATTCAGTTCATAGATCCTTCTCCTCATCCTGTAGGAGCCCTAAGGAAGGAATTAAGCTAGGTAGCCTGTACAACCTGGAGTAACCCAATTTCTCCCAGTGGTTGCCACTGCTAAACTCCTAATCTCTGAAGCCCAAGTTTACCCTTGAGCTCCCTCAGCCGTAGGCCATAGGGGACATATGAAGTCTAAGGATAATATGTAGCTGGCTGACAGCAGGCTACTTAAATATCAGGCACTTATGCTAGAGGGGCCAAAGATTACCTGTCACGTCCTGAGTCTATGGGAATGGAGAGATGGTTTATTGGTTAAGAGCACTGACTGCTCGTGTAGAGGACACTGGTTTGGTTCCCAGCACCTACATGGCAGCTTACAACGATCTATAGCTTTTGTCTCAGGAGATCTAAGACCCTTATCATGGCATTGCATACATATGCTGCACAGACATACACACAATTTATATACACACAAAATAAAAATGATAAATTTTTAAAAATCCAGAATCCAGCTACCTCCCAGAGGAGTAGGAGGACCCTCTCCACTCCTGCAATGACGTCCTCATGGACCACACGCAGCCCAGCCTGCATCTTAGTATCAATCCTTAGAAAACCCTGGTCTGGTCTTCCACGTTGCTGAAGTTCCTCTGGAAAAGAAGGAATCTAATATGTTGAATATGCAATAGGCTTTGACTTTCACGTACTCAAATCAAGATCAATATCTAGAAATTTGAGTTCAGTTAGCACAGTTGAGGAGGTCTGGAACTTTCCCTAAAGAGAAGAGCCCAATATCCAAACAGATTATAAATGTCCCTTCCTCGTCCTCCATGCCCATGTGGTCAGATGAAGGAAAGAGGCCTTCTAAATGCAGATTGAACCCCCATAAAGCATTCAAATTTTGGGCTCCTGATGCAGTCATTTTGCCCACCCAAGTAGCTAAAATCCTGGAGTGTGGAAACGGACTGACTCAGTGGCACCCAGGTGCCCATCTTCTTGAGAGGTTACCCAAGAGCTCTAAATATTTTCCCAAAGAAATGGCCTTCACCTCTAACGTGGGCTGTCACCTGGCCTCCTGAGGATGGTAGCTATTCCTAATAACCAGCAGTCAGTGAAAAGCCTTCAAAATCTGTGCATCATCTGCATAACTTGGAACAGGAAAACCCCCCTCGCCCTAACAAAAAGGATGTTCACAAGGCAGGGCTTAGAAGAAACATTTGACAAATGGTACAGGGATACAAACAACTCCTTAAGCAGACAGCTCCAGCCCCAAGGGATCAAAAAGCAGGACATTTACCCTGGGGAGGACTGACAGCTGGTCCGTTTCAAAGTATATCTGGCAGACACCTTTATAGGAGGCCTAGAGGCTTGTTCAGACAGAGGAGGGGGAACCCACAAAGAAATGACTAGGATGTTGCTCTCAGAAATAATCCCCTGATTTGGGCTATATAAAAGTCTCCAGAGTGGCAATGGGTTTGCTTCCAAGGCAGAAGTCACTCAGGGTTTGAAAAGCATTGGGGGTTCAGTATCTTCTGCATAGTACCTAGAAGCCACATTCTCTGGAAAGGCAGAAAAGGCTAATGATCTCCCAAAGAGACATCCAAAGGAACTAATTCAAGAAACCAAACCTCCCTGGCTTAAGCTATTGATCCTGATCTTGCTCAGCCTTAGAAATACATCTGACTGCCAAGGTCTCACATCCGTCAAAGGTCTACATGGCAGGCCTGACCTCGTGTAAAAGACTCTGAAACAACCAGACTAATGACTCATATTACCCAGTTGGGGAAAAAAAAATCTGGCAGATTTTGTCAGAGCTACAGGCAAGAGTTCCCAGGGAACAAGAAAATGAACATCCCCTCTTATGGGGACTTAGTGTCAGTAAAAGCACCAGATCTTAGAAGGCCTGTCCTGTCCACCACCATGGCAGCACCAGCAGTCTCAGGATTAGATGTGTGGATCCACAATGCCCGTGCAAGCTCTGGGTCGCTACTAGCTCCTCTGGGATTGCAGTGGAGTCCCCAGATAATGTAGACTCCAAATGTACCTGTGAACCATGACGGGACCTCAGGCTGCTATTCAAGAGCCAGTGTTCCGTTGAGTCCGGTAAGTTCGCCTGGCCAAGTCATCCTGCTGACATTTCTCACTGCCTCTGTCGTCACTCTTGCCCTTCATTATCATGCAGTACAACCCACATTCTTTCTGTTTCCTCTGATCACGGGCTGATGACGTGTTCATCGTAACATCACCGATTCTGGTCCTGTGGTGGCATTTATTCCAATACTAATATGTCATGAGGGACATATGCCGGAAATACTATCATATCTTGTCCTCTTATTAATAATTAAATTATCTCTATGTGCCAGGCAATGGTGGTATACACCTTTAATCCCAGCACGCGGGAGGCATAGTCAGGTAGATCTCTGTGAGTTCGAGGTTAGCCTGGTCTATATATTGAGTTCCAGGACAGCCAGGGCTATGCAGAAAAACCCTGTCTCAAAAACAAACATAATTATTCCTATGTGTCCTAAGCGTTGATCAGGAAACAGGAAAAACTTCCTGTATTCCTTCAGAGCAGCCCTACGAGGCACAAACCACAGTCAAACACCAATTTCCAAGTACAAACCAAACACAGAGAGATTCCTTAATAATCAAGGCAAAGAGACAAGGTGGCTGGCTGAATTAAATCAGGCAGAAACAGCAGCCAACAGCTTTGCAAGTGTTAGTTTTAAGATGGAAAAGGGGAGGTCCGTGTTAGAATAAGCTAGGAGGAATTAGCAAGTTCTGATTGAGAATTTTGATTAAGTTAGTCCAAACAATAAATTTTGATTTCTGGACCTTGATGTTTTAATCATTGGAGCTTGGTGATCAGTCTCACCAAGTGGTCAAAGAAGGAAATGAATCTTGGGAGCTAGCTTTAGGAATGTGACCTAACAGTTTAGCAAGGGGGAGAAGGGTGAAGAGCAAAACCTGTGGTTGCCATGTTCACCGTGCTTGATTGAGCCTGCTAGAGCCCTTCATCTGTTCTAGCTAGATTGTCTTTTAAGTTCTCTCTCCGGAACTTACTGCCCCTTTTGAGAAAGCATGTGTTTCTGTTTCTCATGGTCTCTTTCATGGCCAGGCCCTTTATAAAAGTTACAAATAACTGTCTTTTCCCAAACAGAAATAGTTGGATACATCTCTTTGCCTGGGAACTTGCCCGCTTGAATTGAAAACTCACAATCTTTGCAGTGATGTTCCTTTCTTTTCTTTATGGCCATTCTTAAGGTTGGTCGGCTAAAGCAATAAGGGCATCAGTGGAAAACGGTTATTCCACTGTGTTATTCCATTTGACGAGTGTGGCCAAATCCATCCCCAGTGCTTCCATAAGTGCAAAATTTAACATGGCATCACTTCAGCGATCCTTGACATTCTTGGAGAAATCCATGATTGCTGTTTAAACGGCTTCCACATCTGACCTGGAATTCAGTGATTCGTAATCTTACCTTACATTGCTATATTTTGTTTAGTCAATAATTTGTGGGGACAACTTCAATATCACAGCACAGAGGCAGATCCCCAACTCATAACAGGCGTTTTAGAATCGGCATCTATTTTATTAAAGTCCTTAAGGGGTTTCCTTCATTCTGCCAAGCAAAACCATACTGTTCCTTACTTCCTAAAGCCAGTAATTGAATTCATAGTGTAAGCCTGAAAACCCTGGCTCATTTCTCAATAAGACAACCTAAAATTCTTTAGCAAATCCTAGAGTGTCTTAACATTGCCCATGAGCAATGATTTCAGCTCTGTTGTTGTTATTGTTGTTGTTGTTCAGGGAGGGTATCTAGGTATCTAGATCACTGTCACACTGGATTTTATCTGAAAACAATCCATACAATTTCTGCTTTTAGCATAGAATTTTTCTTCCTTTAGGAATTCTTTAAACCCATTGGGAAGTGTTAGAGTTCTCTTGGGAAGTGCCAGGAAAAAGGGTAAGAGGGCCAGGTGATGAAGGAGAAGGAAGCTAAAGTTCTCATGGAGGAGGTGTGGGTAGAGCGGGAGAGGTGGAGCAGAGGGTGGAGAAGAGTAAGGGTGATTGAAATTGATCGTTTCTTTTGACACAATCTCTGGTTTTGTTAATCTCCTGTTCTTTGCTGTCTTTTCTTTAATCCTGAAATTGTTTCCAGAACTCTCTTATCCATTTCCAGAAAATTAGCAAACTCATTTCTTCTTTTAGGCTTCTAAATTCCAATTAAAGTGAGCTGCCCATTCATCATCATTCCTTATTGCCTAGAAGTTACTGCTTTATATGTAAAAATAGACATAGAAGAACCATAAAATCAAATTATATTTGGCTATGTCTCCCCATTTTTCCAAATACTTGCAAGTTGAATGTCTGTGATTATCACACATAAAACCGAGTAGAATACCATCTGGCGGTGTATCTTCGAACACACCCTCCTGGGAAGCCTGTGTCTGTCACCCATTCTCCCCACCCCCATTTACCCACACCTCCTTTTTTTTTTCTTTTTGCTTAAAAACTTGCAAGCCTTTCTATGCTAGCTCAGGGCTGGCATCTTTGCTTTGGGAATCACATTATCAGCTTTCACACTGAGACCTACTGGGCCTCACGTTTATCCTGCATGCTTGTGAAAACATGAGGTTGCTCAAGATACTGGGTGATCAAACCCTTACATGTGTTTTCCCAGATGAACCAGTAAAGTTCCTTCTGCTAGAAACAATTCCCTCTAATCTTCAGTGACTTTATAAGCGCGCGCTCATATAATTCCTAAACTAAAGGCAGAGGTTGCAATAAGTAGAAGCCACAGGAAGATGCAGAATTCACCACTGGAGGAGTGTCAAGAAACAAAGGTGGAAAAGTTATAAATCCCATGCTACACACACACACACAAAACAGAAACAAACCAAATAGAAACCAAAATTCCTCAAAGGTATTAAAAACTACCCATATCAAAACAAACACAACAACCAGAAACCAACATCCTTCCAAAGGAACCAAAACAGACCCTTCAAATGCTACAGTTTGAAAGCAAACAAACAAATGCATCCACCACACAAAAAGGACCCTAAAACCCTCAGCTCAGAACAAAGCAATAGTTCATCAACCAAATCCAGGCAGGTTCAAGTCCCAAGGGAGAACTCACCAGTTTCCACGCAAGGAAACAGTGCCAAAAGGCCAGCTACAAGGGAGCCTGTGCTGGTACCTGGCCCTGCTTCTGTTTGTTCCATCAAGCAAAAAATGGATTGTTTTTTTGGGACCTCAAGTTGAGCTGCCAAGAACTGTCAAAGAAAGAAACATCTTTGACCTCAAAGGAATAAAGCAAATGGCCTATTCTGGAGCAAAATAAATGTGACCATGGCCCAGGAACACCGACTTAGGTTACCTCAAATATCATATTCCAATGAAGTAAAAATTCCATGACATTTTTCTAGAACCAGAACAAAGATCACAAATCTAGAGACTTTTCAAATACACTGGTGGAAACAGCTGATAGGTGATTATGGCAAACTGGGAATGCTATGCTATAAGACCTCAGATCCTATTTGGTGATACTCTTGGTTTTGGAGATTTGTGGAAGCTAATGGCCTGTTAGCTAATACACCTTTGAAGGTTTCCCCTGCTAGTCACAGGGTGTTAGATTAGACACAAAGGTGAACAAAAAATAGCTATTAAGGCAGATAAATATAGCCCAAGATAAATTTTAATTGTGTTCTGGACTTGCAACCATTCCAACCTCTCTACAATGCCTGGAGTTCTAATCGGTGAAAAGGCTTTGCAGAAGGCTCGGCAAGAGGCACAGTCCTTTTCTCGGAGCATTCATTCATAGCTAAGTTACGGTTAGCATTAAAACTTACTGCTACTCTAACACAATAACTGAGGCTGGGTAATTGTAAAGAAATGCAGTTCAGTTTACGGTTTTGTGGGTTCCAGAGCCTGATGCAGTATCTGTTCTGCTAAGATCCCTTTGGCTATGTCACAACATGGTTGATGGCTTCATGAGGAGGTTGCCTGTGAGAGGGATCATGGGGAAAGATGGAAATCAAGAGATACAAAAGAATCAGCCTTGCTCTTTTCATGACGACACCCACACAGAAACTCCGTGGTGTCCCCCAAAACTCTATTAATCCCTTTCTGGGCTTAGTCCCCGCGTCAGTTCTATGTCTCTCCAATGAACTGCCCACCACTTGCAAGTGAGACCCTACATTTTGAAGGCCCGACTGCTTCTTACTAATGTCACATTGAAGAGAATGTCATCAGTGCATGAACCCAAGGGTGAGAAACTCTAGCTGTCAGAAGGCTGCCACAAACACCTCCTCACTCCCTCTTCCTTCCTTCATTCTTTCTTTCTGTTTGTTTGTTGTTGTTTTTTATTGTTGGTGGTGGTGGTTTGGTTTGGTTGGGTTGGGTTTTTTTCAAGACAGGGTTTCTCTGTGTGTAGCTCTGGCTGTCATGGAACTCGCTCTGTAGACCGGTAAATGCCAGCAGCCATACTGTGATACACAGACAGTCCTACCCTTGGAGCCTTTCTCCTTAGACTCTCTCTGGCCTGTGATAGAGATTCCTGTACAGAGGTGAGGAGCTCCTGTGCTCCTCCCTGGAGACCCAAGCAAGTTAATTACAGTCTTGTAGAGCTTGCTTTCTCTGCTTTCCCATGATAAGGATCCAATATGCCCTGTCATTTCTAAAAATAGCCCATCTTCTCAAGTTAATTTTCACCTAAGAAGATGTTCTACTTAAGTAAATAGAGTTACTCAAATGACCAATCAAGAAAGTGTTTCTGAACTAAGGCCCTCCTGAGAAGAAGAAGAAAGAATGGACAGAATGTTTAGGACAGTCATTTTTCACATACAAAAAAGAACACTAATTATATGAGTTCAGTGTCTACAATTTTTAAATGATCAAATTAAAACTGCTCTTTTTTACTGAACTCCCATGAGTATTTCCACTTCAATAGAGATCAGATATTGTGTTATGAGTAAATTATCAACAAATCATAAACTTATGCATTTCAAAAAATTACTAATATTTTATTAACTCTGACATTTTACACAACATATTTTGATCATATCCACCTACTCTTTCAACCCTCCCAGGCCCACCCACACCTCCTTACCTGCCCAATTTCTTTTCTCATTCTTCTTTAAAGCAAAATTGAGAGTCCAATTTGTGTTACTCAAACACTCTATGGTGTGATGTTTGTCGCTGCAGCATGGTCAACTCACTTACGAGTTACCCCATTAAAGAAAATTGATTCTCAAGCCAGGTGTGGTAGTGCACACCTTTGATCCCAACACTTGGGAGGCAGAGGCAGGTGGATCTGTGGGATTAAGGACAATCTGATCTACAGACTGAGTGCCCAGAACACCAGAACCACACAGAGAAACCCTATCTCAAAAAAAAAAAAAAAAATTAAAGAAAAAGAAAAAAAGAGAGGAAAGGGAAAGAAATGAAATGAGGCGAAGCTGATTTCCCTCCCTCTCCCAACACCTATCAAATACCACTATCCCCTTAGTTAAAGGTGGGACTTCATGCCACATGCCACACCCCCACCCTTTTCCCAGTGGTGGAGTATTGTCTGGCTTGAGTTTGCGTTGTTCCTTGCATGCTTTCAGGCTCTGGAAGTTCCTATGTCCAACTGCCTGGTTGTATCTGGAAAACACCGTGACCTTGTGGCCATCCACCACCTTTGACAGTCTTCCTGCCATGTGATATGGACATCCATTTAGAGTTTGACTGTTCTGGTCTCTTATTCTCTGCTTGTCAACCAATTGAGGGTCCCTATGTCCCAATTGTCCTTGGCTGCAAGAAGCAGCTTCTCTGATGAGAGTCACTGGCATATGTGTAGAACGGTAACTTATTAGGGGGCTGTTTTAATGCTGTGCCCATTTAGTAGAGCAATCGTTCTCAGTTCTCTCCTGGGTTTATGACCTGTCCAGTCACAGTTTCTTGTCACTGTGGCACCCCTGGGAATGTTGTCAGACTAGCGGTTATTAGAGCTCGCAGAGCTCAGAGCCGAGCAACGCTGTTGACTATTTTCCTCCTTCAGTAGTTTACATGGACGTACCCAGCACTAGGAAAACTGGCCAGTAAGGATGAAGCCTCTGGGTCACTACCTAATTAATTTCTTCATGTTTATGGCCCAAGTATGTGATAACGGAGCAATAAGAACTTACCATCAAGTTCTGAAGGATAACCATGAGCAATCACAATCACATGTGATGTTTGGAGGTCTACGGAACACTGTTGGCCATCAACTCAAAAAGAAATAACCCATTCTGAGTACTGAGGGTTTTTTTTATTTTTTAATATCACTATTTTTATTTTTTAATTTTTATGTACATTGGTGTTTTGCCTGCATGTGTGTCTGTGTGAGGGTGTTCTAACCCCTGGAACAGGAGTTATTGGCAGTTGTGAGCTGTCATGTGGTTGCTGGGAATTGAACCCAGGTCCTCTGGAAGAGCAGCCAGTGCTCTTAACCATTGAGCCATCTCTCCAGCCCGGGGATTTTTTTTTTTTTATGCTTTACCAGTGACAGCTATTTGACTATTGTCCAGCAGTCAAGTCTTTCTTTAAAAGACAAAGTTCCATGCCATGTCTATCCTGCAGGCATATATAGAAAGATATGGATTAGGGAGAGTGGCAGGGAGGAAAAAGGTCGGGGAGGAAGTGTGGGGGGAAAAAAGCTCTGAGAATGCACAAACAGGAGACTGAGCCAAAAACTCAAGGGACAAGTCACTGCTGTCATTGCTGTTTCTTCTTATTTTTTTTATTTTTTTATTTTTTTAATTTTTTTTTTTTTTTTGAATTTTCGAGACAGGGTTTCTCCATAGCTTTTGGTTCCTGTCCTGGAACTAGCTCTTATAGACCAGGCTGGCCTCGAACTTTTTTTTATTTTTTAAAAAACTATCTTTTCTCACTTTATGTGCCAAATCCATTTCCCACTTTCTCCCCTTCTCCTGCTCCCTCCACCTTTCCCCCCACACCCCATCCCACTCCCCATCCACTCCTCAGGGAGGGTAAGACCTCCCATGTGGAGTAAACAAAGTCCAGCACATTGCTTTGAGGCAGGTCCAAGGCCCTCCCCACTATATCTAGGCGGAACAAGGTATCCATCCAGACAGAATGGGTTCCAAAAAGCCAGAACAAGCAGTAGGGAAAAATCCTGGTCTCACTGCCAGTGGCCCCTCAGTCTGCCCCAACCATGCAACTGTCACCCACATTCAGAGGGCCTAGTTTGGTCCTGTGCTGGTTCCCTTGCTGTCAGGTCAAAGTTGGAAGGTTTCCATTAGCTCCCATCAGCTGTTTCAGTAGGTGTCCCCTTCATGGTCTTGACATCTTTGTTCATATTCTCATTCTTCCCTCTCTCCAGCTGGACTTTGGGAGCTCAGCCCAGTGTGGTTCTCTGCATCTGCTTGCATCAGTTGCTGGTTGTAGATTTTATGATGATGTTTAAGATAGTCATCAATCTGACTACAGGGCAAGGTCTATTAAGGCACCCTCTCCACTATTTTTTAGGGCCTTAACTGAGGTCATCCTTGTGGATTCCTGGGAATTTTTCTAGTGTAAGTTTTCTTGCTAGCCCCATAGTGGCTCCCTCAATCAAGATATCACTTTCTTTCTTCTCCATCTCTGTCCTTCCCTCATCTCGACCATCCTGTTCCCTCTAGTTCTCCTCCTCTCACCCCTTCTCTCCTCTTCCTCCCCTTCTGCCTTCCCTTCTCCCCTCACCCCCATGCTTCCAGTTTTCCGAGATCTTTTCTATTTCTCCTTTCCTGGGAATCTATGTATGTTTCTCTTAGGATTTTCCTTGTTGCTTAACTCTCTGCGGTTGTGAACTATAGGCTCCTTATCCTTTGCTTTACAGCTAGCATTTACCTATGAGTGGGTACATACCATATCTATCTTTCTGGGTCTGGGTTACCTCATTCAGGATGGTTTCTTCTAGTTCCATCCATTTGCCTGAAAATTTCAAGGTGTCATTGTTTTTTACAGTTGAGTAGAACTTCATTGTATAAATACTTAACATTTCTTTATCCATTCTTTGGTTGAGGGGCATCTAGGTTTTTTCCAGGTTCTGGCTATTACAAATAATGCTGCTATGAACATAGTTGAACAAATGTCCTTGTAGTATGGTTGAGCATCCTTTGGGTATATGCCCAAGAATGGTATTGCTGGATCTTACAGTAGGTTGATTCCCAATTTTCTGAGAAACTGTCATACTGGTTTCCAGAGTGGTTGTACAAATTTGCATTCCCACCAGCAATGGAAGAGTGTTCCCATTACTCTGTGTCCTCTCCAGCATAAACTATTATTGGTGTTTTTGGTCTTAGCCATTCTGACAATTGTAAGATGGTATCTCAGAGTAGTTTTGATTTACATTTCCTTAAGTGTCTTTCAGCCATTTGAAATTCTTCTGTTGAGAATTCTCTGTTTAGATCTGTACCCAATTTTTTGATTGGATTATTTATTTTGATGTCTAGTTTCTTGAATTCTTTATGTATTTTGGAGATCAGTCCTCTGTCTGACATGGGGTTGATGAAGATCTTTTCCCATTCAGTTGCCTTTTTGTCTTATTGACTGTCCTTTGCTTTACGAAAATTTCTCAATTTCAGGAGGTCCCATTTATTTATTGTTGCTCTCAGTGACTGTACTACTGGGGTTATATTTAGTGGTCTTCTGTGCCCATGTATTGAAGATTATTTCCCACTTTCTCTTCTATCAGGTTCAGTGTGGTTGGATTTATATTGAGGTCCTTGATCCATTTGCACTTGAGTTTTGTGCATGGGGATAGTTATGGTCTATTTGCATTCTTCTACATGCTGACATCCACTTATGCCACTTTTGTTTCTTCTAAAAGAGCATAACACAGAATCAGACCTCTGACTTCCCAGTGCAAGTTGTTCTGCAGGCCTTTTTCTGCATCAGCATTGGAGAGAAGCACCTCCCCCACCCCACAGCCCTGACTGCCCCATTGTGATACTAAAATGATTATATAGTAATATAGGAAAACTGCAATAAAAGTGTGTGAAATGTCTGGCTTAAACACAGTCATTTGTGGGATTGTCTGTTTGCTTGTTTCTCCAATTGACTATGGGAAGCCTAAGATCACCATATCAGCAAGTCTGGTGTCTAGCAGAGTCCTGATTTGTGAATAGTTGCTTTATATTCTTTTCTCATATGGTAGAGAAAGAGATGCTTTCTCATGTTGCTTGATAAAAGGACATGAATTATATCTCAAAGTCTCTCTCTCTCTCTCTCTCTATATATATATATATATATATATATATATATATATATATATATAACCTAATTACCTCCCACAGGCCACATTCATAAACAACATCACATTGTTTAGGGCTTCAACATACTAATTTGGGTGAAGAAAAAATATTTAGTACATAGCACTAACTCTTTACTAGTCAAGATTCTCAAGCAAAATAAAACAAGGAAGGAGAATAAGAATATGAGGAATTGATTCATACAGCAATAGAAGATGAAAAAAAGCATAGCTTGTTTGTTGTGTCTGTCATCTGCAAGGTAAGAGACATGAGAAAGTTGGTGGCAGCAGGCAGTGCTGAGTGAAGATGAGACTGGAGAAGCTAAGTGTGTCTTAGCCACAAGACTAGAGAAGAATGATGCTCCAGCCCAAATGATCAGCCACTGGGGTGAAATCTTTCCCTGCTTTGTATTCGATTAAGACCCTCAGAAGACTGAAAGACGCCACCCACAAGGAGTAGTTGCATTGTTCATTCCAATTTAAATGCTAGTCTCATCCCTAAATATCCTCATTCACACATCAGAAAGAACATTTAGCCACATACAGGATCATCATTCCATAATCAATCAAGCTGGTACAATAAAATCAACTCCCATGTAGTATATCACAAGACCCTTAAAGGACCACCAAGGGTATAGAGTTATGAGGATGGTAAGTGCCTCTGGCAGCACTACCTATTCTTAATCCTCTTTTGCCAAAGGTACTCCTGCTGTGCTGCTGGGCATTCAGGGGTTTCTCAAAGACTCTGGGCTGTTTGGTTCCCTTGAAACCCATGTGGCAGACTGTTTAGAGCAATGGTTGTCAACCTGTGGATTGCAACCCTCGAAAACCTTTGAAAACACAGATATTTACATTATGATTCATAACAGTAGCAAAATTGCAGTTATAAAGAAGCAACAAAAATAATTTTATGGTTGGGGTCACCACAACATGAGGAACTGGGTCACAGCACTAGAAAGGTTGAGAACCAGTGGTCTAGAGAACAAGCCAATGATATTTGCATCAACTCCCTACTATATCGTACTCCAGGCATTTGTCCTTCCCTGCCCCAAAGCTACATTTCCAGAATGGACACAATTGCTAAAGTAAAATAGTCATAAAAAGTCAGTGTGATCTCTTCAAGGGCACAATAGCCATGGTCCAACCTACAACCACTAAAACAACCAATAACAGAACTGTTTGCTCCTTTCCCACCCACTCCCTCCAGGACAGTGAAATACCCTTTGGCTCTAGGACTAAGAATTTTAATAATGATATACCAGGATCTTATCTAAAGACAGAAATGCGTTCTCTTTTAGCACGCCTCCACTCCTAGCTCTCCAATGTTTGATTATCAGTAAAGCAAGCTCCCTGTCCATCCTTTCCTGCTGTACCCACTGATCTGGGACAAGGCAGTTTGGTCAAAGCCTCATGGAATGAATTACAGATGGTGAGAGCGTGTCTCTCTATGTGGGTGGTTCCTAACCTCAGCAGGTTTGTCAGCTGCTCTCTCATGATAAGGAATCGTGACAACCTTTGCCACAGAGAACCGAAGAAGCCCATTTATGTGGCATGGGACTGTAAATGTGCTCTGAACAGATGGGGGGGTGAAGGTCAGTGATTCACAGATAGCTGGGTGCTGCAAAGCCCAAGCCCCTGAAAACACTGGGATTGTCATTGCAAGCCTTTCGATCAACAAAACTGGTTTGTTCTTGTCCAATAATAAGAAGTTCAAAACTAGGGGCTGCAGAGAAGACTCAGCGGTTAAGAGCATTGCCTGCTCTTCCAAAGGTCCTGAGTTCAATTCCCTGCAACCACATGGTGGCTCACAACCATCTGTAATGATGTAATGCCTCTTCTGGCCTGCAGGCGTACACGTAGACAGAATATTGTATATATAATAAATGAATAAATAAATATAAAAAAAGAAGTTCGAAAATGGCCTCTTATTTGCCTCTAAAGCCAGTCCAGCCTGGCTTTGGGGAAACTCAGAGGAGTGTAAGTTTCTCTCTCATCGCCTCTGTAAGACTGAACACAGATCTACTTCCACGACCCTTCCCCAGCCTGTGAAGCACACGCCATATCGTGAGTTCTTCACCATCCAAGCCCACTTGTCTGTTCTGTGTTCTCACTCTAGAATCCCCTTTAGTGGCAAGCAGACATGTATTTGCTGAGAGCTGTCCCCGCTAGATTTGGAGAGAATGATCCCCACTCTTAGAAGCTATGGGTTTCTCAGGACGTTTTATCCTAACTGCCTCCACAGACATGGATTACGGAAAGCCATGTTTCCACATCACACCAAACAGCGAGCCAGATTCACGTCCAAAGTCCTAGAAGAATGAGCAACTTTTGAGAAAAGATTAGAATGGGGCTTTTATTGTGAGTGGATAGAACTTGGCAATTTTATTTCCCTAAGTAAGAGCAAGTTCTCCACTGCTAAGCTCCACTGAGATTAATGAGGAAATATTGCTCTCTGGGGCCTTGCTGCTGTCTCCATCTCTTCTCTTATAAGTTCTATGTCTGGGGCAGTGTTGATGTCTGGGGTAGATAACAAGGTGCACTAGCCTGGAATTCCTTCAGAATGGGGATCTTTTGTTCCTGTTGCCTTTGGAGCTACCAGCCAATTAGCCTCCTGCTCTCAGACACCTTGGGTCCTGCCTAGGGTATAGGGAGCTGCCCTGCCCAAGGCAGTTCTCTGCCAGTGACTGTATGTATGGGGACATAAAAACCTCATCTCTTTGCTCCAACTCAGGCTGTCTGTGTTTCAAATCCCCCTGTGGGGTTAGCCAAGACCTCCCTTAGGATTGTACAGCAACCAAACAAGTGTCAGCCCAAGCTGCTTCCTTTCCTTTTCCTCCAGATGTTGATCCCAATCAGGAATAGTCCTGAAAATATTCCCAGTCTACAAACTTCTTCCAAAAACCCAGCCTGTGGCAGTGTTTCACACTGTCATCCTACCTCTGAGTTCTGCTGCTGCAAACATGCTATGAGTGTGGCACAGAGACAGCTTCCAGCCTCAAGCATTTACTGCCTCTACTTCAGCAGAAGTATTGTGGACTCCACGGGTGCAGTACAGGGCCTCGGAGCCTACACATCAACTTGTCTCCCCAGCTTGGCTTCGAATTCTGGTGTAAACTCCAGGTTCTCAGTCCCCAGAGGGACCAGACTTCGCCTACACCCACAGGCCCCCTTCAGTAATATACTTTTCTCCACTTCACCAGCTCTTTGTCCATTCTATCTCCTGACCTGCCATTAACGCCCAAGTTTTTGCCTCAGGATCTGCTTCTGAGTGGTTTCGAAGAAATTAGTACATCTTTTCTCCTCTTTAATTGTGCAGGAAGCTCACCTACCTAGGAATAAGAACTGGAAGCAGACTAGACTTGGTTGGTAGGAATATAAAGCTGTACAACGCCTTGGAGCACCATGGACACAAGCTTAGGTGGGTCGTGACATGCCTAGCCAGTGTCAGAGCATTTCTCGGTGAGATTTCTCAAAAGAATATACATCCAACACCCCACCTTTGCTCCACTTTTCTGTACCAGAATTGCCCATGAGCCAAGAGGGGTGGGTCTTCCAGAAGCTGAATGACAATAACGAATGGCCCTTACTGTGTAGCTGTCAGTGCACACATGCATGAAATCGTGTCCACAGCCTCACCCCTTCACATGGGCAAAATCTTCACCACTTCATGTACTGGAAACTGCAACTCAAAAAAAAAAAATCATTTTCTATCATCTCCCAGGCAATTTGAAGAGACGGAATTCAAATCTAAACCTGATCGCCTTCCAACACCATGTTCCTTAGCAGAAGGCAGGAGGTCTTTGAAAGCTACCAGGGCCCAGATGTACCAGTTAGTTGTCCCCTGTGTTGCAATCCTTTGCAAATGCAACTGAAGGATAGGGAAGGTTTCCTCTGGCTCACAGTCCAAGTAGACAGTTTATCATGGTAGGGAAGGCCTAGCAGCAGGACCCTGAGGCAACTGTTCGCGTTGCAACTGCAGTCAGGAAGCAGAGAGTGGTAGATGCTAGTGCTCAGCTCACTTGCTGTATTTATTCAGCCTAGAACACTAACCCATGAAACAGTGTCGCCCACAGTTAGGTGCACCTTCCCACCTCAGTGAACACAATCTAGAAACTCCCTCACAGCCAAGCCATGAGATTTGCCTTCCAGGTGATTCTATGTCCTGTCCAGCTGAACGTCAGTATGAACCATCCCATCAGCCAAGCAAACCTGAGGCAAAGCCAGGTCCATGGAGTGGAGAACGGGAGCAATATGGCCTGCATGTTTCAAGAATGAGCCTGAGAACAGATCCCAGAAAGGCATTCCCAAACATCAGCACTGAGCTTTAGCTGGAGTGGAGAAAGAGATAACACAAGATAACCACAGAATCTTCAAAGGCAGCAGCAGTCCTTGAGAAAGGAACCCAGTGCTAGTCTTTTCCAGGGCAGTGAGGCCCTAACTACTGCTTCAGTTTCCCTCTAGTCTGGAATAAATTAGGTAGCAGAAATTAAAACGTGAAAATTGACTTATTTAGAGTTAGGCCAAATAGTGGGAGTAGGCTGGGGAAACATCTAATTTCCTCCCCACTGTGCCTGTGATCAACTTATACGTTATAGAAAATCATGAGACAAAGTCAGAAGGAATACAAATTTAGCCATGAGACAGTTTAACCCATGATTTCCTGGAAGAAGTTGACTTGGGTCCCAAGTTGACTGCCTTGACTCCATTCTCTGTCACAAGATAGATTTCTTTTAAATGAAAGTCCAAGGTTGGACAGGTGTTCTGTCTCCATCATGTTTAAAAGAGAAAAGAATGTCAAGGCTTCCATAGGATGCTTATGAGGTTCCCACCTGCCTTAGGGCTTTTATTGTTGTGATGAAACACCACGATCAAAGAGCAAGTTAGGGCAGAAAGGGTTTATTTGACTTACACTTCCATATTGCTGTTCATCACTGGTGCAAGTCAAGGACAGGAACTCAAACAGGACAGGAACCTGGAGGCAAGAGCTGATGCAGAGGCCATGGAAGCGTGCTGGTTACTGACTTGCTTCCCCTGGCTTGTTCAGCCTGCTTTCTTATAGAACCCAGCACCACCCATCATGGGCTGGACCTTCTGCCATTGATCAATAATTGAGAAAATGTCTTACAGCTGTATCTCACAGAGGCATTTTCTCAACTGAAGCTTCTTCCTTCCTGATGGCTCTAGCTTGTGTCAAGTTGACACACAAAACCAGCCAGTACACGACCCTGTTCTGGGCCTGACAGAGTTCTTTGTCCTGAAGTTCATTCCTTTAATGTACAGTATGGCAATGAGGTCCTTAGTATTTTTTCTTTAGAGGTGAGATTTGAGCTCAGACTACTGTATGCTTGTGGAAAACAAAGGAACAAGAGTATCTTCTTCAGAATTTACAGCATCATGTGATCCTGGGTACAAATGTAAGCCAACTGAGTTCTCAGGAAAAGGGAAGCCAAGTTCAACACTGTGCCATCCAGTTTTCCACTTTCAACCACTATTTACTGGGAACTCTTGAGGTGAAGATAGGGAAGGAAACCCAGAGAGTGGCTGTTCTAGTGCAGAAGAACCAACAGCTAACACCCAGTTCCTGTTGCTGCAAGTATATCAGGCTTGAAGGTTTCTGAGGATAATGCACCATGATCAGAAGCTTGTGAAAACCAGGACCTGAACCTGTAAAAGCATGGAATAAAGATTTGTTTGCCCTGTGTGGAGACAATGGCATTCAAAGTTGCTCCAAAGAATGTAAGATTACTATCTAGCCCAGCAGAGGCTTTCTGGAAGAGAACAAATTCACACTACCATCACCTCCCATAAGAGTGAGCACGTCAGTCACTGGAAGAGAAAACAACACTCAGAAAATGCATCTGCTCTAGGGGCCTTCAAGGACTATAGAAAGCCTACCTAAATGTGTAGGCTACCATATGCTCACTTTGGCCATCGTCTATCATCAATTTTTTAAATTGTGCCATGACTACTGTCTATTCTTACCTATTAGTGTATCCTATTCTTCAGTGGTCTCAAATGAATAAAAGCAAGTGTATGTGAACACACACACACACAAATAAATAAATGAAATTGATGTGGGAGTATCTATCTTCCGTGTGCTGTAATTACCATTAATGAAAAAAGAAACTGCCTTGGCCTGTTGATAGGGCAGAACTTAGGTAGGTGGGAAAGATGAAACTGAACACTGGGAGAAGGAAAGAGTCAGAGAGATGCCATGGACCCATCACCAGAGATAGATGTGCTGGAACTTTACTGGTAGGCCACGACCTCATGATGATACACAGATTAATAGAAATGGGTTAAATTAAGATGTAAGAATTAGCCAATTAGAAGCTAGAGCTAATGGGACGAGCAGTGATTTAATGAATACAGTTTCTGTGTGATTATTTTGGGTGTAAGCTAGCCAGGAGGCTGGGAAGAACAAGTGGCCCACTCCTTTCTACATGTAATTTTCAATTTTTTTTGATAAATATTCAGTTACCCAGAGAAAGGGTCAGAATCACCTAGCCTATGACACTGCCCTATATCCCTCTCTTGCTTATGGTCTCTGCCTCAGTCCAAACAGTTCCTCCCTCCCGCCCTGTCTCTCTCTCTCTGTGCCTCTGAAACGGCTAATCTTAGTTGTCAGGTTGACTACATCTGGAATCAACTAAAAGTCATGTTAGTGAGAGATTTTCTTGATTAGCTCATTTGAAGTGGGAAGACCCACCCTAAATCTGAACCATACTTAGCCACATAAAAAGACATGAAAGAAGGAAGCTTTTGCTTTTTGCCTGCTGACCCTCATTTTCAATGTCAGGCTCATCTAGTCTGTTGCTTATACATTCACTCTATCAGTTTTATTCCTTTAGAAGATGATGATACACCCTCCTTTATGTCATTATGTGTTTGCATACCTGTCCTCTTCCCCACTGGGAACTGTTTCTACCCCAGGTGGGAGTCTATTTATTTATTTATTTATTTATTTTGCACAGGGTCTCACTGTGACCTAAACTCACTATGTAGTCCAGGTTAGCTTCAGACTTGTAGGAATTCTCCTGCATCTGCTTCCCACGTACTGGGAATATAGGCATGTGCTAAGATGCCCCAATTACAAATAGAAAACATAAAACCATTTCTCAACACAGGCAGATCTCACAAGGAATTCTAGAGCAATTACTACGAGAGTTAAATCTCCATTCTACACTCGCACCTGGGCAGACAGGTGGGTAGTAGCTCTGGGACCCCACACACTTGGCCCCTGCTTATACACACTATCATGGCTGTGTGTCTTTCTCTAAGGAAGAAAGTAGGTCAAGCTAAAAATGGAGAGAACGAGAGCACTGTGAAGCCATAGCTTTCTGCTGGGTTTCTGGAGGAGTGATCTACATTACAAAGATGTGGAGGTGTTCTTGGAACTCACATGAGCATTTAATGGAGCAGGCTCAGCTGGCTTCGCTGGTAAATACACACATCACTTTTATGGCAGGCTGGGAGAAGGTGAGTCTTCAGCAGTGTGTTTTATTTTTATTTTCTTTTATCTTTATTTTATAACCTATGCTGTGGAGTAGGACACAGATTTCAGAAAATGGATAGACTTTAAATACTTGTAAATATTCTGCAGCCTGTGATACTAACATAACAAAATCCATTCTCAGCCCTGTTCCTTAGAACGCTATTCTCATTCACTGCACCCTTGATATATACCAAAACATTCTTCTCGTCCTCATTTGACTCAGTTAATAAATTGTTGCTTTTCACAGATGAGGAATTTGGCAGGGCCACATGAGGCCGAGATATGCTGGAGCGCTTTACACTGACTCCCCATAGCCTGGAAAGGAGGAAGGATGTCTACTGCCTAGATTCTGGATGCTCAGCATGAGTAGGTCCCTCTATTCCTGGAATGTTTCTTTTTTAAAAACTTTTGCCTTAACTGGGTTTGTTCCTTAGTAAAACCAAGGTGTTCTAACAAACAATACGCCTGCTACATGCAACTCAGTACCTTGAAAAAGTTTAGGGTATAAGACCAAAAGTAATGGAGGAGTTCAAAAAAGAAGGAATTTGGTTCCATTCTTCTAAAGCTTAAGATCTAATGAAGTTTTAAGCATGTGACTTAAGCTGACAGGAAATATAGAGACATTTCTCATAATTCTGCACACTGCACGTGCCCTTTAGCCTGCCCAGAAGACTAGATGGGTACTACTGTGTACCATGTCTTACTTGCTTGACTTCTATGGGAATCTGGTCAAATAATGTTTATGGAAGAATTTTGTAAACTAAGTCACACAGTACCGTTAGTGAGCAGTGGATGGAGGAGCTCTAGCCGAGGTCATCGACGAGCCCATTTCAATGTTCTTATATGGTGTCAGCCTCGGATGTAATCATGATCATCACCAATAGCAGTATAAACCACAGGAAATACTTGCTGAATTTTTTCATCACACCACTCTCAATGCTTAGCACTCTCAAATTAACTCTCAAGTGGAATGTTACCCAGTCTTTATACACATGCCGATCTTTATAACATGTGTAAGCCTCAGTACCTTATTTTACAGAGAGGACGTGAGGGATTTGGCATCTAATTGAGATATCTTAGGTGAAAGAAATACAATTTCCAAGTATGTTTCTCTCTAGAACTGGTCATTTGTAATGCTATGCCAGGCAACTTTTCTTAAACTTCATCCATCAACTAGTGAAAAGGGAAAAAAAATGGACAGAGGGGTAGTCTTCAAAAACCAAGTATTCAACCAGATCCCCAAACATCATACAACCTTCTGATATCTTTTCTTTTTTAAAAAATATTTATTTATTTATTATGTATTCAACATTCTCCCTCCATATATGCCCACATGCCAGAGGAGGGCACCAGATCTCATTACAGATGGTTGTGAGCCACCATATGGTTGCTGGGAATTGAACTCAGGACCTCTGGAAGAACAGCCAGTGCTCTTAACCACTGAGCCATCTCTCCAGCCCCTGATATCTTTTCTTAATCATGGGCACAGACGGTTTTGGAACAAGTTGTTCTGAAAGGTTGTCACAGACAATTAAGATTAGGGAGTAAAATAGAACCAGGCTGTCATTTTTTGAGTGACTCGGGCCCAGACTGAGGAACACCAAGGCAAAAGTGCTGCTCAGAGCATCAGGTCCTCCGGGGCCCCTCCTGAGGACTAATGTGTGCCTACTTTCTCTGTCTTCTGTCCCCATGTTTTGCATGTCCCCATTTCACCAATCACATGTCAATCTAGTACCAGAAGTAAGAATTAAGAAAGATAAGCCATTGCTAAAGGTCCCTTTAAGAGACAAGTTCTGCCCATTCCCACTCTTACTGCAACTCTTCTGAAGAGACAGGCCAGTCTTTACCTGCTTCTTCTTTCTCTTTCTCTCTTCCTTCCCCTACTCCCTTTAGCACAATAAAACTCCCATATTAAAAAACAAATTAAGAAAGGAACTCACAGATAAGACTGAGAATGTACCTCAGTTGGCAGAGTGTTTGCTTAACATGCCTGTCATTCCAGCACTTAGAAGACAAGCCTTTTCTCTGTATAAGTTGGTTGTCTCAAGAGTTCTGTTGCAGTAATGGAAAGGCAAGTACTATAGGAGTTTTATGCGGAAGACCATAGCTTGGACTCAGAACCACTAGCTATGACTTTTAGTCTAAGGTTTGAAATCAGGTGCTAGTGGGCAGGGCCATGGTCATGAAAGCACTGGCCAGATTAGCAAGGCTGAGAAGTGACTCTTCCAGAGCAGAACGTCTGTCAGTCCACCAATCTGGAAATGCTACTCAATTCCCCCAATTCGAGTCTGCCAGCATCAACAATGAGAAAGAGGTTCTGTTCCTTTGCTTGTGTTTAAATAACCGATAGGCGTGCTGAATGAGAACATCACCTCTCCAGTGACTGTGGGAACTTGCAGAAGAAAAGGAAATAGAAATCAACAACATGATATTAGAAATGCTGAATATAACAAAGACTGCAGACTGAATTGCAAACATAAAAATCAGCTGAGGGAAGGAAATCAATGCACATCTGCCTGGATACTAGATCAGAATGTCCGTGCCAGTGGAGGTAACGGAATGCAGGGATGCTTACCTGTGCTGTGATGGCTAGTAGTATAGTATATGCATGCTGTTGGGAGTCACACCAACTGTCGGTAGCCTCATCAAAACGGATGTGCTTTCCTCTTGTTGTTTGGTTATTGATGATACCTGTGCTTGGTAAAAGGAACACAGATTTTAGTTTGTCCCCAGGCATCCCTTAGACAATTAGAGAAATCTCTACATTTGAGGAATTTCAGATTCCCTTCAAAGTCTTACCTTAAAGAGACATAGCTAAGTGATTAGTGAATGAATGAATGAATGAATGAACAAATAAATGAATTTATTCCCTGTCAATGGTGAAGCATGCATGGACAGCCCATATTTGACGGTTCTGTTGAACTTCTCCATATTGTGTTTCATGGTCTAAATTGTTGAGGACAAGTGACCAGGTTTCTTCCTCATGAGGGCCCAGATCTCATTATAGATGGTTGTGAGCCTCCATGTGGTTGCTCGGAATTGAACTCAGGACCTTTGGAAGAGCAGGCAGTGCTCTTAACTGCCGAGTGATAAGTACTAAGTGACAAACAAGACATATCCTTGGGTCTTAAGTGGGGTCATACACTAAGTAATTATGGTGTTTCCAAGAGTAAGAGAAACACACATAACTGGGTTCTGTGTGCAAGTTCACTTCCATGAAAATTAACTGGTAAGTGACTGTATGCCTGGGAAAATGTGGTCACGTGTGCCACTCAACACTCCTTTTGTGGGGCTGTCTTACAGGAGTTGTGAGTTTGGTTCTCAGCACACATGTAGGGGGATCACAGCTGCCTCTAATGCTAGCTGCAGAAGAGCTGATGAGATGACCTCTTCTCTCTTCCATGGGCCCCTGCACTCACATGCTTGCACATACCTACACATACATGCACACAATCAATTAAGATACACTTCTCAAAAATTCCCTGTACTTAATGTTTCCAGGATGAGAAAAGGCACTGAAGAAAACTGGTTACTGCAAGAACACCAATGTGATAATACTACAACCAGAAAGCACAGAATCAAACTGTACTCACAAACACGATGGTTTCACAGTCTGTATAACCAATTTATTCTGTGTTTATTTGGGATTATGGAATTTCAACAGAAAATCACACCGCCAGAATTCTCTACACCCTACACTACTCATTTCTTTTTAATTTTTTTTATTGTAAGTTTTGTCTGCGTGTATGACCAGAAGAGAGTGTCAGATTCCCATGACCTGGAGTTATGGACTGTTGTGAGCTAAAATGTGAGTGCTACAAATCAAACCTGGGCCCTCTGGAAAAGCAACCAGTGTTCCTAGCCACCGAGCCATCTCTCCAGCATTCATTTTTCTCCTTTGCACTGGGTTTCTGTGTTCTTCTTCGTGTTTGTGCCTAAACTCTGACATGTTCCTGAGTTCATTTTTATTCATTCTCACATATTGTAATCCCATGTTTTATTATAGCTTTAAATATAAACGCTTGATTACACACACACAAACAAAAAGCAAATACCACATTGTCTTAGTTACTTTTTTATTGCTATGATAAGAAGCTGTGATCAAGACAACTTACAGAAAAAAGAGTTTATTTGGAGTTTTACATTTTCAGAGGGTGAGTTCGTGACCATCATGGCAGGGGATATGGCAGAAGGCAGGCAGGCATAGCGCTGAAGCAGTAATTGAGAGCTTTTAGCTTGATCTATAAGCACAAGGCAGAGATAGGGCTAGCTAGGGATGGCATGGACTTTTGAATTCTCAAAGCCCACTCTTCAGTGACACCCCTCTTCCAACAAGGCCACACCTCCCAATCCTTCCCAAACAGTTTCACCAATTGGGAACCAATATTCAAATATATGGGCCTGTAGGGGAGGGGCGGTGTTCTTATTCAGACTACAATATGCATGATCTCTCCTGTGTGAGTTCTGAGTATCCAAACTCTTCAGACTCATAGACACAAATGTTGGCTGTAGTCATACTTTTTCATTGGGACCGCCAACCTGTGAAAAATGTCCTGGAGACTTCCACCCCATTTCCTGTACCTCCTGGTTTCTCTCAATGTCTTGCTGGCACATCCATACACCTAGATTCCTCTTCCCAGTTTCTCTCTCACTGCCTGGAAGCCCCACCTATTCTCTCCGCCTAGCTACTGGCCACGCAGTTCTTTATTAAACCAATCAGAAAGCACCTTAGGCAGAGACACATCTTTACAATGTAAACAAATATTCTGCAGGTGGCAGCATCAAAGGAGAAAGAACTGGAAGATTCCTTTCTAATATCTGGAATTCTAGTCTCTTAAGGTGAAGGAAGTTCTGAGGAAGGTGACCATGGTGCTACTTCAGTGTGATTAAAATGGTAACTTTATATCATATTATCTACTTACATATATTTAATCACATTTTTTTTTCAAATAGAAAAATAAATAAATAAATAAATAAATAAATGAAAAAGAAATAAGTACCTGACTCATTCTCGGCATGTGTACCCACAAGAACCACCAAGATAAAAGGCTCATCACATCCAGATGCACCCAAACCTCTGTACTCCAGGGATAATTAGCTCAGACAAATACACGTTTTTGTCTCCACCCTTTTTTCCTCACTTCCTTTTCTTTTTTCTTTCTTTCTTCCTACCTTTCTTCCTCATTCTCTTTCTTTCTTTTTTAACTTCCAGGATATATAAGCAATGTCTGGCAGAGGGAAGAATAGAGTCACGGTGGTACGACTGTCCCCAACCCCCACACAGATTTGGTGTGGTATGTGGAGTAGGTCTGTCGGGGGGTGGGTATTGTTTCATCTCTTTTAAAAAATAAAATTTATTTATTTATTTATTTATTTATTTATTATGTATACAGTGTCCTGTCTGCATATATGCCTATTTGCCAGAAGAGGGTGAGATCTCATTACAGATGGTTGTGAGCCACCATGTGGTTGCTGGGAATTGAACTCAGGACCTCAGGAAGAGCAGTCAGTGCTCTTAACCTCTGAGCCATCTCTCCAACCCATAAAATTTATTTTTTAAATATTGATTTGATTTTGTGTCATGTGTACATGCATGTGTCTAAGTGTGTGTATATGCACCACATACATGCAGGTGTCTATGAAGACCAGAAGAGGGCCCTGGAGTTACAGTCAGGTGTGAGCTGGCTGACCTGGATGCTAGGAGCTGAAGCCAAACCCTCTGCAGAAGCAGCAATTGCTCATAACTGCAGAGCCATCTCTCCAGCCCCTAATTTGTTGTCTTAATTTAATGGTTTTGGCCCCAAAAGAAAAAAATGTTTCCAAGAGAGCTACTTTAGAGGACAGAGAACAAATGACTCTCCCACAGAGTATGTTAGCTAAATTATCACAGAATTTAAATTATCACCTAAAAGTAATTGCTCAGTAGAGCTGGGTTTTGTGGTCATAATGTGACTTAACTGGTCTTCTTTGTTTTAATTTGACTGTACATCATTTACCAGATCATTTTGCAAAGTACTCTACAAATAATTTTATTGATAGTCCCACAAATGGACACAAGAATTGTGTTTAGACTCCATGGAAAATTGACAGAAACACTATAGTGTGCTTAATAGGATTCAGGCTTCTAAATGTTCTTCCTCCCAGCTAAGCAATGTTGCCATAACCAAATCCCATCAAAGTGTTGACATTCACATCAGCATTAACAGAAAAGATTCTTCCTTCCCTTGATTTGTTCTTTAACCTTGATTTCCTAGAATATATTGTCAAGTTAGCCTTGCTACCCTATAATTACGTCAAGGAGATTGCTTTGTGGCTTGAAAGAACATTGCTGCTTTATTATATTACAAAACCAATGGAGTCACAGTCGAGGAAGAAAGCGGCATTTTAATGATAGGGTGAGGGGAGGGTCTCTCCCTCTCTCCCTCCCCCCTCCCTCCCCCTCCGCCCCACCTCTCTCTCTCTCTCTCTCTCTCTCTCTCTCTCTCTCTCTCTCTCTCTCTCTCTCTCTCTCTCTGTCTCTCTCTCTCTCCAGAAGCTAAAACTGTGCTGCTGGGCTGTTTCATTTAAGGTCCAGGATTATCTGTGATTTTTGTATTTTGTTTTTGACTTCTCGTTCCAAATCGGCTGGAAGCTGCCAGTGTGGCATGTGGATCCACATGGAAGATTCTGTTTAATAGTTAGGAGCACTAACTCTCTTTGCCTGGTCCCTGGTCTGCCACTGGCTGCTGAGGTTAAATGGCACTAATGGCAACTGCAGGATCAACCTAATCAACTCTGGTTCTTCCATTTAGCCAAACAATTTAGGCACAGACAGCTTTTCTCTTTAGTGCACTGAATATTTCAAGCCCCAAATGTCCGTTACTATTCCATTTGCCTTGAAATGGGAACTGTAAGCACTCTGATAAGTGATTTGAAAGGCTGCCTAATTTCCATAAATACCTGTCTGCTGTTTATGTGCAATTTTATTACATTGAAAACATTCTGAAATCCCTCTATGCATATTCCTGAGTGAGCTGATTGCAATGTGTTCCTTACATTAACACTGCAAAAAATAAAAAAAAATAAATGGAAGGTGGGAGATGGTTTTACAGTAGGAGAATGCTGCTTACAAAGATAGCATGCTTGAACAGTAAGCATTTCTGTGTAGAAATGGCAATGGCTTTTTAACAGTGCATATCAAGACAGGCTTAATTCATTTAATTTCTATCTCCAAACATGCTCCCTTGTCAATACTTAGAATCAAGGTGAAGAGAGTAGAATGGAAGAGAGACTGGAAGGCGGGTGATCAAAAGAGAACAACTCAGCAACTAAACAGCCCTGTGATTTTAGCATCTGAAAACCCTGTCTGGGTAAACGAATTATGTGCTGTGTTTTGTGGATATTGGCTGCAGTATTAAAAATAGGTCTGTCTCATTTATGATACATCATTGATCAGTTGCCTCTTGCACAATGCAATTAACCTACAGCAAACTTCAGGCACACCAGCTCTCATGAGAGTTACTCTTACGGCCCTAAAGTCAGAATTTCCATGGGGAAAACCTAAGCAAACTCTAGACTGAAGAAACACATAGAAATCATGGTGACACACACACATTGGCAGGAGCTGTATGCCACAGTAAATTGAAATGTAAGCAGGTTTGGGTGATTAAAAAAAAAAATCCCATGGAGAAAGGGTGTCTTACCGCAGAACCCAGATCATAGAACAATATGTCTAGGAACCTCACAGGCAAGCTAAAGCAAGCTGTGCTGGAATATGCATATTCATCAGTGTCCTGGAAGAGAGTGGGTGTGGCCCCACTCTTCATCACAGACCCTAGCAGATACGTAGCTCCTCTGAGGCACATGTCACTTGGCTTGCTGTCTGCTCTAGCAAAGACGACTTTTTCCTTTGGAGACTGTCCTTCAGCTTCTGAAGAACAGTGAGAGAAAATACCTAACTCTGAATTGAGTGTTCTGCATGTGCAACTACTATCTCTTTAAATTAAAAGCAAAGGAAATGCAGAAACCTCTGAGACAGGCGCTGTGACCAGATTTAAAACACCAATAGTTGTTGTTCTTGCTTCAGACCTTTTGAATTAGCATGAAAAATGCAAGCTACTCCCATGAAAGTTAGGGCTCATCTGTCGCCCTGCTCAGTCAATCCTCTCCCACATTCACACTCCCCCCCTGCCCCCCCCCCCGCCGCCGCTGGTACCACCATCCTGGCATTACTTCATCATTTTATGTCATTTAGTCCTTTCAACAGCCCTGAGATGCATTTCATCCCAACCCCACATATTAGAAAATCAGAAAACAGGAATGTAGTCATTGATCAAACTCCTGCAGAGAGCAGGTGGAAGAGAGAAGCAATTTGAGTTTGATCTTATTTGAAACTCAGTCCCTTTTATTTCATTCTAGGTCCAAAGGTGTGACTCTCTGCCTTACATCATCCAGAGTTTATAAGAATTCATCCCAGCTCAGTTGCTTTCCCTCTTTCAACCTTGATGGACAGGTTTTCCTTCATTTCATAATGGAAGTTCTTTTCTGAACTGTTTTCATTGTTTTGTGCAAACAGGCAAAGTCATCTCCATCCCAACACCACATGTGCACTCTGTATCCGTTGTTAAAATACACACGGGTGCCCATCATTGCCTTCCATCCCTTCTCTGCTCCTGGGCCAGTAGAGTGCTGTCTGGGAAGTGGGTTTTCAAAGCTTTTCATGGATTCTTTGTTCTATAATTGCACTTTGTTTTATAAATATAGCCCTCAAAGAACAGCTTTAAGAGAAAGATATGACAATTCATAGTCTGCCATCAACAGTGGCTATAGCATAAATTGAAAAAGTACTTTTGCAAAGCAATTTGGGAATATGTATCAAGAACTATAAAATTATGTGTATTTAACTTATTTACATTCATTTTATTGAAAGAAGTACTACCACAACTTGAATGCAGAATGTACCTCTAGGAGAAGCTAAATAAGAAGGTGAACCCAATGAAAAACATATAGTCATCCTCCTGGATATTAACCTTCATCAGGCGATGAAAGGAGACAGAGACAGAGACCCACATTGGAGAACCAGACTGAAATCCCAAGGTCCAAATCAGGAGCAGAAGGAGAGAGAGCATGAGCAAGGAACTCAGGATCACGAGGGGTGCACCCACACACTGAAACAATGGGGATGTTCTATTGGGAGCTCACCAAGGCCAGCTGGACTGGGTCTGAAAAAGCATGGGATAAAACCGGACTCGCCGAACATAGCGGACAATGAGGACTGCTGAGAAGTCAAGAACAATGGCACTGGGTTTTGATCCTACTGCACTGGCTTTGTGGGAGCCTAGGCAGTTTGGATGCTCACCTTACTAGACCTGGAGGGAGGTGGGAGGTCCTTGGTCTTCCCACAGGACAGGGAACCCTGACTACTCTTCGGGTTGATGAGGGAGGGGTGATGGAGGAAGGTCATTGGTTAAATAATAAAGAAACTGCTTGGCCCTCATAGGTTAGAACATAGGTGGGTGGAGTAAACAGAACAGAATGCGGGGAGGAAGAGGAAGTGAGCTCAGATGCCATTTCCTCTCCTCTCTGGGGCAGACGCAATGCCACTCCTCTCCAGGGCAGATGTGATGAAGCTCCAACGTAGGCTAGAATCTTCCTGGTAAGCGCACCTTGGGGTGCTACATACATTATTAAAAATGGGCTAGTCCAGGTGCGAGAGTTAGCCGAGAAGAGGCTAGATATAATGGGCCAAGCAGTGTTTAAAAGAATACAGTTTGTGTGTTGTAATTTCGGGGCATAAGCTAGCCAGGCTGCCAGGAGCAGGGGCGGCAGGAACACAGCCCGCAGCTCCCACAACAGAGGGGGAGTTGATTGGAGGAGGGGGAGGGAAATGGGAGGTGGTGGCGGGGAGGAGGCAGAAATCTTTAATAAATGAATAAATTAATTAATTTTTTTAAAAGAAGAATGTACCTCTAGGGTCTTCAAGGGACACTCTAAAGATGTGACCTGTTTGGGGAGGGGTTTAGATCACTGGGAGTGTGTCCTCAAAGAGGATTGTGGGACCCCAGTATCTTTCTGTTCCTCTTCTCTGGCTCCTGAATGGTGAGGTGAATCATTTGTTTAGTCTACTCTCATCAGATTTTGTGAAGTCCTTGCCACTGTCCCAAAGAGCGGGGCAGCTCAATCTAAAAAAAAAGAAAAGAAAAGCAGAATTTTCTAAGTTGCTACTGCGTAAGCTGAGACATAGGAAACCTTTCCGATACAAAAGGGGAAAGTTCCTGCACATACTAGATTGTGGGGTTGTTGTAGCAGAAGGAACCTGAAGATCTTTCTAATGGTATCATGGGGAGATCATTTGCTCTGTTCCACCACCCAATGGCCTGGGTTCTGCTCTGCTCCCCTACTTTGCTCCTGTTACAAAGAGATGTTGCCAATGGCTGATTGCTACATGGTTGATCACAAACTGGGTTACATCCATGTGAGCTGAAATAAAAATAGGTATTGGGTTATAAAGCTTTGTTTATTTAAATGAAATCATTTTAGAAAAGTCTAGTCTTAAAGGGTTGGCATTATTTTCATTTGATCCAGAAGGAAAGGGATAGTGGTTAAACTAAGAAACAAGAAAGAATGCATATGTAGTCACCTCAGGGAATGCCAAGCTGACACTCATCTTGAGTCATCATGGCTGCAGCCTACATCAATACCGTTGCTTTAGAGACAAATCCATTTTAACAGACTGAAGTCACGTCAGAGCCAGGCCTGGCTGAAAAGAAACAGCAGCTACTTGAGGATGCCCTTGACCTTGCAAAATGCCATTTTTTTTCCAAGAACATTGTGTGCTTAATATTTTGGCTTTGTTCTTTTCATAGCTGTAACTACAGTGCCTGAAATGTTTATGGACAGAAGCTGGCTGACCATGGGCTCCTTTGGAAACAGATAATCTTCAGTTATCAGCATTTCCCTGTTAATTTAATTAAGATCTCATAAAGCGTCACCTTATAGACACACTCACATGCATGTACACAGTCTTTTATAAAGAATGTTCCCCACCCTTGCAGAAGTTCTTAAAGGAAATCTAGGCAATCCATCAGTGTAGTTGCCTGCTCCAGAACTGTTGCAATAATGTGCAAGTGCCTTTAAACACTGAAGTCAAGAACTCGAACAGAAATTCTTTTGTATCACGCTTCTAAAAATCAAGCTTCTCATGTGGAAATTGTCAAGTAGCTCGCTGTGTTTGTCTTAAGGCAGATAAACAGCTACAGGACTATGTTGTACAAATTTTCCAAAGAACTGGTTAAAAATCCCATCTGGTCGGGCAGTGGTTGGCACACGCTTTTTAATCCCAGCACTCGGGAGACAGAGGCAGATGGATCTCCATGAATTTGAGGCCAGTCTGGTTCACAAGAGCTAGTTCCAGGACAGTTAGGACTGTTACACAGAGAAACTCTGTCTTTAAAAAAAAAAATCTCATCTGGTTTGTAATTCCAAATACATAAAAAATTAGCACAGTCACAATACTTCCTAAAATATATATCTTCTTGGAAGCTTGACAGAATTTGGGATGGTTTCTTCTAAATCCAATTCCAAAGTCAGCCAGCTGATTTGAACAGGGTGACTGGTAAAGACCCTTTTGTTTCTGAACACAACAGAGGCCTTCATTGTGAAATATGTTAGGACAGAGGTTCTCAACCGTCCTAATGCTCTGAACTTTTAATTCACTTCCTCATGTTGGTGATCCTCAATCATGAAATTATTTTCGTTGCTACTTCATAACTGCAATTTTGCTACTGTTATGAATCATAGTGTAAATACCTGTGTTTTCCGGGGGTCTTAGGTGAGCTGTGAAAGGGCCCTTTGATTCCCAAAAGGGTAGTGTCTCACAGGTTGAGAACCACTGGGCTAAATGAACTTCATCTTTTCCAGTTTCAACTTTCTGAATCAGATCTCCATTACACAGTCTACTCAATGTTTGGGCAGATGTTGGTGAGATGCTGTGGTATCGTGAGACATTCCATGGGCCCTCCTCTCTCCCCAACTCCAAGGCAGCTTGTGCTCAATATAAGGAAGGCTAGAGGGTACACAGAGGCCCCATATCGGTAACATCTGAGTCAGGGAAGGTAAGTTTTAAACTTACTCAGAGGGTCAGGGAATCTCAAGTCAGCAAAAAATTCCCTAAATAAAAGCCCAGGAAAGTCTAAGAAGTCTTCCCTAAGACTGTGAAACATGAGGATCACCGTGTGGTTATGTGCAAAGCAATGGGCTCCCCACAGTGTGTTAACAGCCACTAGGACATTTATTAATCTGAAGATAAATAAAGTAGAAAAGAGGGGATCATAATTTTAAAAAATCCAGTGCATACAAGAGAAATGGAATATCCTTAATACCTAGTGAAACCAGTTTTCTGAATGGTTTACTAAAGAAACCCGTGAAAACTCATTTCAGTAAAAACTCACCTTCATGGAGATGCTAGGATACCTGAGATCAAATCTGGTTTGATAGTTACCATGAGCCAATTTCTTAAAACATGTGATATTATATTTATTTCTCTACTGGTAAAAAAAGAAGATAAATTTGTTTTCTCTTACAGAATTGAGTTACATAAATACCATTACGTAACTAATAGCATCCTCTAAAGAAATGCTGAGCATATACAATTCCCAGAAAAAGCAAGAGGGTACAAGCGGATGGCAGCCGTGATGATTTGAAAGGTGACGGTATTTTATGTGAAATGGATAAAGAGTTGAGCATGGCTTCATGGAATTTTCTGTGCTAGATAATATATCCTAGTTAGAAGGTTATGATTTATTAAATTGCTTTTCAGAATTATTGTCACATTTCTGTTTCCACCAGAAATGTTTCCTGACACCTCACAGTTTTTAAATTTAATGTATAAATTTCCATTAAATCAGTCCTATTGCTGATTTAATCTATATCATTCCTTTAATCAGTTCATGTAAAATGTGTCTTAATATCCTTAGCTCATTTCTCTGTTATTCTCTTATTCGTTTACATTAATCATTCTTCTATTAGATGAAATGTAATCATTCATTTTAATAAAGACTAAAAGTGTCTTCCTGAATATAAAATGTTTTTGCTTTTATTTATAATTTTTAAATGGTAAGAGTCATAAAATATCTCATATCTATAATCTTTACACTCCACTTTCAATGTAGTTTTAAATATATTCCGTGTCTCTTTGTAATAAAAATCCATGATATTTTCAAATCTATTTACTACCCAGTTCATTCTAGTCATTGTCCTGGCTAGTTTTATGTCAGCTTGATACAATCTGAAAGGAGGGAGCCTCAGTTAAGAAAATGCCTCCCTAAGATCATGCTGCAGACAGGCCTGTGGGACATTTTCTTAATTAGTGATGGATGGGAGAGAGATCTAGCACTCTGTGGGTGATGCCGCCCCTGGGCTGGTGGTCCTGGGTTCTTTAAGAAAGCAGGCAGAAGCCGGGCGGTGGTGGCGCACGCCTTTAATCCCAGCACTCGGGAGGCAGAGGCAGGCGGATCTCTGGGAGTTCGAGACCAGCCTGGTCTACAAGAGCTAGTTCCAGGACAGGCTCCAAAACCACAGAGAAACCCTGTCTCGAAAAAAAAAAGAAAGAAAGAAAGCAGGCAGAGCGAGTCGGTAAGGAGCCATTTTCTAGGGCCTCTGCATCAGGTCCTGCCTCCAGTTTCCAACCCTGTCTGAGTTCCTGCCTTGGCTTCCCTCAATAATCTGTGACTCTTGGAGTATAAACCAAATAAACCCTCTTCCCCCAAGTTTCTTTTGGTCCTGACGTTTTGTCACAACAGTAGTCTAACCCTGAAACAGTCATCCTCATCCCAGACTCACACGCTCTGGGCATCACGGGATTGACACATTTGCATATGAAAGTTACAGAGGTGTGATTTTGCACTTCTGCTTGTTTACTTTTCTGTGACTTAAAGGTTTGGTTTTTTGTTTTGTTTTGTTTTGTTTTGTTTTTTTAAATTGGCGAGACAGTGTTGGCACTCATCTTTAATCCCAGCACTTGGGAGGCAGAGGCAGGCGGATCTGTTAAAGGTCAGGCTTGTCTACGGTAAATTCCAGGATGGTGAGGACTACACAAAGAATCCCAGGCGGTTGGGTGATTGGGTGGCGGGGGGCAGGGATTAAGTTATCCAAATGTTCACTATGTGCCAGCTAAGCTGAGGCAGCTATGTGCACAGGAATACAGGTGCCCATGGAAGCCAAATAAGGTTGTCTAGTGCCCTGGAGCTGGAGTTAGAGGCAGCAGTAAGCTGTCTGCTGTGAGTCCTGAGAGCTCAACTCCACTCGTCTCTAAGAACAGTGCACACTCTTAACTGCTGAGCTGGATCTTCAGTCCCATTATTTTCTTTAGTCAAGTTATAGAGAAGCTGTATAGCTGCTTTTACTCATAGGAAAAAAAAAAGCATTATTCCTATCTCTTGCTTTAGCTAAGACTTGTCGTGCAGTATGGAATATGAACAGAAAGATTGGACCTCTTCATTGCATTGCTGATTATAAAGAAAATGCTCCCAGTTTTCCCCCACTTAATATTGTATATTGCCTTAATTTTGTTATTTCCTTCTACCTCTATCTTCAAGGCTTTTATATCTACTTAAATATAAAAGAATGTTGGACTTGTCAAAGACCGTTTCTACACCTATTGATATGACTGTGTGAATACTGTATTTAAATCAATTTATGTACTCTATTATATTTATTGATTTGCACATTATAACCCAACTTACATCCCTGTTTTAAGTATTTTATTGAGAGTTTTTGCATTATGACCATCAAGAAAATTGACCTATAAGTCAGTCTACAATAGAGATACTTGTAGCCATAATACTCACAGCAACTAAATTATTAGAATTCAACATATGAATGGGTAAAGAAAGTGTGGTTTATATTTGCAATGGAAATGTATTCAGCCATTTTAAAAAGAAGAATGAAAAATTCTGTGACATTTGCAGAATGAAAATAAGTCAGATTCTGAGAAACAAATATTGTCGGTTATCTCTCAAATGCATACTCTAGATCCATACATGCAGTATGTATGAAGAATATGATAGCAAAAAGAACACGGAGAGAGTGGAGGAAGAGATCGAAAGAGAAGAGAAAGGGCAGTAATAGAGGGTAATGGAAAATACATGACGTGCAAGTAGAAGACGAGACTATTTGGGAAGCAGAGGAACAAACGAGCAGCAACAAGGAGGAGAAGAGGAGAATAAGAACATAATGACATATCTATGAAACTATTGTTTTGTATGTTAACTTTAAAATTAATTCAATGCAGATGGCCAGTGGTAGCACATGACCTTCATCCCAGCACTCGATAGGCAGAGTCGAGCATATCTCTGATTTCAAGGTCTGGTCTACAGAGTTAGTTCCAGGATAGTCAGGGCTACACAGAGAAACCCTATTTTAAAAAATAAGCAAAAATAAAATAAAGTTAATTAAATTCCCAGGCATGGTGATACACACTTCCAATCTCAGGACTTTGCAGAAGCAGCCAGATCTCTGTGAGTTTGAGGCCATCTTGGTCTATACAGTGAGCTCAGACAGGTCAGGGCTATATAATGAGATTTTTGCTCAAAAAAAAAATAAACATAGTACAGTTATCTAGTTACTGCAGATGTCACAGTCAGAGGGGAAAGTGACAGAAAGCCTGAGAGATGACTCCTGTGTGCTTAATGGTTACATCCATTTTAGAGAGGCCTTTCTCTGAACAAGATTATTCCAAATGCCACTTTCCCTTCATAAGTTACTAGTCCACTTCTAAAGAATGAAATATTAATATTCCAAATGCCTGAAGAACATCTATTTGTAGGTGTGTGTTCACTACACAGCAATGGGCAATAACATCTTCATCCATCAAATAACTTCAGACATACAAAGAAGTTGCACATAACCATTAAGGATTGTGTGTGAATGTCCATGCTTGATAGTAAGAATTGTCTATGGCATACAGTTAAGCTTATAAGCAAATGCCAGCTATGCTGTTTCCATGATGTCGTTATACATGTTTTATGCCAAAAGCATAAATACCAAAATTTAGAATGGCATGTATCAAACTTCAAAAGTTGGGGAATTGTGAGCTACTAATGGAAGATTACCTCTCCCCACAACACACACACACACACACACACACACATATATATATATATATATATATATATAT
The DNA here is from genome assembly GCF_950005125.1 of Chionomys nivalis. Classification (NCBI taxonomy): domain Eukaryota; kingdom Metazoa; phylum Chordata; class Mammalia; order Rodentia; family Cricetidae; genus Chionomys; species Chionomys nivalis. Next base: position 40,357,094 of record NC_080098.1, read on the forward strand.
ATATATATATATATATCCACTACAGGCTTCCCAGGGTGGGTCTCCACTCAAACTGGGAGGAATGGAGAGAGGAGACAGATGTGTGAACAGGGAATGAAGGACACTAAACTTTGGGGATGGGACAGAGTTTCCTCAAAGGAAAGAGGAAAGATTTGAAATAGGGTCAGAGAAAGTATTTTGGGCAAGAGCAGAGACTTGTAGAAGGGCAAGACAACGGGAACCCCAATATCATTGCAAGGGCATATGTGGCAGACTCAGCAAAATACATACTGAAGGCAAAGCTTCCATTACCGTTCTTGTGTTTCTCTTCCCTTTTGTATCACTGACCCTTCACAATTTTGTGAAAGGTCATTCCTCCCAGTCCCCAGCAAAATCCATCTGTCCATCTATGAAGAAAGGGTTATCTCACCCACTGAATTAAGGCTAGGGTGAGAAGCTGTGCTAGATAGTTTTTGTGATTTTGACACAGGCAAGAAACATTTGGGAAGAGGAAATTGCAATTGGAAAAAAAAAAAACAAACAAACAATAGCAACAACAACAACAAAAAACCCGTCTCCACCAGCTTAGCCTGTGGGCAGTCTATGGAGAATTTTCTTGATTAAAGATAGATGTGGGTGGCCTTATCATCCCACAGGACCCAGTGGGTGCCACAACTGGGTGAGAGGCCCCAGGTGACGTAAGAAAGCAGGTTGAACAAGCTATGAGAAAGAAACCCATAAGCAGCAATCTTCCCTGGCCGGTGTTTCAGTTCCTGCCTACAGTCCTGCCCTGACTTTACAAACTACAAGCTGTACACCGAAATAAACCGTTTCCTTACCTGGTTGCTTTTGGCTATGGTGTTTTACAAGAGCAACCTAACTAAAGCAGAAACCAAATAAAATCGTGCGCCTCTGTGGTATGTAATCAGCACCACAGAAGAACAGAGGGGCTAGAAGTGGATGGAAGGGCAGTCAGTCTTTCATTTGGGCCAGCAGCTCACAAAGAAAGGACTCTGAGACCTATTATTAATTATGAAAACTCGACCTTAGCTTAGGCTTGTTCTTAATTAGTTCTTAGAACTTAAATTGACCTAAATCTTTTAATATACATTCTTTTATGTGGCTAAGTTTCCTCTCTACTCCCCATCTGCTTCCGCTCTGTGTCCTCTGGTGTCTCTCCCAAGCCTAGATTCATCTCTTCCGGCCTGTCTTGCTCCTTCTACAACCAGCTTCTGATTCTACCTTTCTTTTTTTTTTTTGGTTTTTTCGAGACAGGGTTTCTCTGTGGTTTTGGAGCCTGTCCTGGAACTAGCTCTTGTAGACCAGGCTGGTCTCGAACTCCCAGAGATCCGCCTGCCTCTGCCTCCCAAGTGCTGGGATTAAAGGCGTGTGCCACCACCGCCCGGCTTGATTCTACCTTTCTTCTTTCCAGAACTACACTTCTTCTTGTCAAACTAACTAATCACAGTGGCATATCTTTACACACTATGATCAACCATCTTGCAACATGGAATTTGTATCCACCACCTCCCAAATGTGAGAGGAAAGGACCAGGCACTGATGGCACCTGAGTATAAATATACTAATTGTCACTGACTTCTCTGCACTTTAAGATGACAAAAGAATAATTCAATGACATTGAAGATACCCACATTGCTGTGTTATCTTTGACACCATCTTTGTCACCCCCATATTCTCAGGCAGCCATTTTTCTTTTCTTCCCCCAATCACTGACAAAAATAATGTGCTTTTTGTTTCTCTTTGCTTGTTCTATATATTTCATGTAAATTAAATGGAATGCTCTGAGATCTCCTCCTCTAAGAGCATGTCTGGTTGCTGAAGAGAGAGTTTCAAGAATTGTCTTGTTGGTACCATATAAGCATTCCCAGTTCCTGATATACACACATCGGAGAAATGGTGCCTGATGTACCAGAACCAGTCCTTTTCCTACAATGGCAGACCAGCCACACTAAGATGTCATGATATAATAAAGGACAACTGTCACAATAGGTCACGCTCTTGCTATGCCAAAACCAAAGTGATCACCTATTGAGGTCTTTTCCTCTTCTCCACTTCTAACCACATATCTTTCACGGGCAGTCTTCTGAAAGTTTTGGGTTTTGCTTGTGTGTGTGTGAGCATAAGTGCACACATGTGTGGGTGTTTGTAGGAGTCAGAAGAATGTGTCAGATCCCTTGGAGTTGGAGTGGTAAGCGTTTGCGAGTCAGCAGTCATAGATGCTGGGATCCAAACTTTGGTCCTCATGATTGAGTAGTGAACACTCTTAGATTTTGAATGATCCCTCTGGTCTCCAGAATTATTTTTCTGCTGCTAGAGATTGAGCCTACGGCTTAGTGCATGCTGGTCAAACACTCTACCAGTGAGCTAACCCCCTCAGTCAAGCGGTACTTTTAATTAAATGAATTAGGATCTCTCCCTTGGGGATACATATAAATGAATTGCTGGCTGTTTTGAACAGCACCCATCTGTGACTACAGTCACGCTGTGCTCATGGGTGGCACTTAATTAAGACAACTTGGAAGAATATAATGGCTCACGAAGAGGAGGGAAGAAAAGGCAATGCCTCTCTCTCATGGTCTCAGAACTATTTATAATATGTTCGTCATATGCATCTGTGATGGTATCATCTTTAAGTGGTCTCTTTTTAAAGTAAGGCAGAGTTTTCCGAGTGTTTGTGGAGATGCACTCCTAATTTATGGCGCTGGCTAGAACAAGGACACGTTTGGCTTCTCCTATTTTATTCATGTCCTCTTAGCACAGGAAATACCGCAGTATCCATTTATGCCTGTGGCTTTATATTCAGCATAAAATTAAGTTTTCTATCTGATGTCATTTGTCAAGTAAGCTTTTAAAGCTGTTATTTTCCTGGGCCCCTTGAAAAGGCAGCCTGTCTTTAAAAGCACAGTGTACCACATCACCCGAGTTGTCTCTGATGAGATGAAACGACCTGACAGTCAGGGTTTATAATACCAGCTGAGCACAGAGCGTGCCAGCTCGCTGGCCAGCATCTTCCCACAAACGCAAAGATGTAACTGCAAGGCCGGTGGAAACTCAGAACATTAAAACACTGCTACCCTATATTTCAGCACAGAAAGTAGGCAGACTTCCAAACAACACTGGGGTTATGTTGAGTGTAATACAAGGGTTCTCGATGGAGAATAAAATATGTATCTATCACATAAAAATTGCCAAATAAAGATATCAATATTTATGAAACTTTATCCTAAACAAAACATTTGTTCCAACAACAAATTGTTTATAATTATTTAAGACTTTTACTAAATGCTTTGTATTTAAAGGTGCCTTGAAAGGTTTAGAGATAGTCCGTGTCATCTCTGGAATATTGGACCGAAAAATATGATTACTGAGTTGTCCTTGAATTACAGCCACAGTTGAATCACTTTGCACCCAGAAGGGCCTGCAGTTACATCTCTTCTCCCTAGGTGGCGTGCTCAAGTTTAAGAAAACTGTCAATGGCCAGGTGCATTCATTTCACAGCGTCAAAGGCAGAAGAGGGTAATTTTAAGCTTGAAAAGAGGCGACTATTTTATATCTAATGCATTCAATAAAACAGATTAAGAGATGTTGAGAAAGGAAAGGCCTGTTTAAATAACCAGGATGTCTCAATAGGTCAGCCGTCACTAGAAGTGCCAATCGAAGACCAGCCATGCTGCCTCACCCTCCCGCACTAGAAGGTGCCAACCAACACGGGGAGATGCAGTGAGAAGCCAGTGCCCTTTCTCAGCTGACATTTGTTTTGTACGCAAAACCTTAAGAGCTGAATTCAGATTGTTCAGCGACTCACTTCGTAAGACATTCTGGTTCGTGGGTAAGTTTCTAGTTAGTGCTTAGAAAGCTTTCTGCTGCTTGCGTCTTGAAAGGACTGCATGAGTCACAGATTTCATTGGCAAAGTCTCCTGAGAAACTATACTGATTAGCAATCCAAGAGAATTCAGAGTGGCAGATTGAATCCTGTATGTGATAGGGTGTCTTAGGGTGTCTGGACAGTTGCTGCCGCTTTGCAGGGGGGGGGGGGAATATATTTTGTATAATGTACTAGAAATGACTCTCTTCTGGGAAGAAAGGGTGATATTAATGTTAGATATTCAAACGTTAAACCGCATTGATCTGTCTTTTGAAGTAATTGCATTGATCTCCGGAGTCTGGAGAAATTCATTGCTCGTTCCCTGTGGTTGCTTTCAAGTCCTCTCCCCCACCCCACCCCACGCGCTTTTCCTTTCACCCAGGCAGTTTATTTCCCCTTGAGTTTGATTCACAGAGGAAAACATCTTCCTGAAGGACCGCTGAGTATTGTGCCAAAGTACTGGCTTATGTTTAAACATATGCATGCAGACTCATTGTGCCTGGGAACTCACAGCCAGTGTTGGAAAGGCAGAGGTGCCTCCTGCCCTGCCAGGCACGGACGATGGCACGCTAAGGACTGCTCTAGCCTACACCTCAGAAACCCAGGCAGCTTTGATCTATGAATGATTCACCTACACTTCATGCTTTTCGGATTTTCCCCTTACTTTCTCATACTATTTCTGGTAGCTAAACTACCCAAAGAGATAGGGAGGTCCTTCTACACAGGCCCTTCCATGCAGGGGCCTTGGAAGCTGGCAGCCAGGTTAAGGTTGTTAGAGGGGAGTACAGAACAGGATGGAGATGAACAGGCCAGCAGACATGGGCTTGATCCACGCACACCATGGAAGCCACTTTGTGCTGCCTCCTCTGGCTCTGCTTTTTAATTATTTTTCTCTTTGAATTGTTTTCCCAAAAGGCGAAACTGCAGGTGATTGCCTTGTGAGTATTTGAACTGCTATTTCAACCAAATCTTTCTAATTTATTCCTAGTCGTGGCAGTAATAATAAGGTTTGTAGAAAAGCTTTGTGGACCCCCCAAGTTACACACACCTGACAGCTACCATTGTTCAGTGCTAATAGGAGCACAGAGCGTTTCCTTTGCTGTTCACAAAGATGTCTGAGTGTGGTGTGCTGGAGAATTCCACACATACGGAGTGCATGTATCTACATGACCTTCCACAAACATTTTCCAAGATTACCCAGCAGAAGTCTGAGACCTTGGTCACTGCCAAACCTTATTGTGCTCTTGTGTTTTCCTCTTCACATGGACCACGACAAAATTTAGCATTAAGAGATTAACACCCTCTGCTAAAACAACACAATAGATTGTAAAAGAGCACTGGGCAGGCTGTGATGGTCCACACCATTAACCTCAGCATTGAGGAAGCAGAGATGGGTCTGCACAGTGAGTTCAAGGACAGCCAGGGCTACACAAAAAGAGCCTGGGGTGGGGAGGCAGGGTGGGAGGGCCAGGGCGAGAGCAGGAGTGGCTCTGGCTAACAAGAGGACCTAGATTTGGAATCTCTTATATCTGAGATTTTCTATTTTGAATTTTCAGACAATAGCTGACTTTGGGTCACTAGAGCCTTGGACGATGCAACCTGTGAATGAAGAAAGACCGCCATCCATGGCACACAGACACAAATGTATATGTGACCGCGGACCTCAAGGGGCAGAATGGGGAAAGGGCTTATTCTCGCTTCGCGGGCAAAGCTTTTTCAGTACTTGAATGTTTTCTCCTTGAGTTAATTTTATTGCTTAACTATCTTTATTAAGGTCGTTAAATGGTAGAAACGTTTAACAAAAAAGGAATGCTGAGACTTCACAAAGAAACTGTCTGAGCACTGTGGCTGTTTGTCTGCTTGCTCTGGGGCTGGGGCTGGGCGGAGGAGCTGGCGAACAAAAGCAAGAGCTTCCCAGAACAACAATGGGCTTCTCTGTGACCTGCGGCCCAGCTGTCAGCACTAGGCTCAACCCTCTGTCCCCTCTTGCACTCTCCGGGGAAGCACTCCCTCTACCTCAGTCACATCCAATACCTCACACACATGGAACAGTCTTTTCCTAAAGATCCTAAAGATCGTTCCTTCCAGTGAACAGAGACACATAGTGTTTATAGTTCTAATTAATGAACGATGGCAGTGATTCTACTGGCTGTAAATACCGAGTCCGGCTCATTTGTGGAGATGACCCCTCCTGGAATTGCTAGGCTAGCCTGACTACACACTCAATGGTGGTCTCCCCGGCTTGGCTTCATGCCTGGAAGAGGATAGCTCACAATTAACCCTGAAAGTTACAAATGGAAACTTACTTGTGGGTGGGGCACAAGATAAATTAGAGCCATATAGCGTAAAAAAAAATGGGTTATTTGTGTCTTCTGCTGAGGGCTTATTTCATCTCGAAGACTGAAAAGGTATTCAAAATTAATGAGATCACATATCACACTGTTTTCTTAAGTCTTTTCTAATGTCATTTCGTCTTAATTATAGAAAAGTAAGAAAGTTGAAAAGTATATATATATTTTAAATGTGCACAGTCTCACTGAATATTTCTTTTGGTTGGTTTTTTGAGTCAGAGTCTCACTATATAACCTTGGTTGGCTAGATTCACCTTGAACTAGCTCTGACTGTCTCTAGTGGGATTAAAGGTGTACACCACCACGCCCAGCTTCTATATTTGTCTTTAACCTGCACCAAAATTTACACAATTGAGATGCTTACATGTTTTATATTCTGCTTTTTCACTAAGTGTGTTTTTGTTATTTTTGTTGGGGTGGTTTGGTTTGTTTTGTTTGTTTTGAGACAGGGTTTCTCTTGTGTAACCCTGGTTGTCCTGGAACTTGCTCTATAGACCAGGCCTCAAACTCAGAGATACACCTCCCTCTGTGCTGGGATTAAAGGCATGTACCACCACCTCCACAGCTCTGATTTAATTATGTATGTATGTATGTATGTATGTATGTATGTGTGTATGTATGTATGTCTGTATGTATGTCTGTATGTATGTATGTATGTACGTATGTATTTATTTTTTTCACTTTACTGCTTCTTCTTAAACATATCCTATGCCATTAAAATCTCTCGAAAACACAATTTCAATGAAACATTTAATGAAAACACATTTAATGAAACTGTTTTGGTGACTGTTGTAAGTGTCTTTGAAAAGTTTCTTTAAGGTAGACTTCATATTCCAAGTTTTCAATTGTGTGGTGCTCCAGTCTTCCAATCTGACTAAGGTTTGTCAACTAAGGTTTTCTCCTCGGTGTAGGAGACTCATAGAGAAACCAGGCCCCTCCATCCTTTACTTTTTCCATAGCAATATGAAATAGAGTCTCTTAAACCCTAAGGCCACATTATCAGGTTGTGAACTCAGGTACTAGAAGCTTTAGAGCCTGGGGGAGGCTTGCCAGTATTAACTGAATACACAGTATTGAAATTTTGGCCAATTTGATAAAAGAAAGAGGTATCTCATAGCTGTTTTTAAGTTTGTCCTTTCATTGTCTGCTACTTCTCTGACAGTTATTGGCCAGTTATGTTTCCTCCAGAGTGAATAGCGTCTCTCCCTAATTTGCAATGGACTGACTCCCCTATTATATAAATTTGTTAAACACTGAAAACATTCATCCTTGGTTCTGAATAGTGGCTAAACGTTGTTCTTATTTGACATTTAGTTATTTGTATACTTTGAACATAGGTGATTTCTTCACCCCTGTGCAGTCAAATATGTTGATATTTCTCTTGGTGATTCCCTTCCCAGGATTTTGTGCTGAAAGAGCCATCCTCTCAGCAAAGGTCTACACCATATTAACCTCTGAAAACTTTCCCTGGGTTCATCAGTCTGTCGGCTCGGCTCCAAGAGCCCATTGCCAGCCCATTACAGACTTCTACCTGCCTGAGACTTTGTTAGTATAACAAATTGGAAACAAACATTTTCTGACATTTCTGTTACTCGGCAAATAGAAATTTCAAAGCATCAAGTTTGTTCTCTTCAGCCTCTCACAGAAATGGGGGAAAAAATCATTGCTCATCAGTTACATCTGCGTCACTGTGCTGAAGGCCTGACAGAAAGAAGGCTCTGTTTTCACTCTCGGGGGTTAGAAAGGACGATGGGAGAGCAAGGCAGTTCTTGGTGACTTAGGGAGGAGAGAAAAAGGAGCCTGGAGTCCAGCTGGCTCTGTCCTGCTTCTCTGATTGCATCGCAGCCGTGGCTCAGGCGTGAATCCACCCAGATGCAGGGCCCAGGGGTGGATCCACCCAGACCCAGAGTGAGGCTTTCCCCCTCAGTTTCCTGGAGATGCCTGCACAGTCACACTCAGAGGTGCGCCTCGCCCTCACCAAGGTGCGCCAGTCTGGTTACCATGACAATGATGATCACTCGTCACACATAGCTCAAGCTCCCTAGTGAGAACCCCCTCCAGAGGACTTTTCGGGGACCTGAAATTCAGCCTGGATGTCACCAGCCTAAGATCCCCTTGTGTGATCCTGCAGTTAATTTGAGTTGATTCTCAGGGTAAGAAGTCAAAGAGTGATTTATGAGATATTCCTGTTGACGTCCAAATGAGAACAGGGAGCAGTTTTAGCCAAGATACCTGCTTTCTGAGATGTAGCCCGGCACACTGCAGTCTACAGAGCTCAGCATTATCGGATTATCTGGCAACAAATCCTCCAAATGTCTTAATCAGGACTCCATTGGTTCTGACAGGGCTCCTTGGCTGATAAGTCTTCACATTCAAGCTTTGAGAGGACCCACCTTTTTCCCCAGTGCACTAACTGGCTATACAACTGGGAATGTAATGATAAACTTAGAAACAGCCATGTTTTAGGAAGACAGCATCCACCTGGAAATCTAAGCTTGAACATGTTTGCATGCAAATTTCAAGAATTTATTAATTAATTATTAGTTAAAGTTGGACTGGTGTTAGGAAGGGTTCATTTGCTCTTGCTTACTAAAGCAGTCTATAACAGCTAGGAAAAGGAAACAGACGATTATGCACAAGACACAAGCAGCCATGGTAACCGATAGAGACACTTTTCACAATAAATAAAATTTCCCAAAACCAGTTAATACTCATACATAGCTGCACATATACATGGAGACTGACTTTTTGTTACAAGCTTTCCCAGTAGTCCCTGATACATTTTTGGAAAAAAAAAAGATATTATTATCCAGGCAACACTAACACTGTTTAAACTAACTTTAGTTGGATGAGCCTACAGTAGGTTATATTAATTTTAGGCTCTACAATGCTGCAACTGTTCAAGATCCAGTATTAGACTTTTTTTGTCACAAGTAATTTATCAACAAACAATTTCTAATATGAAGGTTATACAATGACTTATAATGTGTTATGGGATATTGAGCAACTGCTTGTTTAAAAATAATAACTCCAATGGAAAGCAAAATTATTTTCTACATAAAACAGCAGTTATTCCCTTTCATAACACAAGGCTAGAAAATATTTTTCATTTTAAGTGAATCAACATTGAAAATATGTTCAGGGGGCTGGGGAGACGCTCAATTGAGCCTTAAAGCAGCCAGATAATTTGCTTCAAGGCATCTTCTGGTTAGCCTGGGGCGTTGACTTATCCTGCTTGAATTCAAGACCTTGACTTCTTTGGATAAACAAATGTTGATATATTTTGCTAACAAACCAATGTTTACAGTATTAATTGAGCCAGTTCTTTTGTTTGACCTAAGCTTCTTAAATCAATCAACACAGTATTCAAAATATAGACAAACGCCAACAATGTCTTCGTCAGACAAGAACATGCTTTAGAGAACCAAAGTTGATGGAGTTCCACACATTTGAAGACCTCTCTTCCCGAGTGACACATTGATTGCCTTTTGTAGAACTTTTGCTGTGTGGGACTAGACTCCAGCATGGCCTAGGATGCTTTTCCTGAGACGCTTGCCTTTCTATGGAGCATAGAAGCACCATGCTTCTTTGTCACTTCCAGTCATTCCTGATGCAGCTAGCAACCCAAAACCCCAAGACCTAGGCATGCGGCTGCTTTTGCATGCTTCTCTCTTGCCAGCAGGCTGCTTTTTACATCGTCTGTACTGTAGATGTCATCACTGGGGAAGGCTGAGTGGCGGGAGCATGGGACCACTCGGTACTGTTTTTGCAGTTGCTTGTGAGTCTGTAAAAGTGAAGAGTTTTAAGATATTACCAAATTTTAGCCTATGGGGAGAATGAACCCATGTTTTTTGGTTTTTGTTTTTTTTTTTTTTTTTCATTTGGTAATTTAGAACCAATCCAGTTTCCTCTTGGGGGAGTTGCCATCAATTTGAGGAAGCACTCATGTGAAATGAATGCCATTTATAATTGTGTGAGGACCGGTGAGCTTCTCAAACCTGAGTCAGTGGTTCAACCACTCAGATTCCCCCAGGCGTCTATCTGGAGGCTACTTGCTTCTGTCAACTTTCAGATCTTTGAGTTTGAGGCCAGCCTGGTCTACAGATGAGTTCCAGGACAGACAGAGGTACAGAGAAACCCTGTTTGGGGAGAAAAAAACAAAACAAAACAACAACAAAGAAAAAAAAAAGGAAAGAAATGGTTAAGAGGATTGGTTACTCCTCGTCTGGACCCACATGGCAGCCCAAAGTTGCCTGTCATGGCGGTCACAGGGAATCCAGTGCCTTCTGGTCGCTACAGGCACCAGGCATGCATGCGGTGCATAGACAGGCACACAGGCAAATGCTTGTACACATAAAATAATAAAATAAATATTTTTTTTTTAGAAAATGAAAGTTACAAGGCTTGGGAGAGATGGCTTGATTAGAAAAGTACTTTTCCAGGGCTGGAGAGATGGCTCAGCAGTTAAGAGCACTGACTCTTCTTCCAGAGGTCCTGAGTTCAATTCCTAGAAACCACATGGTGGCTCACAGTCATCTATAATGAGATCAGGGGTGCAGGTGCACATGCAGGCAGAGTACTGTATACTAAATAAATAAATAAATAAACATTTTGAAAAGAAAAAGAAGGAAAAAAAGTACTTTTCCATGCAAACACAAAGACCTGAATTTGTATTCTCAGCAATCTTGTAAAAAGACAGGCATGGCGGTGCATGCATGTAACCCTAACCTTGGGGAAGCAGAGACAATTGGATCTTTGGAGTTTCCTAGCCAGCCAATCTTTTGCATTTAAAAGACCATGTCTCAAAATATAGGGTAGAAGATACCAGTGTCCACATGTGTGTACACACACACACCCAACACATAAAACCACACAAAATGAAAGTCAGCCTGAACCTCAAATACCTCTGATAGTAATAACCCCCCTTTATAAGAAGACTATAAGTGACAAGGTGAGACCTCCATCAGGTGGGATGAAAGTGACTATACTTCTCATCTGGTTGGGCTGGGGGTACTTACTGACAAGTTTCAGTGCCAGATTCTGACTGGAAAGACCATAGGAGTAGTGCGTTCCAAGAAGGACAAATGCATTGGAGAAAAAGGCAGGGTAGCCTCTGCTGCTGAACAAGGCCAGCTCAGAGCAGAGTTCCAAGAGAGAACAGGAGCTCAAAAGTTTGCCTAAGAAATGTGCTCTTCATAAATTCCGTTTAACTAAAGTTACGTGGAGCCCACTTGAGACGACCCATCAGACACAGTTTATAGCCATTTCAAAGTCTTCTTTCCAGCTGGCTGGGACAATACTCCCGTAGGTATTCAGTATAGCACCAAGTGCTTAAGATAACACTGGTATTTCCCTCACCAGTTCCTAGGGAAGGTTTTGCACAAGCAAGCAGCTTAACAGAGCTAAGGGTGGTTTGCACAAACAGGCAGCTTAGTAGAAGCTATGTTATCTTGAATTACTAGAATAGAGTTGAGTGATTTTCCATGAGGCTTTCTATCAAGAGGATCAAATTCTAGTTAAGCCTAAAATGGCTTCACCAAGGATACAAGATGGGGGAACCTCTGCTCTGTCTTGCCCTGTTACACCATTGTAAACTTTTTGAAAGTGAGACACTGACTTGAAGCACTAGTTGAGGTACAAGCAAGTGTCCTAAAGGTTCACTCTGAAGCCACCTACAGCAGTCTTCAAACCATCTGTCCCATTGGAAAGTTGAGGGGAACTCAAACTGCTTTGTTTTGTTAATGAGGCTGATTTGGGAAGCTCCCACAATTTATTTCACTTGGGATTGACACTGTAGAAGAAAACAAAAACAAAATCCGAAACACCTCCCTCATCACAATCACATTGGGCAGGAATCTGGGGGCAAGTATTGGAAGGAAGCACAGCTTGAACTCAAAGGTAGAAGATCCGCTAGGAGGATTTGTGAAGAAACTAAGTCAGCGAGTCTGAGGAACAAGCTATTATCCAAACCATTTGCAGATGGCCCTGAGAGCCTTCTTTTACCCTCCATTGTCACCTTGCCAAAAGCTTTGTTGGTGACAATGGAAATAGATAGCTAAGTACACTTGTACTTTTCTGGTTTATAGAATGGCGAGTCAAAGGGTTAGAAGACTTAGCTTGTACCTCAAAAAGATCATTTATTACATGGCTAACAAGGATAAAACCACAATAAAGGTGATTCATGCCCCAAACCCATTCTGGTAAGACAGAAATGAAAATCCACACCGAATCTGTCTGTTCCACGCATGGGAGAATTGCGGAGAGCCAGCTCAGCAGCTTTGCGGACACACTGAAGGCTGAATGCTGACTGCTCTTGGAAAGCAGGGAATGAAATCCTCCAAAGAGAGAGTGCAGCCCCCAGTCCTGAAAGAAGGGGCCGGTGGGCAGAGTGAGTAGCTGGTGGCCCTGCCAAGCAGGAACAGGCGTCTGGGAGTATGGCAGGCAGCCTGGAGATCTATTCAATTAAGGTAGGTTCCTTGCCAGGAGATTTTCACCAGCTCCACGATTTATCAAGACAATTGGAATTAGTTCAAAAACCACCTTTGCAAATTGCCATCAGGGAGGCTGACTGAGCTAGCGATGTCTGCTGCTTGTGACATCTGAGCTCTTCTGTGAGTTACACATTTTCGCTTTGCTGTAGTCTGCAGCAAAAGGTGTAATCCCTTCGCTCACCTTCCCTTCTGGTTTCAAAGGCTTTCAATTTAGGGATTATGTAAATTCAGGAGTTCAATGGCCCCTAGGCTAATTATTTTGCTTCTTAGGTGTTTCTTTATTGCATTAAGTCCTCTCAAATAATTTTCCTTCCTTCAGCCAGCTGCCACCACTTTTTTTCTTTTCTTTCTTTCTTTTTTTTTAATATGACATCTATCAGCTCCTACTCTATAAAACAAAGTTGGGCTCTGGTACAGAGCAATTGAAAAGCTTTTCAAGACAAAATGCTCAAGCCTCGGTGCTTTCCTGAGACATGTAGGCATTGTGGCAGCAAATTGCCTACATTTTGTTATGAATTGTGTTCATTTGGGTCTTCTTTGTCCACTGGTTCTTTCCTTCATGTTGGTCTTCATTTCTACAGAAGCATGGCAGCCCAAATGATGGTTATACAAAGAACAGTCTCAGCTGGCAGGAAGCCAGCTGACAAGTAGGAAGGCTGGAAGAGAGACAGTTGGATAACTTTATACAGGAGAGTATGGCATTTGCCATCCGCCATTGATTATCATCTGTTGTCACTATTGACAATCGATTAGCTATTGGGAGATGTTCCAAAGGGTGGTCTAAGCAGTACACCCAAGACTTGACAAAAGCAGGAATTTCATCTGTGACAGGGTCGTTTAAAAAAAATAAAACAAAACAAAACAAAAAAAACCTGTTGGAGCCAAACCCCTTCTTAGATAACAAAATCTGTTAGCTAATTATAGTTTTCAAAAGCATGTATGTCCTTGTATGCAATGATAAACCATCTTGTCTTTTACCCACACACCTGAAAAATGAATACATATAAGAATTTTTTGCTTTCTTAAAAAATAACCCATGTGTATTCTCCTGCATGTAAGACGCAGTTGTAAAGACCAGAACAATATATCCTTATCTTAAATCTGTCAATTAACTGGAGAGATTCTCGATTATTTCTGCCCAAACTATTTCTTTTTTTTTTTTTTTTTTTTTTTTTTGGTTTTTCGAGACAGGGTTTCTCTGTGGTTTTGGAGCCTGTCCTGGAACTAGCTCTTGTAGACCAGGCTGGTCTCGAACTCACAGAGATCCGCCTACCTCTGCCTCCCGAGTGCTGGGATTAAAGGCGTGCGCCACCACCGCCCGGCCCCAAACTATTTCTTATCTCAAGATGGCTGGCATTTCCTTTACTTCTCCATTTTTCAGGCCGAGGGAAAGGATGTGCTGCTAATCCCAGGCTGCTGCCTTCAACCCACATGGGGGGAGTTCGTTCACTGAGTGAAGAGTTTTGGCTGAGCGAGAAGCTGAATGAAAGCAGGGCAAAAACTGAAGCTTCAGTCAGGATGGTTGATATCGACCTCTGCCAAAGCAGCTGCAAACGTGAGGGGAAGGTTTGAGAGATGGATGATGGGGGAGGGGCTGGTGAAACTGAAGGTGAGTAAGGTATGGAGCTGCCAGGATAGTGGGGCAAAGCTTTCTCACGAGTGCCAATGCTGTGGAGAACTCCTCTGTCTGCTCCAAACAATGTGTCCTCTCTAGTGACTGTCTGTTTTTCCTCCCACCCAAATAAATCCTAGTTGCAATTTTTAAATTTTACTTTTTCTAATGCAAGATGTTCCTATCAGACTTGAGTCAAAGTCTATTTGGATTTTTGCATGCTGTATTTTGCTTGGGGGTGGGCTGTCATTTTAATTGTTTGCTTGTTTTTTAATGAATATTCGCTCTCGCCTTGAAAAACAATGCATGTGTGTGTTTATGGAACCAACAAATACTACAGCATGGAAAATTCCTTTGGCACACATAGGCTATTCAGCCACAAATGTGCCTGACTTGAAAGCCGAATCAAATAAAACCTGACAGCAAGGTGAAATATTGTATAGGCAAAGTGACATTTTATAATAACGGAATAATAAATGCAGAGGCAAAACATGAATGAAGGCCAGCTCACACCCCTTAGACGCTTCAAGGGTGAATCTCACCCTGACTTTTCTGTTTTCATTGCACTAATAATTGCATACAGTTGAAGCACCCTTCCATTTAGAGAACACCAGCATTTCGAAATATGTTGCCACAAATCTCTAGCATGTCTGTCTGAGGTCAGATAGATAGCACCTTGAAGAAAGGAACTGAAAGAAAAACCATAGGACCCCTTTATCAAGAACTCCAGTTTGGCACTAGACCAAACAATGTTTTAGATTGTTTCGACGAACACAATCCACCCAAACCACATGGGCAAATTAACTTTCAGTCATGTTACAAATGGAATTAATCTTGAGAAAGTGTGTTGATTGCCTACCTGCCTGCATCTTCTATACCCCGACACTCAGCAGCCACAAAAGGCTGCTTTCGGGAACTTGTCAAGAGTCTGTCCATCTCTCTGCTGCTCCAGAAAACAACAGCTGCAAAGAATGTTGAAAGCATTGGCAGTTGACAGCAAAAAGAGAAATGACCGAGCTGAGCTTTATGAAGTGGTTCAGACCAGAACAAAGAAAGGTTTGAGGGAGAAGAGAATGGTGTGAGCATCCTCTCTGGATGCCTGGAGCTAGGTGTTTGCCTTCCACAAATCCTACGCAAATGCCCTTTGTTTTCAAGCGGCCTCTTGTCTGTGAAAAGTCCATCAGTCCTGTTTTTCTCATTCAGAAACCCACATTTCTACCAAAGGATGACCATGCCCGTAATGCAGAATAATGATGCAAGGTGACAAGGACCTCACAGTCATCAAGTCAACAGACTAACAAAGGATTTAGATAATGTGTTCACTGTCCATGCATTTAACAGATAGGCGACTTGTACTGATGCTTACTTGGACAACGGTATGAAGTAGGGTCTACAGACAACCAGAACTGATCTAAAAATCTCAACTCGAAACATTCAGCTTTGTAAAGTCTATCCTGGAAGCCACTCATGAAGTCCTTTAACTCCTGACCTGATAGCAAGGTCCAGAACTGATCTGAAACACGGATTTCCCATTGCAGAGCTGCCCAGCAAGCTGGGGAGAGGCTGCAGGAGACAGAGGCTGTGTTCAGAGCTGGCACATAAATAACTAGTAATAATTCCAGTCTCCAGGCCTGTCAGTCCTGGAGAAAGGATTCCATTATTTTCACCCCAAAACCATATTACTGCTTAGAAGATATGACACCACGAACAAGTTACAAAACTCCTCAAAAAGTAATGGCGTCTCACTTCCAGAATTTGAAAACTCTGTGAACCTGAGCAGAAAGAGTCCTCTGCCCAGGGACAACATAACTTCTGTATTAGGTGCCTTTTCTGACCATCCTGCATGTGACAGGGCGTACCCTCCAACTCGTTTGTAAATTTTGTGTCTGCCTTTTGAAATTGTTTTCATTCTCTGCAGTCCAGGCCCAGCCCACATGTCCGTGATCTTCTTGGCACCCTTTTCCCTCCATCACCAAGGCTCACTGACCTCCCCCTCCGCAAGCCTTACATTCAGATTACACAGAAGGATGCTTAACTGGTGTGACTTGTGTGACTTGAGTGTCATAATGGGAGTTTAAAAAACAAAAAATAAGGACAATGTTTGCTTCCAAAGAAGTGCGAAAGGATTACGTGCTGGCTAGACCTGTCGGGCTGTTACCATAAAAGCCATCTAACCACAAAGAGTAGAGAAAGCCTCCACTCAGTGTAATGCAGAGGGAGCTGGTCAATACAACACTGCCACTGCCTTTGTGGGCTTTAGTATTCCGAAAGAATCCTCAGAATGTCAGTCTCCCTTCACTCCCACACTTATTCTACTGCGGGGGTGGGGAGAGAGAGTAAAACCTGCATTTCTACAGAGGGAACCAGATCTCTCTATGCACAGAGCGAACCCAGTGTCTGTGTTTAGCATCCCAATGTGATAATTATGCATCAATTTGCTCTGTGGCTGAATCTTACATTTTTATACTAAAACATGAAGGAATGGCTAAATAGTATGGTACGTTAGTTATCTTATTCTGCCTTTCCATTGTGACTTTAAAAAAAGTCATCCAGATTGCTGAAATCTGTCTGTAAAACAACTGTGGAATGTCAGGTGTGTTTAGAAGTTGAGAAGTTCATAGCTGAGGGAGAAGGGGAACTGCAGAACACTGTGCTGGCAATGCACACACGTATTGAGTAGTAAGCAATAAGTGTTCATGTGCACACGTGTGTGTTGTGTGGGAGAGAGAGAGAGGATAAGGAGAGGGGACTGGATGGTTGTGGAGGAAGGAGATTTTATTAATAAATGGAGAACAAAAGCTGGGTTATGTAAGCAACACTGAATTGCTTGTATAACAAGAATAGAAACAAGGTATGAATATTCATAAGGAGAGCTGAAGACATGCTTGCCTGTGAGAAGGAACTGGAGCTGGGAGTTCTGAGTTTTTTGTGAGCATGAAGTCACCCAGGAAGCATCATGTAGATCACGTGACATGGCACAAAAATCACAAAATTAACTTTTTGGCCTAACTTTCACAGTTTTTCAACACAGTGACTAGTAATATTTCCACTCATCATTCAATTTGGTTTACATAGTTATGATTAGTTCATATCTCAAGACCTAAGAGTAAAGGGGAAAAACAAAAACAAAAAAAAGGTAGAAATTTTACTAAAAATTTACTCCTTGGGCCAGCAAAATGGCTCAGCAGGTAAGGGCTCTTGTTGCCTAGCCTGGAAACCTAACTTCAATCTCTAGAACTCACACAGTGAAGAAGACAAATGATCTTTGACCTCCACGAGTACACTGCAGCATGTGGAAGTGTACATACATGTGCGTGCACACATGTGCACACGCGCGCACGCACGCACGCACACACACAAATTTAAAAGTAAAATTAACTCCAAATAAGCAAAAGCCTAAACATCATGCAAGAAAACATAAGAATCATTCTTCAGTACATTAGATTTGACAATAAATTTTTATAAAATGACAAAATCAAACAAACAACAGCAACAAAGACCACCAACAACATAAATTGCAAAAGAAAAACACAGAAAGCAAGTTGAACTGGATCAGATAAAAAGCTTGTATGCCACAACACATTTGAAGCAAATGAAAACGGACCAGAGGATGGAAGGATACACATGTAAAGCACATGCCTGCTAGTGGCATCGTGTCTGGAATACACAGAGTAAGTCCCCTTACAATCAGTGACAGCAAGCTCCAGATAACCCAGTTTAACAATGGACCAAAGCTCTCTATCTTCTATCTTCACAGATAGACAGATCCAATAAAGGATGCTCAAAATCAGTTGTCATTAAGAAAATGCAGCTGAAACCACGTGTGATAAGACACGTGTGATAAGCCACATGTGAAAGATGACAATTAAAAGTCAGATAACAACAAATGTTGGTGAGGAGGGAACAGACAAGAACCCAGACTCTTCTGGTGAGAATGGAAAATGTTATAACCAGTTCAGAAAACTGAACACTAGGAGCTCAGCGAAAATAGAATTAACATGGTCAAAAATAGAATTAACATTCGACCCAAAATTTTTACTAATTCTTAGGTATATACAAGAAATGGAAAAATTTGTCCACACTGTTAAGCTTTTTTGGCCCGATAAACCTCTCCACCATTGCAATAATCCAAATTAGACCAAATCAGACAAAATTAGAAAAAAGGCCCAGGTTTAATGAATGCCAACACTTCTGGGAGGCCCTCCAGGAAAACACAAGGAGGGAAGGAAACCTGGGAAGACCATGTGTTTACTCTGGGGGGCAGTTTAAATACTTTGTGGGAGTGGTCTTGAGCCTCTCTGGGAAGGAGTCACCATTTGGTGGGCTTTCTTGGAGGTGGAGTCTGGACTGTGGCAACTCCCAGGTAAGTGGGGGCTTGAAATGGAACTTTCCACCCAACATTCCAGGTTTCTTGTACATATGGATGCCAGGGGCTGGGGTGACGCTTCAGACCAAACACATGCTAAAAACTGCACATGAATATCTGTGGGCACATGTTTGTAAGAATAAATAGATGGAAATTATCCAAATATACAATATCCATGAAGATAAATTAAAAACTGGTATATACATACAAAGGGGTATCATTGAAGGGGAAGGCAACGCAATATTGAGAAATGCTACACTATGAAGAAACCTTAAAAGTTTTGTTAAGGCAGGTGATGGTGGTGCAAGCCTTTAATCCCAGCACTCAGGAGGCAGAGGCAGCCAGTCTCTGTGAGTTCAAGGCCACTCTGGGCTACAAGAGCTAGTTCTAGGACAGGCTCTAAAGCTACAAAGAAATCCTGTGTAAAGGAACCATATTTAAACAGTCATAAAAAGCATAGATCAGGGCAAGACAGCAAATTAGAAATTGCCTCTGTGGCACCAGAGGAAAGAGAAGATTTCAAAATAAAAAAACAAAACAAAAAACTATAGACTCTCTTCCTAGGAGTGAAAGAAGAATTGTGAAAAAGGGGGTTATGGCAAGGTGAGATCTTGACCAAGATCTTAACAGTGGGAATGACTGCCAGTCAACCAATCAGTCCTGTATGACTACAGAAGTTCACTCCTCTTGCAGATATGAGGACCGCAGTAACAGAGAGCTGGGTAATACCCATTGCATGTGCAGGAATGGCCAAGGACACAGAAGTAAGGAGATGGAGGGAGACGGAAGGGTGATGGGGAAACCGACACTGAGACGCTCCAAGAATATGGACCAGGAAGCAGCCCATCCCCACCTCACCTGCTGCCTAGGTGAGTGACAGCTCACCAAAGTGAGAGTATGCTAAGGGAGATGCTGGGAAGAGAACCCCCAGGGAGAGAAATAAACACAGGTGGGTTGGCCTTCTGCAACAGCTCTAAGCCCCTAGCGGCCGGGGAAGAAAGAATCCCAAATCCTAGAGATAAAGTTTAATGCAGGCAGGGGTTTTCAGGCCCAGTATTTAAGAGACAATGGTGTCCTCACTCAAAAGCCCCTCCCAACAGTAAAGATGTGTTTGATTACCCTAAGGTGTATTTGATAACTTAGACTAGTGGTTTTCAGCCATGGGGCGATAGCCATGTTCTTTCCAACTTGGAAGAAATACTGAGGTTCTGTCTTCTACTTCATTTTATTCCCTACTTTATTTTATTTATTTTTTTACTTAAATTTTTTATTTTGCTTTGGCTTGCATATCTCTTAAATAGGCTACGATAACTGATACTGTTTGCTTGCTCATTTTTAATTTTTTGGTTTCCTCAAGACAGGGTTTTTCTGTATAACAGTCCTGGCTGTCCTGGCACCTGCTTTGTAGATCAGACTATCCTCAAACTCACAGAGATCATCCTGCTTCTTCCTCTCAAGTGCTGGGATTAAAGGTGTGAGTCACCACTACTTGGCTGTTCTTTTCTTCCTTATTTATTTTTATTTTTTATTAAAGATTTATTTATTTATTATGTATACAACATTCTGCCTCCATGTATGCACGCCAAAAGAGGGTGCCAGGTCTCATTACAGGTGGTTGTGAGTCACCATGTGGTTGCTGGGAATTGAACTCAGGACCTCTGGAAGAGCAGCCAGTGCTCTTAACCACTGAGCCATCTCTCCAGCCCTGTTTGTTATTTTTTTAAAAAAATACGTTTCTTCATTTGTGTGTGTGTGTGTGTGCACTCATGTGCCACAGTGGAGGTGTGTGTGAAGGTCCAAAAATGTGAGCCTATTTCCACCTTGACCAAAAGTCAGAGAGTTGGAACTTCCCTCTAGTCCTTCAAGGTTATTGTGTTTCTACTTCAAACAGAAGTCCCACCTAGGTTCGAGTTGGAGAGTTCCTTTCTCTAGGTTATTATCAACAGGTGTGACTAATATCCTGACCTTGTATTTCAGGAATAGAGAAGTAGATATGTTTCTACCTCAAACAAAAGTCTAAGGATCAAATTAAGGTTCAGGTTCCTTTCCTTTAAGGAGATAATATTGGATTCCACCCAGGGAGTGGTTTGCCTACAGAATGTTTTGTGTAGGGTATGAGTGTGACTTGTTTTATCCTAGCAACAGAATGTTTAATTATGAATGTAGCCTGTGACCTTCAATTGGTCTATTCATTTTCCTGTATCATGCTGATGCAGTTTTATATGTTACTCCTACCTCTTGGGGTTGGGGTATTTTAAGCAATTGGAAATTAAACATGGGCGATTTCAGTATTCACTGAACTGGAACTTCCTCCAGGTACTATTCTATGTTTTTTTGTTTTATTATTTTCACACACGTCGTTGTATTCTTTATTAGTATTTCTAAATCTCCATGTCTCTACTCTGGCAAGAGGTGTTTTTGTTGAGGTTGGTCCTCTACAGGTGTGTAGATCAAAGGACAACTTGCCAGAGCTGCCAACTTGCAGGAGTTGGTTCTCTCCTTTGACCATGTAGGTTCCAGGGATGGAACCAAGATTTTGAGGCTTGGCAGCATGTGCCTTTACCTGCCGAGCCACCTTACAAGCCCTCAGCTGTCCTTTCTTTTTCTATACCTACTCTATAATATTTCTCTATTATTTTTCTACCTATAAACTTCCTCCTTCATTCACACCTTACTTTCATCCCCTTCCTGTTCATCTACTTCCTACCACTGAATTATTAGTATCCAAATCTATAAGAACTATAAACTATATTTTCTAATCAGTATTTGAAAGCTGCTGTCTCTGCACCAGGTCAGGGACATAAGTGAGGCACACACATTTATTCTATTAAATGTGAAGAGCAGAAATGTGTTCAAATTATTGTATCTCTTACTGCTGTCAGCTTTTCCCAAAAGAGTAGCAAACAACACAAACCCAGCTTAAAACAACTCACAAAGAAGAAACACATAAAATCAAACAACCAAAAAGAAAAAGAAGCAAGAAAAAGTAAAAACTGGGTCTGGGCAGATGGATCAATGTGTAACGTGATTTCTGAGCAAGCATGATGGCCTGACGCTCACAATTAAAGGAAGTCATGATATCTATGACTCCAGCCCTGGGGGATGGAAGTAAGTAGCTCCCTGGGTCTCACTGTCTAGCCAGCCAAGCCAATCAGTGAGCTCCAGGTGTTGTGAAGAGACCCTATCACCCCCAAAACTAGGTGGAATTTTGGGTATGGCCCAGTTCGCGCTTGGAGGGAAGAGTGAGAATTGAGAAAGAAATAGACAAGAGACAACAGATAGAGATGGGAGGGTATCCAGTAAACACTGAGACAAGTCCTGCATTTATTTCTCATGGCCTTTATATACCCCAATACAAAAAGGAGGGGGAAGGCAAAAGACTTCTTTACCAAGATACAAAGAACGAAGTAATTAGCTTCTTACTCCCCAAAACATCAAGTAACCACACCCGAGGTCAAACATTCTGTTAGTAGCCACACCTTAAGTCAAACCTCCTGTTGCTTAACTTTGAAGGAGCAAGAATAAGTCTGAACTCTCTGACCATTAATCAAGGTAGAACGGATCTATTTCTGTGGGCTCCCACATTGGAAAGTAATTGAAGAAGATATCAAAGATCCACTTACGCCCTGGACATACAGGGACACACCTGAACACTTATAAATGCATACAGCACACACAGTGACAGAATAAAACAGAAATAAAAAAATAAAGACTAGAGGATATACCTATCCAGAAATATGGGATAAACATGAGGAAAAAACACACACGCTTGTGTGTGTGTGATGTGTGTGTGTGTAAGAGACAGACAGAGAGAAAGAGAGAGAGAAAACATGCCACTGTGACAATTTCACAAACTGACAATAATTCATCAATACTGGAAGTCAAAGATAATGAGATTGCAGAACTGACAAAAAATATTTCAAAGTCCTGGTTTTGAAGTGATTTATTGACTACATAGATGAGTGAAATACGCGGATATATAAAGTAATCAATTCGGCACATAAACATTAGCAAAGAAGTAAATAAAATTGTCCTTAGATACCAATATCCTCAATCCTCAATTCATTATTCAAAGACAAGACTGAGTGACCAGATTAAGAAGCAAAATCCAACTATCTGTTTTCTCCAAGAAACATTCTTTTTTTTTTTTTTTTTTGTTTTTTTGTTTTTGGTTTTTCGAGACAGGGTTTCTCTGTGGCTTTGGAGCCTGTCCTGGAACTAGCTCTTGTAGACCAGGCTGGTCTCGAACTCACAGAGATCCGCCTGCCTCTGCCTCCCGAGTGCTGGGATTAAAGGCGTGCGCCACCACCGCCCGGCTCCAAGAAACATTCTTAACTGGCAAAGACACAGAGTAAAGGACAGACCAACTTACCAAGCAAATGTCATGTAAAAACAAGCTGATATGGCTATTCTGAAATCTGATTTAAAAAAGAAAAAAGAATGTCACTGACATCACATACATTTATTAAAATGGAGTAAAGGAAACAAGTCTTCAAGAAAATGCAACAACTGTAAATATTTCTTCCACAAGTTGGGGCTCCCAATCTCATCAAAACAAATGCAAAAGGTCATGAAAGTCCAGATAGATCCTGGCACAATAATAGTCTTTACATAATTATCTTTAAATAGGTTTTCCAAACAAAAAGTCAAGAGCAACAAAACCCTTTAGACCTAAACTATATCAAAGGCCAACTGGACCCAAGAAGTGAGGTTACTGACTTGACACATCCGACTACTACACGGTTCCTGGGCTTGGGAAACTGTTTTGGGGCTACAGTATAGAAATTTGTTACTTGGGGCTAAAAATGCCCAAGCAGGCTGGAAGCAGAACTTAATGGGCCATTCTGGGGGAGCTGGAAAGAAAAGACAGCCTAGAGAAAGGCGGACAGCCGAGACTGGCTCTGTTGGGGTCCACAGACCACTCCACAAAGATGACCGCTCATATATGCACTTAACAAGAGCATTTATTTCGTAAGACAAAATTCCAACATGTAGGGGTCAGCCTTTTATGTAAAATAGCGATGACCACGAGAGGAGCAAGCAAGCGCCTTTTAGGCACAGTTAGGTCTATTCCAGGGTCGGGAGATAGGACTTTTGAACTGATTGGTGGGCTTGAACCTAGCGACAACGAATCAACAGGGGCTTGGTTGGAAGTCAGTGTTTTTCCAGCTTCAGGGTACACAGCACTCTTTGGTCAACATGAGGTGGAGGGGCGTGGTTATCCCTTGGAGACCTAACTCAGCCCAGGAAACCAAAACTGCGTCTGGTCTTCCAGCAAGGCTCCTCAGACTCTGCCATGACTTCTGCCGTAAGGGGGACGTCCGCTTCAGCGCATGAGCTTTTGAGGGGCATCGAGGTCTCTATTAGCACCTTTGTATGATATTTTGGCTAAAAATGTTGTTTTACTCTGCCAGTTTCCTGGGAAACTGAACGACGCTGAGTTTAAAGGTGATGGATTGATTTGTTTGCCAGAAGAAACTTCAGGATAGGCGAGCATGTGGGCTGTCGCTGAGAAGGCACCTGTCATTGTCAGAAAGATGAGCGCCACTGAAGGGAAGCATCTGAACTACCAGGGGACAACAGGAAAGGTCCTGAGGCCGAGGCTCCACTCATCAGGAACTCTGTGTTGTCAAGATCCAAACACACCCAAAGAGAGCGAACACAAACTCAAACGAGGCTAACGTAGAAGGGGCTCCTCAGGGCTCGATATCAGCTACCTAGAGAAGTATTTGCTCAAGGCTCAGCACACAGAGCTGGTGTAGATGCGGTGGAAGGGAAACAGGGGCGCAGTCAGAGGATACACCCCATCCTGGCAACAGAGCTTAGCAGCGTTTTCCATGTGGCACTTACCTTTAGGCACGAAAGAAGAAAGACTGAGGGAGTCATGTGCTCTTATTTCATGGTTTTAGAAAGCTTATGAAGCCAGGCTGTGTTGAGAGTTCAAAGTCCTTGCAAAGACGCCCTGAGAGGTCATTGTATGACGTCTCAACAAGTTTCCTCTGCTCATTTGTCCCTATCATCTGTCCATCCATTCACCTACAGACCCACCTACCCCCACCCACCTACCCACCCAAGCACCCACTTACCTCCCCACCCATTGTTAATGACATTGCAACAAACTATCCACCCTCTTAACAAACTGTTAAAAATACACAGTACTACCAAGCATAGTGACTCACACCTTTAATCCCAGCACTAGGGACGTAGAGGCAGGTAGATATCTTTGCGTTCAACAATATCAGCCTAGTCTACATAGTAAATTCCAGGACAGCCCCAGCTATTTAGAGAGCTCCTATCTCAAAGACAACAGCAAAAGTGTACCACAGTGTTGTTGACTATATTGAACACAGAAGCAGATCTCTAGGACCTATTCATCTCAGGGAGAACTTTGATGCTCTGTATATTTGTCTTCAAATTTTGAAGGCCCAATATAAAAGTGCCAAATAGCGGACTATAAGATGGATTGTCACTATGATAAGTTTCTTCAGAGGTTAAATTGGTCGTACTTTTTCTCTTTTGTAAGAAGCCAAGAATGCAGAATCTGATCAGGCAATCATTGGGTCATGAGAATGAGCTCCCATCGCAGGCCCTGAGATCAGGCATAGCAAGAGCAAGCACTGAAAATACTTCAGTGTGTTCACAGTATGGGTGTTCAGCTCAGAAGGATCCCTGAGCTGCTTTTCCCAGATGCTCAAGGTTCACAGGAAAAGGGAGAAATGGTGAGTTCTCTACCACTTTCCCTGTGACTAAAGCAACCTGACTTCTACCCAATATCGCACATACTTTCTGCTTACAGAACGAATACTGCCGAGAAATCAGAAACCAAGGCCTGCAGATCCAGACCATTTTAACTCTCAGACACATCTTAAGTTGCTCCAACCTCATGATGATTTGAGGTAAATAAATAAGTAAACAAGCTTATTTATTTATTATATTATTAAGGATGACTGACTGAACGATCCCCACTCCCAAGTCATGATGAGTGTTTCACAGGGAGCTGGGTAAGGCCAAGACAGACTACCAGCTAGATGGCACATGCCAGCAGCAATGGCTCATTCTGAGAGCCAGGTTTTCAGAAGGCAGTTTCTGTGCCATGGTGAACACTCTCAAATTTAAATAATAATAAAGGGATTATACTTTGTTTACTAGTACACAATACCCAGTGCCTGAGGTAGTACCTGGCACATAGGAAATACTCAATGGTTTATGTTTGAATGTTTATTAGATAGAGATTTAAAGTTCACTTGAACCAAAAACAAATCCAGATCATATATGAACTTCAACTTTTAAGAGTATTTAGTCACAGAATTGTCTAATAATTGTACAGTCAATATTGTCATATAAATTGGTATCATGTAATTCAATAAAAGGCTGAAAATATAAACAAACACTTGTTGAGATAAGGAATGGTCCTTTTGAAGGCAGACAGACCAAGTGGCCCTGGCTTATTGAGGCCTTTAAGACTATTGTCTTTCCCTCCAACACAGCAATAACCAGCTGACTCTTCTGTAAGGGCAAAGCCAGGCTGCTGGTAATGCTGCTGACACCACAGAAAGGAAGAAATAGTCACTTTCAAGGTCATGTATATGTTAGTTCACGTGCTTGGGAAAAATATTAATAGAAAATAAAGAACAAAATGGGACAAAAGCACGGCGTTAAATGTTAGGGCAGAGGAGTAAAGAAGAGAATTTGGTAAGCAGGATGAGGTGTGTGGCAGATGGTGAGCTGACCCCAAGAGAGAGGCTATGTCTACTTTGCAGGTGGCTAGCTGCACCTGGAAACTGGCTGCTGCTTTCCACACACCTGCCTCCACCTGCCTGCTCTGGCCAGACAAGGTGGAAGATGCTCACTGACCACTTGATGCTGATTCTAGAAACAAAGGCATCCTTGTTTTCGGAGAGCACAGACTGAAGGCTCATGTGCACAGATGATAGAAAGCCATTCTGGGGCCCTTATCTCCCTTCTCCCTGCCCCCAACTGCCGTGATTTCTATATTTTATTTACATTCTTTTTTCACAAATAAGGCAACTTTAATAGATATTATTTTATGTTTATATAGTGCCTTGAATCTTCAAGAACCTTAAATGCTTTACAGACATTCACTCTAATTAGTCCCAGAACAACTCTATGAGGTTGGTATTGCTCCCATTTAAAAGAGAGAGATGCTGAAGCACAGAGAGATTAAGTAGTCTATCCAATGTCACAGAGTTAAATTCACTAAAGATCCAAGACTCCTAGCCAAATACGTCATGAGAGAATCTTTTTTAAAAAAAAAAATATATAATCTGTTTATCTTATTTTATGAACACTGGCTGGTACTTCAACTGTATGTATGTTTCTGTGAGGATGTTGGATGCCCGGGAACTGGAGTTACAGACAACTGTAAGCTGCTCTTGGGTGCTGGGAATTGAACCCAGGTCCTCTTGAAGAGCAGTCAGTGCTCATAAGCACTGAGCCATCGCTCTAGCTCCACCACAAGAGAATCTTTAATGAAGAGTATTATTGCTTTATTTTTCCATCTCCTCAGTTCTAAAAGGTAGCTACAATGTGATAGACAAGAGTATCGTTAGTTCCCTTACTGAAGGTGTGGGTGGGCTTAGTTTATCATATTAGCAAAATGATTCTTTCTCTTGTTGACTCTGTCAGAGCTTGGAATAGCAGGATTGGAAGTCCAGGCCACTGTAAATTCAAAACTAAGAAAAGGAGTCCCAAACTGAAGACGAGTGAACTATTGCTACAGCCTGGAAGCGCTTTTGGTCCTGGCCAGGGAAGCAGAGGGTCCATCTGCTCTGAGTTCTAAGAGGATGATGACTTAGAACCATTGGTGGTAGCAGGAAGATCTTATCTGATGGTGGTAAGCCAATGTGTTACATCACAGGGAGTCTGTTATCCCTCAGGAAAAGTCCAGAATGTTAAAGGAACAAGGATACATGAAGCTATTTCCATGGAACATGCTATAGCTTGGATATAATGTATTTCCATAAGGGCTCATATGCTGGAAACTGTTCCCCAGCCGGTGGCACTACTTGGGGGAGCTGGAGACTTTAGTGTGTACCTTTGGGAGCTGTATCTTGTTCCTGATCTTGCTCAGTCTCTTTCCTCAGGTTCTTGACTATGAGGAGATGACCAGCTTCGTGCCTCCATACCCTCCTGCTGCAATACCTTGATTTCACCATGTCCCCAAACAAGGGACTCTGTAGACTATGGACTGAAACCTCCTATGTCACAAGCTGAAAGATACCTTTCGTCCTTTAACTTTTTGTGTGAGGTCCTTGTCACAGCGATGAAAAGTCCAGTGACAAGGAGGACAAAATTCCCATCTGGTTATTGGTCCGAAGTGGCTTTCCGTAACGTACAAAAGCAAAGTACAAGGGGGCAAATGACTCCCTCAAAGCCAAGACTCTCCACCACCCTGCTTAGTGAGCTCACTGGAGCTGCTTCTCTAACTATCACACTAACGGGATTGTGTCAGAAAGTGCAGTCATGCCTCAGCAACAGATGTCGAGGTGCCGTGACCTAACAAGCCTGCCTTCTTCTGGACTCCTTCCTCTCCTGGGTGGCTGACACCCTGAGGCTGAGCGTCTGCAGATCCCTTCTCTACAAAGAGGGACAGGCTAGGGGGAGAAAAGGAGGATATGCCCACAAGGATGAGTTACAGACATGAGATGCCACCTCGGTAGGCTGGGAATGAGTGCAGCAACAGGCCAGACTATGGAGGCAGAAGGAAGCTGGGTAAGATGTGGAAGCCAGCGGGGAAAAGAGAAGATGTAATGGCAGGCCTGAAAAGTCCAGCTATGGGGAAAAATCGGAGTGACAGCTCAGAAAAGGAAATCAGCAGTTAGGACAAGACAGGGAATAAAGAAATGAAAAGGGAAGGTGAAGATAATCTGTGTGTTAAGCAGCCCTGAGAATGCTCTGAGAAGGAATTTGAGACACCCAGCAAAGAGCTGCGATGATGGGACACAAGCAGGAGTCAGACAGAGGCAGAATCCTCTCTTAGATAAAAAATAAAATTGCAAAAGCTAAGGGGAAATGAATCTTAGTAAGTTTTACCACGCTCCCGCAAGAATCACCACATTCTGACAAACACTTGATTTGTGAAAACTGCAGAGACAGGAAAAACAAGCCTGGAAGGAGAAATATCGCTCATGCACAAAGGATGAAAATCCAGCCAACCCCCTTCTTTCCCTCGGTGACGTTAAATGCCAAAGGCAAAATGAGGGAGAAAATTGTAAGAAGAATTTTATCACACATAAGATGGCGTCTTACAGTGTGAAATAAACATAAAAAGAGTCTCATATTTACACAAATTCTGAAAATGTATGAGACACTTCATTCATTGTAAAATGCATGTTCCATCTGAATGGAAGGGAAACTTGAAGTTAAAAGTGCTCTAGGACATAAAGTTTTGGTGTGGGAATTGGGCGGTTAACAACTGGTACCACTCAGTTCAAACACCTGCCATGATTTCCTTCCAACAGCAAAAACAAATCTCAAAATTGTTTTTCAAGGCAGGGTTTCTATGTCCTGGCTGTCCTGGAATTCACTCTGTTGACCAAGTTGACCTCAAACTCACAGAGATCCACCTGCCTCTGCTTCCTTAGTGCTGGGAATAAGGGTTTGTGCCATCACCGCCCGGCTTCAAAATGATTCTTAAAAAAGAAGCCACACACTACAGAAAAAATAATTAGTCCTAGTTTAGTTTTTAAATGCCTAATAAAAATGTATATGTAACGTGTGAGATATTTTTATATCTTTTCTTTTTAGTCTTAAGTGCTTCCTAAAATAAGCATATGCCAATTATAAATGGAAAACGATATAAAGTGATGTTCCCATAAACTGAGCGAGATACACACAATCACTTTTCAGTAGTTTAAATACGCTCGCTCTCTGAAGCTCCCCATGACACAGTTCTTCCTTCTAATCCTCCTCTTCTTCTCCCCCCCAAACCCCAGACGAGGTTTCTCCATGTTTGTCCTGGCTGGCCTGGAACTCTCTCAGAGATCTGACTGGCTCTGCCTCCTTGGTGCTGGGATAAAAGGTGTGAGCCACCACTGTCCAGCAGAGGGTCCTTCTCAAATATAGATCCAACTGGGCATCACCATAAAAAAGGGGTTGAGTTAGTACACATTTCCAGTGGGAATGCTTTAAAAAAGCAATGTCCATTTCCTCACACAACTCTCTGCATATTATTTTTACTGAGATTAAATAGGTTTTTTTTCGTTGTTGTTTTTAAACCTTACTCATGTACCTGTGTTTCTATTATTTCTATTAGTAGATTATTGTCTCCTGGAAGGATGCCTAATATTCTTTATTTGTTAATCCCACTGCATGCACAGAACCCAGGACTTTGTTTGTCATACTGCAGTGAACCGAAAGCAGTGAGATCGTTCTGCTAGATGGTTAATGCCATTAGGATATCTGCTGTTACCATGTCAAAAAGTACTGTGCTCGGTCTCAGAATTCTTTAACCGTATGCCAAGCCATTTCAAATTATTTGTCCTTTCGTGGCTTACTTTTTTTTTTTAGTTTATTCACAGTTAGGTGGTATTTGTTATTATATATGCTTTTAGTACCAGTAGCTTAAATAAACCATAATTATGGAAATGCATTTTCTACTTAAATTTAAATATTTTCTCCACCTTCTGCTCTTTTATTTAGGCCTTGACTGCCATTTTGGGGCTCTTTATTTTGCTGCTTTGAAAAGCATATTCAAGCTAATAATTTGATGATGGCACACTTCTTTATATGCCCGGGCCTTTTAACAGTGCTTACCTGGATCACACAGCTTCCCTCACCCCTGCTCTGCCTCCCATCAGGTTTACATTCCTCTGCAAGTGGCTGTTACCACCTCAGTGGCGTCTCTTCTGCATTTGTGATTTCCATCCCAGATTGCAACGCTGTTGGGACAATGTCTACAAAGTGTGCATGCCCGCATTTCCTTGCTATGTAGCTTTTTGCTTATATCACTGTGGCATGCGCCCACTCAATGAAGTGTGCCAGATCGTCTCCATCCTCTCAGTAGAGTGGACCAGCAGTCCTGTCCTCATAGAGCCCCCAACCTCATGTACTACCTAAAATAAGTCATTTTGACAGAGCTTTAACCTAAATAAGCAGAATTGTGCACATACAGTATGCAAAGAACTGCGTCACATCGGGTGGTCAAGGCAATGCTCCTGAAAGGGAACTAATGCGCAGCTTGAAGTGTGAGGAGTCGGCTGTGGGTGTGGGGAAGCCAGGTTTAGTGCATTCCAGGCCTACAGAAGAACATGAACAAAGCCCCTGAGAAAGGCATGAGCTTTTCTGTTCAGGGACAATAAAAGGCCTGTGTGCCTGGGCCAATGGATGAAGGTTTCAATAAGGAGAAATACCAGTGGGGCTGAGCTAGTTAGGCAGTCCAGTTATAGACAACCCTAGCCCTGAAGTTGGTGTAGGGTCTACCACAATTGGGTTACTATTCCAGAAAGTACGTACGGCTGTGACAGAAACTTAGTTCTCCTTTTCCAAGATTGATGTGAGAGGGGACTGGTGTGTGACCTTTTAATTGAATAGTAGTGCCATTTACTAAGACGGGGAGGAAAATGGAGTCTGGAGTTTATAGATAGTTGGATTTGAGATACAGGATAGTGGAACATAAAACACTCTAGATGACTGGCAGATATATGAACTTTGGAGATATATGAGTTTATAGCTTGTGGAAAATAACTGGCCCAGAGATTTAATTTGAGAGGTATTTATTTATTTGAAACTGGTATTAGATGCTGTGGCTAGGAACAGATAGATCACTCTGAAGGAGCACAATAAAACCCAGGACAACTTCTGAGACACTCCAAACAGTGAACGGTCAGATGGAGGAGGGGGGGTTCACAAATGACCCCAAGAAGAAGAATGTGGCTTGAAGGAAAACAAAAGCAGAGCAAGGTCAGAAGGAACTAACAGTCCACTGCGTGACTGATCCCAGGAAAGTTAGCAAAGCAGCACACCACAGATGCTTCTGAGCTGGGAGCTGTGGATGTGCTGAGAAAGTGTCTGGCTAAATAGTTAGTTGACTTGCAGGAAACAGCTGAGGAAGGAAAGATTAGGAGGGACTTGGATCTTGATTGGCGTTCTGCCAAGACAACACTTTCTGCCAATTCCCATTAGGTGCATAAGATATGCTTTTATTTATTTGTTTATTTTTCTCTTATTATTTGAAGATTGAGTTTGCTACCATAGTTCAGACTGGCCTTAAACTCAGTGTAGAGGTTACAGGCATGTGCCACATACCTCACTGAGGTGCTCTGAACATTTTGTAAAACTTCTATTTCGATCCCGCTCCCCATATAAGATCCAAAGACCAAACAGTAGCATTTACAATAATTGGAATGAGTGTGGGAGAAATCTGTTCATTACTTTACATTTTTTTTATTTTCTATGTTATCCTCCCCAGCTGAACTAATAATAGATGACATTCTATGAGCAATTAAAATTTTCCAGCTAAAATATTTTATTTTGTTCAATATTTGAAGCTATCCTGGGAGAAAAATATTCTGATTATCTCACTTTATAGATGACAAGCCCAAGCACTGGAGAGTAAGAAAGTTCCATGAGAATCCTAAGTGCTTCTCGGCAGTCAGAAATGGAGACCCAGATTCTGATTACAGAATCCATACTCCCATTCCCACCCTTTGCAGAATGAGAGCCAGGGATGGAAAAAAAAAAGGAGTCATGACATAAAATAAAGACTAGAATCATAGCCATCTTCACTTAAATATGGCCATTCTCAAATTGCTAATAATTTCATAAGAGAATAAATATCTTTGATGAATAATCTTCAGATGTAATTTAGGTAATTTTGCTGGTATCTGAGAATAAATGAATGGAAGCTGTAGGTGGGATTTTTTTTTTCAAATATACAAGTGGGAAGAGGGTGGAGGAAACACAACCAACCACCACTGAATCCGGAATATTTAAGACTAAATGTTCTAAATAAGGCCTCTGACTACATGCCCAAGAAACTCGGAAAGGAAGTGTCTGAGTGAAAGCAGACCGTTCTGGTCTATTGGATTCACGAAAATGTGCTTTACAGGAATAGACTTTGGTATGTTAAAGAACAAAAAAAGCTCCCCAAACATTTGACTAATCAAAGTACTGCTTTACATCAGTGAAGACAAGTTCCAAGTGGAGAAACTGAGACTCATACTTCAACTGAGAGATCCACGAAGCATGAATATACCTTAGCAAATGAGACACCTAGAGCAATTATCTTGATTATTGATCTGTGTGGGACAGATGCCACATAAGACCCATTCAGCCCTGTACCAATAGCTGGTTGTGGTAGTCTGAATGAGAATAAACTCATATATTTGAATGCTTGGTTCCTAGTTAGGGGAACTCTTTGAGAAGGGTAAAAAGGTTAGAAGGTTGTAGTGTCACTGGGAATGGGCTTTTAGAGTTTGAAACCCCACTCCAGCCCTCCAACCCCACTCCTGCTTCTGCCTGTAGGTAACTCTCCGTTACTTCTCCAGCACCATGCCTGTCTGTAAGCTGTCATCCTTCTCGCTCTGATAATAGACCAGCCCTCTGAGACATACATGGATCTAATCTATATGGGAAGTAGAAAAAGACAAGATCTCCTGAGTAAACTGGGAGAGTGGGGATAATGGAAAAGGTTAGACAGGAAAGGGGGAGGAAAGGAAGGGAGTGGAGAAAAATACATAGCCCAATAAAAACAATAAAAAGAAGAAATTATTTCCCTCCCACACACACAAAAGACTAGCCCTCTGAAACTGTAACTACGCCCCAACTAAATGTTCTTTGTTTGTAAGAGTTGCCTTGGTCATGATGCCCCTTCACAGCAATGGAACGGTAACTAAGACACTGGTCTTTTCAAAGAACAAAGTAAAACAACTCTACGAAATTGTTAAGATTTGCAAAAATATGGATTTCAGTGCATTTAGTCATTTTGTAAATAATTTTAATTCTTATAAACCTCAGCATTGCAAGAGAAGCATCCTGAGCTCATAAAAAAAAAAATCTGTGGTCTCCACAGGAAAATAGTTTTATTGGTTTAATAGCCATGTGTCACTGGAGTGATAGGCACTGTCTTAGTCAAGGTTTCTGCGCATGAGACAACACCACAGCCCAAAAGTAATTCGGGCAGGAAAGGGTTTGATTTCATCTTTCAGGGAAGTCAGGCAGGGGCTCGAGGCAGGAGCCTAGCGGTAGGGGCTGAAGCAGAGGCCCTGGAGGAGTGCTGCTTACCCATTTGTGGTTCATGGCTTATTTAGCTTACTTTCTTATACACTTCTGCGACACCACACAGGGATTGCACTGCCCACCATAACCTGGACCTTCCCACATAGAAAATAATCAAGATAATATCTCACAGACTTGCCAAAAGGCCAACCTTTTGGAGGCACTTTCTTACTTAAAGTTTCCTATTCCCAGATACGTCTATGTTTGTGTCACACTGACAAAAAACTAACCAGGACTGACATCAAAACATAGGGATCAGAGAAAATAGGAAAGAGGTGTGACAGACTGTGGAAGACTTCTGGCACAGGTATAATATAAATTAATTTTTATTTTTGAAATTTAAAAGAATATATGTGTTTTGGACTGCTCTTCAGTACCTAGAGGGAGGGGGAATGGAGTGGGGGGAGGGGGAGAAGAGTGGAGAGAGGGGGAGGGGAGTGGGGGGAGGGAGCGATGTGTGGGAGGAGGATGAGGGAAATGGGAAACGGGGAGGAGGCTTTAATTAAAAAAGAATAAAATAAAGAAAAAAATAAAAATAAAAAAGAATATATGTATCTATTGATTCAATTACAAAGAAAAACAGTAAAGCAAACATATACAATTTGCTTAAAGTACCTTGTTTCCAGGCATGCGTCTGTTCAGGTGATGTGTAGTGTACAACAAACTTCCATTTATTCCCTTAATACTATATTGTACTCCATACCACAGTGTATAGTTCCTAACCTTATTAAAAGCCCTTCATGTATGTCAGTCATTTAAATGAGTATTTAAGCATTTATCTAATCTTGGCTATTTGGAATCCATGCAAGTTTTTAAAAATATGTGTTATTTTATGTGTATAAGTATTTGTTTGCACATATATGTGTTGACTGAGGTTTTCTGTCCTGCCCATTTCCCTCAATCATTAAGTCCCAAAGAAATCACACAGAGGTCTACATTAGTTATAAACTGATTGGCCCATTAGCTCAGGCTTCTTATTAACTCTTATAACTTATATAGCCCATTATTAGCCCATTATTCTTATTTGTGTTAGCCATAAGGCTCAGTACCTTATTCAGGAGGGCAGTCACATCTTGCTTCTCTTGTGGTTGGGTCAGGACTGCAGAAGGAACTTCTTTCTTCCCAGAATTCTCCTTTTCTTATTGATCTACCTCTACTTCCTGTCTGGTTGTCCCACCTATACTTCCTGCCTGGCTACTGGCCAATCAGCATTTATTTAAAATATAATTGACAGAATACAGACAATTGACCCACGCCATATACGTGCATACTATGTACACTCCTGATACTTATGGAGGCCAAGGGAGGGTATCAAATCACTTGGAACTGGAGTTACAGTTACTTGTGTGCAGCCATGTGGGTGCTGGGAACTGAATTTGGTTCTTCTGTAAGAGCAGCAAGTGTTCTTATCTCCAGAGCTATTTCCAGACACACACTTACCTCATGGAACTTTTTTTTTTTTTTTTTTTTTGGTTTTTCGAGACAGGGTTTCTCTGTGGTTTTGGAGCCTGTCCTGGAACTAGCTCTTGTAGACCAGGCTGGTCTCGAACTCCCAGAGATCCACCTGCCTCTGCCTCCCAAGTGCTGGGATTAAAGGCGTGCGCCACCACTGCCCGGCTCCCATGGAACTTTTGTTTGCTAATAAAGTAAGCTGAGTAAACACT
This sequence comes from Chionomys nivalis, assembly GCF_950005125.1. Taxonomy (NCBI): domain Eukaryota; kingdom Metazoa; phylum Chordata; class Mammalia; order Rodentia; family Cricetidae; genus Chionomys; species Chionomys nivalis. The sequence goes on from NC_080098.1 coordinate 40,392,680, forward strand.
TCTGTGTAGACCATCTATACCCCATCTTTGGTTTGTTCCTATCGCTAGGAGTGAGGAAACAGCTACATGAAAAGAATGAACATGTCAAATCAGTTTCCAGAAAGACAACGGCAATTCCTATGTCTACAATGTAAGTCTGTCCCCCTCACTAAACACTGGACTGGAGTACTTGTAAATTGTAAGCTAATGCATTTATTAATGTGATACAGGAAACAGTATCTAATAATTATCTGAAGTCCTTATTCAATCATTTCTGAGTTCTGTAAGCCACATTTCTTTCTTTCTTTTCTAATTATCTGTTATCATTTCTGGCTCATCTAGGATCTTAGAGGTTTAGTGTTAATGACGTGAGCTTGTTGTATGTCAACACCTGCAACCCACTCATACCCATAGGAAATATTTCCAAATATTTTCCTTGCTCTTGGCCTGCTTTTTCATTTCTATGGTTTTAATCAGAAAGTTGAACAGAAGCAAAGCAGAGTTACACAGAAACATCTGGAGGCTTTGGAGTGGGGGAGGACTTGAATGGCCTACACTCTGCAACTGGAAATTGGACTGGAAACCTCGAGTGTTGAGGGCTGTGAATAGTTTATATCTTGGATTTTTGTTATTGTATAATTATGAACTATGAGATAACAGTTGAGTTTTTACAGCTCATATTAAAGGAAAATAGGTCTTTCTTTACTTGTGTGGTGAATCTGCTTGACCAAATCCTGGAGATATTCTAGAAAAGTCAGAGGACTGAAACTATAGGGCACAGGGCAGTCTAAGACTAAATGGAATCATTTGCTGATAGCAAGTTTAAACCATATACATAAACAAACTAGCTTTCTGAGAATATCAGCTACCAAATGAGAAATAGGGATTGAAAAGAATGGATGGGCATCAGAAGTTCCTCCATGTAGCACGGCTTTGATGTGCTTCCAGAGGCAGTATCTGCAGCATATCCATGTTTTGGTCTAACAATCGCATTCCTAGGAATTTATTTGTAATTGTCATAATTTGGGACACCAAGATTTGAATTCAGAGCCTCCTACATAGTAGGCAGGTATGAGGTAAGAAGAAGTTTTTGAAGTCTATGCAGTGATGTCTATTGGGTTACTACTTATAATATGAAAGCACACAAACTAAACACCCAAAGCAGTTTATTAGATGAAACACAATTAAATAGGTATCATTAGCCAAAACACTGTGAAGTAATTAAGGCTAATGATACACATTCTTATTTGTTCACCTTGGAATGCTTTTGAAATAAATCTAGCAGATAAGAAACAGTATATTTAGAGTGTTCCCACCTTTACACTAATAGTCACTTGTCCATCTGTGTCTGCCAGTCTTCTACTGCTGTGACAAAATAACTCAAAAGAGTTGATTTGAGCTGAAAATTTCAGTTTATGCTCATCTTGCAGCAGCCAGAGATCAGAGACAGCCAAGAAGTGGGTAGGGTTCCCACATCTGTATGAAAGAAAAGCAAGTCCCCAGTTGTCTTCCTTCTACTGGGAACCCATTTCCTAAAGATGGCATCACATTTCCATAATTCCACAAACTGGAATTCAAGCTCTCAATTCCTCGGCCTTTGGGGTCCCCCTATATGCAACGCCAGTGTCATCTGATGTCACCATCCTTGTCATCACACTTGTGGTTCCTAAAGCAAATTCTATTTAAAATGAGACTCACCGGTTAAAAGTACCCACTTCTTCAGCCTCCTTACTACGGAGAACTTAGTAAAGTAGCAGAGCCCAGGTTTCAGCCAAGCACAGTTTGTGCTCCAGAATGACACTCGATAAATATGTATCTGACATTAAATTAATGCATGTGCGGCATGACTTACTTTGTTGTTAAATAGTCAGCTAGGGGATTCCTCCGCGGAGAAAGTCATCCCTTAGTTGCCTGTAGATGTTTGTCCAGGGGTAGGATCTCATGAGGTTTGTTTGTCTCCCTTCCTATGAGTGTCTATTGGATTTGCCATTGTCTGGGTCTTATTTGGGCAGCCGTATGGTTGGGATGTCATGAGTAGTTTCCCTATCACTTGTCACAATGACACAATGTCAGCAGGCTTCTTGGTCCTCTGGCTCTTATGATCTTTCGATCCCTGTTATGTGAAGTGCTCTAAGCCTTGGGTGCAGGGATTGGCCACATGGGTTTCTACTGTAGCAGAATGAACTCCAGATCCAGATGAGGGGATCTGCTTCCAATCCTGACCAGATACTTACTTGGTGTGTGATTTTGGCAAACCACATCACCTTTGACTGTCCCCTCTGTAAGATGGGGCCATTAAAACATCTTTCTTTGGTTACCGTAAAATTAAATACAGAAAGAGCCTTTTCTAGACTTAATTTTTGTCTCTCCAGGTGTGGGAAAAAATGTCAGTATCTAATGCAGAATATTTTTTATATTAATTAAAAAAATAACATATTCACAACCACCTGCCTAAATGCTAAAACATTTTATTTATAATTAGTCCCTCTGGAATAAAGCAGAAAATTACCCTTCCCAAATATTACAAAACTTTTCTCTTTTCATAAGTGTATATGCAAATTAAAGAGGATCCCACTTCAATTATGAGTGCTTAAAGTAGCATAATCACTTTCTGCTTCTAACTCAGCTCAATCCTGTATTCAAATGCATGACGATTTTTACTGAGACACTTTTTTGGTTCACCTAAAACATTTTGTTCATGGATAGAAAATGTTGCTTAGAATTTCTGCCTTCAGGCCAGGAAGTTGGGAATTTTACTAACCTTTTACTTTCCTTGTTCATGCCCTAAATACTAGAGACCTCAGGGGACAAATGCACCTGCCTGTAAGCAGGAATCTATAGTCTTGTTCATAAAAGCTATTTTATTAGCAGATGGCATAATGTTATTTCCCCAAATTTTATTCAAATATGTAGCAAAACATTTTCTTCACTTGTTACAGCATTTCAGGACCACTTAGTCATATGCCTTAGGTGAGAAAATTAACTATAAAATTATTACTTTGTTTTTAAGGTTTCTTTTCATTTTTATTCTTTTTTTGCCTCTCACATGTTTTCCTTTGGAAATAAAGGAAAAATGATTTCATGTTTGAGGGCCAACAGCACAGGTTATTGACAAAGAACTACAAAAATTGAGACATTGATATTCAAATAAAATTGGTATCTTACTCTTGAGAATTTAGGAATCTGTGCTCTATATACAAAAAGCAAATTAAAAAAAATCAACCTATGCTTATGAATTACAGATGAGCTAAATTCTTTCCATGACTTTGGAGAGGCCTATCTGATAGACGAGTCCAGCTGTGCTGACTAACTCCCAGAACTTTGGAGGAATGACCCAAGAGAAAAAGTTCCAAAGTTTGGCTGTGATTCCTGGAGAACCTGTGTGTGAGAGGCAGGGTGGAGGAGCCAAATGGTTCAAGAATCTGATTTCAGTGCTGTGTCTGCAGAGAGACCAGCGTCACAGGGAAACCAAGAGCAGCCTCTGAAGCGAGGGAGTGCTCCGCAGCTGGAAAGGTGAACTATAAATAAAATTTAAGTGAGCTATCATTGTTCTGAGACACTTTGTTGTCATATTACCCAAGCTTATTCCCAACTTCTGGGCTCATGTGATGACCAAGTTTAGCCTCCTGAGGAGCTGGGACTTCGTATATGCTCCACCACACCTGAAACAAAATTCAAGGCTTTTTATATATTCTTGTGAAAGCATGGTAGAGAAAAATGATAGTGAAAAATGCCAAGTAACAGCTATTCAGTTTCCTCCCATGGTAAAACTAGATAGATAGCAGCCAGGACTGTAGTGTCATATTTAAGCATGACCACCACGAGGCCTCCTCCACCACACTGACATGCTCTTCCTTTCGTCACTATCTCTGGCCCTTGAAAATCACCCGTCCATTCTCCATTTCTACACTTCTTTTTTTTTTTTAAATTTCAACAATGTTATTTAATAAAATCATGTAATACATATAATATGTGTGTTTTAAAGTAGGTTGTTTTCCATTTAACACAATCGCCTAGAAATTCACTGAAGTTGTCGAAGATACAGTTTGGTACTTGGGTTGCTATATAGGAACCCATGGTGTGACACATCATTTTACATAATCAGAAATCCACAAGATAAAATGCACTCATTTAAAGTTTCCAGTTTTGAAGCATCTTATCAGCCAACAATCATCACGACACTCAAACGATAGGGTATTTTCTCAAGAAGGATGAAAATGTATGCTCACAGGAGCTACATCAATGCTTTTAGCACTTGAATTGGCAATACCTAAAACCTGGAAGCTACCCAAATGTCCAATCACAGACAACTATATAACTCCATGAATAAATGAAGATACATCCATATAATATAATTCTACTCAACAGTAGCAAACAACAAATGAATCTCAAAACTGCAGCAGGGGGAGGGGATAAGACATGAAGTGTGTTTGCTCTGTGATTCCATGGGCGAGTAAGCAGAGTTTCTAGAGAAGGTCAAGTCCATCTATGGTGTCAAGAAGTACATCAACGACTACCTAAGGCTAAGTGAGTGCACAGGGTGGATGTGCATGACTGATATCAAGGGGTAGAAGATTTTATCTTACAGAGATTCAGTAGAGTATTTCAAACCCCAAATGGGGAAAGAGCATGGCATGTAATTTAGAATAGAAGGCTCTTACTTTAACAGAAAATAAGAAACCAGCAGAGAATAAATTTGTTTATAAAAGATTAAAAAAAGAACTAAAGTAGAAGGAATAAAGTTTCACGGAACCAAAGCATGAAAAATAATGAATCCCAAAGGTGAAAAAAAAAAAAGGATGCTCTGAAGAAAGCAATAAATGCTGTGCATTTCAGAAAGCTGCCTGGGTCAATGCAGCACCAGAGACCCAGGAGACAGCAAGTTAGTGTGCAAGCCCCTTCATTTGGTCTGTGATCTTTACACAGCTGTGCGTGTTGACCTGAGGTCCAACAGGAAAATCTGTCTGATTCAGTGAATGTACAAAGAAATACAATAGGATGGTCGAAATAACTATTGATGGAGAAATCCTGCTTCCTTCAGTTGGGAAGACATGAAATAATCTCTATGTGCCTGTTTCTACGTGCTTTAAGTGTATCCCCATGGGATTGTATGAGGGAAGCTTGCTTCCCAGCCCAGCAGCATAGGGAGGCAGTAAAACCTGTGTGAGATGTAGTCCAGCTCAAAGAAACTGTCTTTTTTTTGGGGGGGGGGGGTGTTTACCCTCAGCAAAGATTAAGGAAGGACTTGGAACCCTGATTAGCTCTTGAGAAAGAGTGGCTACCAAAAAGTGAGGCCAGCTCCTTATTCTGTCTTCCTGTCTTGTCACATGTCCTGCCTGGCTTTCTATTGCTGTGATAAAATACCATGAGCAAAAGTAACTTGAGGAGGAAAGGGCTTACGGGCTTGCTCGTCTTGATCACAGCACATCAGGAAGGCAAAAATCTGGAGGCAGGAACTGAAGTAGAGGTCAAGAGAAATGTTGCTTACCAGATTGCTCAGTCTGCTTTCTTATACCATCCTGGACAACTTGCCCAAATGAGGCACTGCCCCAAGTGGGCTAGGCCTTCCCACATCAAATATTAATAAAGAAAATGCTCTCACAGACTTGTCTTCAGGCCAATCTTATGGAAGCGCTTTCACAGTCAAGGTTCCTTCCTCTGAGATGATCCTAGATTGTGCCAAGTTGACAAAAAAACTAACCAGCACACCATGTAATCTGCTGCTTTCACAAGAACTACCACTGCGATGATGTTCTCCATACATTATGACAGGGACACAGGGAGCTGATCATCATGTCTTTTTTATATAATATTCCAGTATCAAATATTTCATTACACCCTACTAGTAGGCTGTACTAGCAACAAGCCAAAAAGGAATAATTGCGTTGCTTCTCTTGGTACATTTTCATGACATAATACAATGTCATTTTCTACTGAAAACTTGCTGGAAGCTCTCGCTATACCACCAGAAAGTGTGTAGTGGTAGCAGTTAATGACATTCTCAGGTACACATAGGTCTTTTTGGTACAGTATGTTCGAGTCCCTTCTATCTCTGAAGAAGGAGTTGTTTCCTGCATTGTAAAGGATGAAGGACTGAAACTATGAAGAACTTTTGTTTCTCCATTAGGGTCACGAGCAGAGTCTGCAACAGCACAACAAAATTAGATTTACGAGAGCAGCTGAAAATGGGGTAAAGCACCAATTCCAGGAGCCTGGAACTGGTAGTGACATGAAATATTGTTCCTGGAAGTCAGAATTGGAGAAGTGAAATAAATAGAAAACTGGGCTGGAGAGATGCCTCACATGATGAGTTAGTTCTTACTAAGAACCTGGGTTCTATATCCAGTAGCCATAGAGTAGTTCATAACTACATGTCACTCCAGTTCCAGGAATTAAACACACCCTCTCTCCTCTGCAGGCACTGGGCACACCAGTGGTCCACAGACATACATGCAGGCCAATACTCATACACATAAAATAAAAAAATAGAAAGCAATCTAGAACAAAATTGTAATTATTAAGAATAACAACTAGATACTAAAACCATTACATGAGTGATTACTCTAAGATTTAATCTTTGTGCAGAATAAAATGTTCTCCTACTTATTTTTAGGACTGTAAAGGAAATACTTATGCTTTCATTCAAGAGACTTTGTGACCATGATTTGAGGGATGTGAAGTTGGCATCCCAGGTAATGGCAACTAGGACAATGAGGTGCTTGCTATGTTTGGTATTGATTCATGGTTGGCTTTTGCCAAAAAAGAAAAAAATAAGTCAACTGAAGCTCACCAGACCCAGTTTCTACTGAAATACAAAGACAGCACAATATAACAACAGTGAAAAGAACAGTCAGGAAAAGCTAGAAAATTCAGTGTTTTATGAGAAGATATACCTTGACCCTATACAAGTTATTAGTCACAGGAGTTAGGATTTCATTGCTAATATTGAAGGCATAAGGTTAACAAACAAGTTAGAAACTGATAACTGAAGAAGTTCCACATTGCCCCTAGAGCACTTGCTCAATGAAAGGAAAAATGGGTTGAAAATCAGAACTCCCTCTATGCTACTTATAAAATGTAATTATGCATAGGGTAACTATCCCATGTGACTTCCAGCACAGAGCATGCAACTAGGGACAAGAACGGACCATGAAGCAGTCGTCTTGGGAGGCAGTGATAGGAACAAGACTCACTGTAGAATTCTGGTTACATTGAAAAGGTGACTAGCAACGGCACGGTTTAGTTTAAAAAGAGAGTATTGTTCAACCCCACCTACGGGGCTGCCAGGTAGTTTTTAGGCTGTAAGCGAAGTTTCCTGAGAAAATGGAATTTCGTAACAGTTGAAAACACCCACACAAGCACTGTATATGTTCATAGCTAAAAATACAAGGCATATAAACTAATGATCTTGGAGCACTCGACTATAAAGAAGCCACCAGTGACAGAGATAAGAACCAAGGCTAATAAGCCAAAGAAAACGATTCAACAACTAACTCACTGAGTATTCATGAAGCAAGACAAAATTTAAAAATAAAAGCAATAACAAAAAAATACCAATGGCTTTTAATTAAAATTGCCAAAGAAATTCAAGATTATATGATATCTTTAAAAAATTAATGAGCTGCTGTGAAAAAGGGAAATAATCAGAAGAACTAAGACAAAGGGATACTGATATTAAAAGAATTTAAAACAAGGAACAAGAGAAATCCAAGGACATTTTCCAGAACAGAAAGCTTAAACTGGAAGTAAAGAAAGTCAGATGTATTGTTCTCTCTCTCTCTCTGTCTCTTTTTCTCTCTCCCTCCCTCCCTCTCTGTGTGTGTGCATATATGTGTATAAGAGTCTGTCTGTATGAGTTCATATGTGTGTACATATGTTTATATGTGTGTGCACACCAGAAGTCAATGTTGGGTGCCTTTTCTAATCATTATCTTTCATAGCTTTTGAGACAGAGTCTCTCCCTGAATCTGCAGCTCACCAATTTGACTAGACTACAAGATTAGCAAATTCCAGGTACTCCTCTGTCTCTGCTTTCCCAATGCTGGGATTCCGGGCACTCTGTGCGCACTCATGCTTGAGCAGCAAGTACTTTACAGATCTGAGCCTCTTCCCCAGTCCTGGAAGCACGCAGCTAGTACAGAAGCTCCAATAGGAGGATAGCTTAGAATTTCCAGAACAAAGAGTATAGAGGTTGAGAAGAAAATACAGGGAAATTTCCCCTTAAGCTAAAACATCAATTACAAAGAAACCTTATGTATGATGTCAAGACAGAAAACAACAGAATGCAAATGTAATCAATATTTAGAACATAAAAGAAGTAATTGTTAAGAAAAAAATAATAAGAAAGGGCGACTCTGCCGGCACAAAAAAGTCCAATTAGGTCAAATCAAATTGAATCAAATGCCCATCTGTTGTAAGGAGAGGGCTCCTTGTTTGTTTCAACTGCTCGGCTAGCTTACACACAAAACAACCACACAGAAACTATATTAATTAAAACACTGCTTGGCCATTAGCTCTAACTTCTTATTGACTAACTCTTACATGTTAGTTTAACCCATCTCCACTGATCTGTGTATCGCCATATGGCAGCGGCTTACCAGAGATTCTAACCAGTGTCCATCTCAGGCAGAGGATCCATTGCTTCTCTGACTCTGCCCTTCTTCCTAGCATTCAGTTCTGTCTTCTCTGCCTACCTAAGTTCTGCCCTATGAGGCCCAAAGTAGTTTCCTTATTCATTAACCAATGAAAGCAACACATGAACAGAAGAACCTCATACATCACCCATCATTTTATTAAGTAAGATGCTCTCGGGTGGCCAATAGCATGGCAGGGAGACAGGACAGCAGAGAGCCTATGCAAACCCAAAACCACATGTTTCTCCTTTGAGAGCCCACTTAAATACCCTGTGGGAGTCTATAGTAGAAGGGACGGGCCATGTCCCAATGCCCGGCTAGCTTAACCCTGAAATAACCACACAGAAAACTGTATTAATTAAATTACTGCCTGGCCATTAGCTCTAATTTCTTATTGGCCGACTCTTACATCTTGATCTAACCCAGTTCTATTAACCTGTGTTCACCACGAGGTTGTGGCTTACCAGGAAAGATTCTAACCAGCATCAGTCTCAGGCAGGAGAATCATGGCATCTGCCACACTGCCCTTCTTCCCAAAATTCTGTTCTGTCTTCCCCGCCTACTGGAGTTCTGCCCTATCAACTAGGCCAAGGCAGTTTCTTTAATAACCAATGAAAGCAACACAAATACAGAAGGACCTCCTACACTAGGAGTGGTCCTGACCTTCCCCAGGGAGGGGTCAGGAGGACCTGGCATGCTGGGATTTGGAGTCCTGACCAAACCAACTCCCAGGTCAGGGAGGCTGGGATGGATGCCAGGGGTGGGGGGCTATGCTCCCAACTTAACAGTAATGTTAAATAAAACTTAGTAATTGTGTCCTAATAACTCACATCTTCCGTCCACTAGTTCCAGATACTCAGATGAATGCAAAGATATGGAAAGAAGATTCTATATCTACGAGAGGAAGAAAGGGAGAAAAGGAGAGAGAGCCGACAAGCAGTATTAAGTTATAGAGAACAGAAAATGCATTGGCAGGGGTCAGAGAGTCACCTATGCAAAATTAGATACACAACAAAGATGTCATCAGGCTTAGACATACTATTAGGAATTCGAGTTAACAGAAAAATCTGAAAAGTAATAGCATTAACATCTTCACAACAGGAAGAAACATTACGCCCATAAAATAAGAGCAGCCAATGTCTTAGCGGAGGAAGCAAACTAAAATTGGCACAAAGGATGTTCACTACGGAGCGTCCTTAGAGCTGGGACTTGAGGAGAGTGGATGCAGAGATGAGCAGAAGTTGGCTGTGACATAATCACTACAGAAGTCCCAGCTGGCCTCTAAAAGCATCGGAACTGTGTGCATAGGCACGTGCAGTCATCACTCAATACTTTGGCAGCAGCCTGAGGTAGTTCTGTCTTGAAAAAAAAAAAGCCAAACAAAAAAAAGTGAAAGCCATTTAGAATTATGACATTAATTACTAAAAGAATTCAAGACAAATAATTAAGGATCTTCATTATTTTCGTTGCTACAAACTAGAACTTGTAATAAGCATGAGCAAATTTTATTTTTCATTCATTTGTTATCTTAAAATCAAAACAACAAGTTCATATATATTTTAGAAAGTATAAAATAAAGAATAATGATATTTTAATCTGTCGTGTAATATACTAATAACATTGTAAGAACATAAAAATTAGCTTTCATTTTAGCTCTATTTACTGAGCAGTTACTGTGTATGGGGCACTGTTAAAAGAAGTAACCTTATCCTGTTATGGTTCAGAGAAAATGGAAATAATTTGTTAAAGAATGCATGCCTATAAGAATTTGCCCTAGAATGCTGGGCCATGGTGGTGCATACCTTTTCAGCACTTAAAAGGCACAGGCAAGGGAATCTCTGACTTTGAGGCCAGCTTGGGCTACACAGAGAAATCCTATCTCAGAAAAAAATAAATAAAAATAAAACCAACCAAACAAAAAAGAATTAATCCTCGAAGTGCATGAAACTCCAAGTCTATGAGATTCTGTTATGGCATCTTGAATAGAACAGGAGACCTTTGCTCAAAGTGCATGTTCTTGCCCCCTTTCATGGTTAGCAAGGCAGCTCAGAACAGAGCTGACTGTCATGGTGTCTCACTGACAGCATCTCAGGGGAAGTCAGAGTAAGCCTGAAACACTTCCCAGTGGCTTTCAGTTACCTTACTGTGCCCAGATTCTGTGAAACAATCCTCAGTGGTCTCAACATTTTGACTTTTGCCCACTGCTCTCATTAATATAATTTTGATACTCCTCACATTAGCTACATCAATTTCAAAGGTTCTCTTACACTGTAATTTCTCCAGACCTTCATAGAAAGGGACTTTTGGACCTAAAACCTTCCTCTCTGCTCCATCTACTTTCATCCTCTGCTTATCACTCCCACTTAAATGTCAGTCATGAGAACCCGGAGGAGGGGACGCTCCTCTTGTCCTGACTTGCAGATAGGGTCAACAGCCCTTACTTAATATGGTACTTCAAGCCTGTCTTCCCACTTGTCACACTCCTTAGCTGCTATTGTATTGGTCAAAAATCTGTCTTCTTAGGTGCTTTTCTATTGCTGTGATAAAGACCATGACCAAAAGTAACTTGGGAAAGAAAGAGTGTGTTTCATCTTACAGTTCGGCACAGTCCATCACAAAGGGAAGTCAAACAGGGCAGGAACCTGGAGGCAGGAACTAAAGCAGAGACCTTGGAGGAGGACTGCTTCCTGGCTTGCTCCTAGAAGTTGTTCAGCCTGCTTTCTGACAGCACCCAGGACCTCTACCCAAAGGGTGGCACCACTCATGGGGAGCTGAGCCTTCCTACATAAAGCAATAATTGATAAAACACACACACCACAAGCCAATCTGATGCAGGCATTTTTTTCCATCGAGCTTTCCTCTTCCCAGATTACTCTAGTTGTGTCAAGTTGATGTAAGTCAGCCCTTACAGGTTGAATGGAAGAGTCAAAAAAGTGCACACCATATTTCTCTTGTACCCACTTACGTCTCTCTTACATTTCAGCTCCTTTTAAGAGATTCTGCGCACACTGACTTAACTGATGACCAGGGAAGAAATGCCTCCTGCAGACTTCTATGTCTCTCTGCTTCCCCCAGGGCTGAGCCTAGCGACTGAATCCCAGGTGTCTGCTTGTTGTCCAGATCTCATTATCCCTGGGTGGTGGCTTCCTGGAACTGTAAACATACTCCCTGCCCTGAAGCTGTTGATGACTAGAGGTAGACCGTCAGGGGCCTGAGTCCCACACAGGAAAATGGCATCATTCCTCCAAGATATAGGTCAATGACCTCATCGCTGATTTGGGGCAGAATTCTGAAGCAGATCACTAAATGTACCATTAAGTGTACATGGACCATTTTGAGTTCAGTAAATGCTTTTACTTAATGGGTTATAAATTATTGTGAATACTTGGCAAGAATAGAGTTGATCAACATGAGTCATCATGATTAAAAGTACAAGAGGCCACTTTTGCACTTCAGAGTTCGCGGTGACATTTTGATGAGCTACCACTAACCCCTCCTGTCTTTGGGTTTGGAACACACAAAGAAGGCTGATGATTTGGGTAGAACTTTTGAAGTCTGGGAAATGCTTCTATTTCTTTTGTGTCTCTGTCTATTCTGCCTAACATTTCTAATCCACATGTCCTTATTCTGGAATATACAAGCCCATCAAGGCTAGACCCTGCACCAATAGGTCATTGTGATGGAGGCAATTCCTCAACTGAGGTTCTTTCTTCCCAAGTATCTCTAGATTTTGTCAAAGTTAACTGGAACTAGCCAATGGATGTACTGTGTTTGTCAAGAGTGAAAACGACTCGAAGCTACTTCTCATGATGAGAAGTCAGAGTAACAAAATGTTTAATGCTGGGAAAGTATTTATGTAGAATTTGAGGGACTACAGTAAAAGATCTGAAATACCCATCCTCTAGAGGAAGGGTAGCACTTACTCCGTGTTTACTGCAAAGAGCAACGCTGGAGACAAGGTGGCATGGCAGCATACTTATCTCCTTGCTAGTTTCCGGTGACTGGGAGCAATTACATCCTCTCATACATACTGAGTGCTCACAATGTGCACTGAAGTTAAGCTCCCTGTAAGTCTTAACTGGAAGTTGTAGATCAGATTCACCATCAACACTACCGTGACACTGCATCTGTACAGAAGTTTCCGTTTACTGAGCCATATCAAATGCTATCACAATTTTGTAGATGAGGATATAGAGAACTTCAGTTTCTTTCCTGGGATGACCCTTCTTTAAACTAATAGCTTGCAACCATCTGGCCACAGTTATTCCTGCTTCCTACAGAGTTTGCTTATAATAAGGGTTATGATGAGGGCTGTTCATTAGAAATATAATGTGAGCCACTAATGAGAGCCATATGGGCCATCTTGCATTTTCTAGAAAATGGAACCAGTTTAGTTTGCCACTCTGACCCTCTCAACCTTCCCTTCTAGCCATCTCTATTCTTTTTTTTTTTTTTTTTTTTTTTTTGGATTTTTCGAGACAGGGTTTCTCCGTAGCTTTTGGTTCCTATCCTGGAACTAGCTCTTGTAGACCAGGCTGGCCTCGAACTCACAGAGAGCCGCCTGCCTCTGCCTCCCGAGTGCTGGGATTAACGGCGTGCGCCACTGCCGCCCGGCTGCCATCTCTTTTCTTTTGGGCCAACTATTGATACCCAGAAACACTTTCTATGAAGGACTTCCAGTAGCCACACTAGGCTGAGACTCAGGTAGGTACTTTTCACTATTCCTGTCCTCGATTACAATCTCTCCAGGCTCACCTCCTGTAGCAGGCTGTTTGCAGGTGCAGCACCCCACCCCTCATCCCAACTCCATTCATTGGAAACTCAACTATCTGGTACAGACCCAGGATCCTCTAGTCCTCTTATCCCTGCCTCTCCAGAAGTATACTTTGTACTACTGCTACCTATTTTCAAGTTCCACCCCCAGGGAACTCCACCTCGTGGTATGACCTGGATCCCCCTAGTTCATCACACACCCATTCTCAACCTTTAATCCTAGCCCACCTCTATTCCTCTCTGTTACTCACTGAACTGCAGAAGTATTCTATCAGGAACCCCAGAACTACCACATTGCTTAGGATCCTGGGAAAGCATCAGCAACAAAAGAAAAGAACATCCAGTCAACAATGACAACACCAGATATCGACACCTAGAAACATCTCAAGCGTCATAACTCCAGACACCTAGACACCAACACAAAAACATAAAAATGAACAACCAAGATATTATGTCTTCACCAGAAATCAATAACTCTTTCTACAGAAGGCACTGAGAAATGCAATATAACTGACACACAAGACAAGGACTTCAAAATAGCAATTATGGAATGTCAAGGACCTTAAAGAGAATATGAATAAATCCATTAAGATGGTTCATGAAAAGATAAGTTGGGTGAAATAATGAAAACAATTCAAGACATGGAAAGAGAATCTTTTTTTTTTGGAAAGATAATCTTAAAAATAAATAGAATCACTAAAGAAAACACAAACTGGAAATGAAAAATTTAAGCTATATAATCAAAACTTCAGAAATAAGCCTCACCAACAGAGTATAAGACATGGGAGAAATGTGGGCAGTGGTGGCACACGCCTTTAATCTCAGTACTCAGGAGGCAGAGGCAGGTGGGTTTCTCTGCGTTCAAGGCCAGCCTGGTCTACAGAGTGAGTTCTGGGACAGGCTCCAAACTCTGTCTTGAAAAACAACAACAGCAAACAAAACAAAGCAAAACAAACAAACAAAAAGAAATCAAGGCACAAAACAGTCAATAAATCTGGGACAATGTGAAAAGACCAAATCCACAAATAGCAGAGGTAAAATATTTTCAACACAATGATTTAAGAAAATTTCCTTAACTGAAAGAAGAAGATGCCTATTAAAGTACAAGAAGCATATAGAACATCAGATTGACTGGGCCAGAAAAGAAATTCCCCACAACTCTTAATAATCAAAATACTAAATGTAAAGAACAGGGAAAGGACTTTAAAATCTAAAAGGGAAAAAGACCAAGTCTTTATAAAGGCATCAGAATAACACCTGACTTGTCAATGGAGAATCTGAAATCCAGAAGCACCTGGACAAGTTTCACAAACTTGGAGAAACTGTAGACGCCATCCCAGACTACTATACAAAGCAAAACTATCAAAGATGATTGATAGAGAAAGAAAAATATTCTATAATAAACCAAAGTTAAGAAATAGTTATTTACAAATCCAGTTGTACAGGATGTACTAGAAGGAAAACTACAGTCTGAAGAGGTTAACCACATCCAAGAAGAGAAAAAGAATAAATAATCCCAGAACAGTAAACCAAAAGGGGGGGCAACACCATAACAAAATAACAGAAATCAATAAATACTTCTCATTGGTAACTCAATATTAATGCTCTCAATTTCCCAATAATAAGACACAGACTAACAGATTGGCTTAGAAGACAAAATTCTTCTTTCTGTTGCACCTGAAAAACATACCTCAAAATCAGGACTTCATCTCTCAAAGATAGACATCCTCTCAGGGTAAAAGTATACAAAAAGTTATTCTAAGAAAGTGAACCTGAGACTTAAGAGCACTGTCTAAGTTCAATTGCCAGCAACCACATGGAGGCTTGCAACCATCTATAATGAGATCTGGTGCCCTCTTCTGGCATGCATAAATATAGACAGAACACTGTCTATATTTACATAATAAATAAAGAAATCTTTAAAAAATGAAACTAAGAAGCAAGCACATGTAGTCATTTTGATATCTGACAAAAAAAGATGAAAGTGGGGGAGGGGAGCACATTACAACAGACACCTAGGAAATCCAGAGAATCATAAGGACATTCTTCAAATATCTGTACTCCATCAAACTGGAAAGCTTAAGAAATAGCTAAATTTTTTTATATATAAAATCTACCAGAGTTAAATCAAGAACAGGTAAGCAATTTAAATAAACTCATAACTCCTAGCAAAACAGAAGCTGCAATTAAGCTTCCTAAACCAAAACAGTCCAGAATCAGATGGGTTCAGTGAAGAATTAGATTATAAAAGAAAAATTAACACCAATGTGCCTCAAATTATGCTGCAAAATAGAAACTGAAGGAACATTTCCTAATTCTTTCTCCTAGACCACACTTATCCTGGTACATAATCCATATAAAGACCCAACAAAAAAGATAGTTGCAGACCAATATCCCTTAGGAACATAGATACAAAAATTCTCAAAAATACTTGCAAAGTGAATTCAAGAACATATCAAAAATATTATCTACCATCATTCAGTGGACTTCATCCTAGAGATGCGAAATTGTTCAACATATGTAAATAGAGAAATGCAAATCCATCTCATAAACAGACTGAAAGACAAAAAACACATGATCATCTCATTAGACAAAGAAAAGGCCTTTGACAAAATCCAACATCCCTTCATAATAAAAGTTCCGAAGAGACTGAGGATACAAGAAACATATCTCTGCAAAATAGGGGCAATATACAGTAAGACCACGGCCAATATAAACCTAACTGGAGAGACACTCAAAACATTTTCATAAAAATCAGACACAAGACATGGGTGCTCATACTTTCCATGTCTATTCACTATGGTATTTGAAGTCTTAGCTAGAGCAATATGACAACTGAGGACAATCAAGATGACACAAACAGAAAAGGAAGTCAAAGTATCCTTATTTGCCAACAATATGATTGTGTATGTAAAGAACCCTAAAACCTCCATCAGGAGAGTTCTACAGCTGATAAACACTTTTAGGAACATGGCAGTCTATAAAATTAGCACACGAAAACCAGCAGCCTTCCTTTATACATATGATGAACAGACTAACAAAGTAATCAAGAAAATATCTTTCACAATAGCCTAAAAAATGTGGTACTGAAGAAACTGGGTATAGTGGCACATGCTTTCAGCACTCAGGATGTAGAGGCAGGGGAATTTCTGTGAGTTTGACACCAGCCTCATCTGTCTAGTGAGTCCAGGACAGCCAGCCTCTTTAAAAAGACCCTGTCTCAAAACAAACAGGCAAACAAAAAATGATCCTGAAGAAGATATCAGAAGAATCAGAAGATGAAAAAATATCCCATAGTCATGGATCAGTAGGATTAATACAGTGAAAATAGCCATCCTACTAAAAGTGATTTACAGATTCAAGGGAAATCCTTTCAGAATGTCAACACCATTCTTTATATAAATAAAAAATTTCAGCTATATGTAAAATACAAACAAAAAGAACACAAAGACAAAACAAAAACAAAACAGGATAGTAAAAACACTCTTGAGTAATCAAAGAACTTTTGGAGGTACCACCATCCCAGACTTCAAGTTGTATTACAGAGATATAGTAATGAAGGAACAACCTGGTACTGGCATAAAAACAAACTCTCAGATCAATTGAATGGAATTAAGACCCAGATCTTATCTAAAATCCACACACTGATTTTGCAAAAGAAGCTAAAAATACACATTGGAGAAAAGACAGCATTTTCAAAAAATGGTACGTGTCAAACTGAATGGCTTCTTGTAGAGGAATGCAAATACATGCTTACTTGTCAGCAATTCAACTCCAAGTGCATCAAGGCCTTCAACATAAGACCAGGTACTCTGGATCTGATAGAAGGGAAAGTGGGGAATAATTTTGAACCCAGCACAGGAAAAGACTGCTTGAACAGAACACTGTAGCACAAGCAACTAGATCAACAATTAATAAATGGGATCTCACGAAACTGGAAAGCTTCTGTATGTCATTCAGACAAAGTGGCAGGTTACACAAAGGGAAATATCTTTACCAATTACACATCAGATAGAGGGGTAGTATTTACATAGAGAACTCAAAACACTGGACAGGCACCAAAGCTACAGAGAAACCCTGTCTCGAAAAACCAAAAAAAAAACAACAACAACAACAAAAAAAAAAAACACTGGACTTTAAGCAAACAAATAACCCAATTAAAAAATAGCATACAGGCTGGGTGGAGGTGGCAAATGCCTTTAATCCCAGCACTCAACAGGCAGAGCCAGGCAGATTTCTGAGTTCAAGGTCAGGTTGGTCTACCGAGAGAGCTCCAGAACAGTCAGGGCTACACAGAGAAATCCTGTCTTGTAAAAACAAAACAAAAACAAACAAACAAAAAATTAGAGTACAGAACTAAGCAGAGAGTTCTCAAAAGATGAAATATAAATGACTGAGAAACACTTAAAGAAATGTTCCCTATCATTTCATTAGTCACCAGGGAAATTCAAATTAAAACTGCTTTGCGATTTCATTTTAAACCAGTCAGAATGGCCAAGATCAATAAAACAAGTGACAGCTCATGCTGGAGAGGATGTAAGGAAAGGAGAACACTCATCCATTGCTGGTGGGAGTGCAAACTAGTACAGTCACTATGGAAATCAGTGCTTCAGTTCCGCAGGAAGTTTGGAAAAGATCTAGCTATACCACTCTTGGGCATACAGCCAATGATTTCTCGGTCCTTCTATAGAGACACTTGTTCATCCATCTTGACTGTTGCTCTATTCATAATAGCCAGAAATTGGAAACTTTCTAGATGTCCATCAGCTGGTGAAGGAATAGTGAAAATATGGCTCATTTCACAATGGAATATTATTTGGCTCTTTAAGAAAACAAAACTATAAAATTGATAGCTCAATGGATAGAGCTAGAAAAAAATCATTCTGAGTAAGGTGACTCAGACTTCAAAAAAACAAATACTTGTGGATGTTTGCTTGCAAGCTTTTGATATGGGTGCTACAATTGCGTAACCACAGAGGTTAGGTACCCAATAAAAGATTAGGGAGGAGGAGAGGAACTCCCAAGGAAGTGCAATAGAATGTGACGCTCTGTAGAGACAAGGCAGAGATTGGAGTGGGAGTAATAAATGAGGAGGGGCAGGGAATATGGGGGTGGGAAGGAGACAACTAACAGTAAGGCCATTTGAGGGGCCATGTGGAAGCCCAATACAATGGAAGGAAACCTCCTAAAATATACCTATCTATGAAAGAAATCAAAATGAAGTCACTGAGCAGTCAATGCCCCAATAGGTATCTTACTCTGCCAAGTAAAACCTCCAGTGCCAGGAATGGGTTACATCTGATTCATTGGCCAATAAGGCTACTGTCAAGGCTATTGGTTGCTCTCCAAGAGTAATGGTATCTTGCTGAAGATACTATCTCATTAAACACGGAGAGGTTTAGCTGGTACTTACCTAGAGCCTTCATTCCTACTTACTAGTGTTCATGGTACTGGAAGATACTTTGTGTGCTTGCTACTACAAAACCTGTGTTCTGCAATAGTGACTTGTAACAGTGGTGGCTTACCTGCTAGATACGCTGGTGCCACAGAGGTACAAATGTTGTGGAAGTAACCAACCATTCTGGATGGAATTTAAGGCTCATTCCATGAGATGGAACCCACACCACACACTTCTCAGGTGGTCAAGAACCTGAGACTAGATAGGCTTAAGGAAAACCAAATAGTGTTTTTCTGCTAAATTAATATAGCACCAAAATGACTCCTATTGACATCCTGCTGTAACCACGGATTAGTGCCTCATTCAGCCACCACCAGAGAAGCTTCCTTTTGCAATAGATGAGAATTAACACAGATCCTCAGTTGTACAATATGCAAGGATTGAGAGATTTTTGGAGCACTCACTCCTGAATAGAATATCTTCTTCAAACCCTCCCCTCAGGGCTTAAGGGACTAGGCAAGAGAGGAGGCTGAAAGAAGGTAAGAGCCAGAGGGTGTGGATGAGTCCAAAGAAACTGTCCTTCAGCTACCACAGAACTGCCACACAGGAATTCGCGACACTGTGTCAGTTGCACTGGTGTGCACAGGTTCAAGCCAGATGGATTCCCAGTGCTGAGAGGGGAAAGTGTACACAGGCTCCTACCACTAACCAAGAAACTATCTGCAATTGACACCTGTTTCCAAAGGAAAATTATTTTTCTCCAATGGAGCATCACCACATATACTAACTCTTCAGGGTAGGTCCCATGCCTCGCAATAGATGGCCAACACAGAATGAACTCAATGTTTTGTAGACTTTTTGTCTCAAATTGCTTTGTTTGGACATTTTTTTTTGTTTTATTGTTTTTTGCTTGTATGTTTTGCTTTTCATCTTTGTATTTTTATGTTTTTTTAATACAAGTGTGTGTTTCCTGTTTATTTTGTTATTATTATTGGTTTGGTTATTTGTTTTGTTTTCTTATTTTGGTTGCTTATTTTTTAAAGCAAGAGAAAAAGAAATGGTGTGGGGTTGGGTGGGTGGGAAGGTGGGGAGTCTCAGAGAAGTCTGGGGAGGGGAAAAGGATGATTAGAATATATTTTATGAAAAAAATCAATAAAAATAAACTGGTGAGGCCAGGCGGTGATGGCGCACGCCTTTAATCCCAGCACTGGGGAGGCAGAGGTAGATGGATCTTTGTGGGTTTGATGACAGCCTGGACTACAGAGTGAGAGAGCCAGGACTACACAGAGAAACCCTGTCTCAAAAATCTAAATATTCAAACAAACAAACAAATAAATAAAGTGGTGGAATTAATTTTAATTATACACATATATCCTAACCTGATATACTATCTGATTGATTTATTACATATAAACTGTGGAACTATTGTTCACTGAAATGATAAAATCATTATAAAAACAATGGGGTATTTTATTTTATTTTTCATGTAAAGTACCCAATGGGTGCTAATGGACAGTTAGCACAGGGTTCATATTTAAATATTCCTGTGACTAACCTTTTTTAATTTTTAAAACAATCTTATTTTACATACCAAGCCCAGTTCACTCTTCTTGGGATTAATCTTAAAGAGAGCATTGCTCTTTGCTTTAGATTCTGGGGTGTACTCCCAGCTCCTCTCCTTTTCTAGAGATGAGGGCACGCACAGCAGCTCCCTGCCCTCTACAGCGGCTCCCTCAGAGAGTGCTGAATTCCAACAGGACAGGTGCTTTTGAACTTTCCAACTGTCATTTCCCTCCTGCCTGCTAGACTGGGAGTTAGTTGTGTTTGATTTCTTCTTTGAAAACTACTGAAGTAGGACTGCGTGACTTCAATAATAATAAAATAACCATAAATAACAAATTCAGAGTAGTACATGTTGCTTCATGCCATGATGTACCACACAAGAGAATCTCTGACTTCATTGAAGAAAACCTGGTACTTTTGACTACAGTAAATTCATAGGTGATGGAGGAGAAGGAAACCGGTTGTCATTTTTGCCGTGCTGTCCACGACAAAACATGTCAAGAAATAAATATACGAGGAGCTTCTTAGAGAAATTAATTGTTTTAAACCAGCCCACCGAAGTTTCACCTTCGGTGGAAAATCTCAAAAAGCTGTTCAAAATAAAAGCGTATAAAAAGGGTACCCCAGAGGTGGCGCTATGAGGGTGACGGAGTTAATTAGTGACTGTAAAACGCGGTTTGTGAGCTCATCAGAGAAGTCATGCTCAGTACACACTATTTATAGCAGAGCAGAAGTATGCATACTGTGTGACATTCCCCTCTTTTTAAGTATAAGGACTTCAAAAACTCGTAGGCTCCGGGCCCTAGGCACCGTACAGGGAGGCGGGCAGCAGTGCGGGGGCGGGAAGCAAACGCGCCAACCACGCGTGTCCGCGCGCAGGTGCCGGGGGCGGCGGCGGCGGCAACTCCGCAGCGTCTGCCCAGGAGGAGAGTTCGCGGCAGCTCGCGGGATGCTCCTAGATGCAAGATGTGTCTCTGGCCAGCAGGAGGAAGGAAGAGGAAGTGAGAGCAGCGGCAGCCGGCGGCAGCGGCCGGCGACCCGAGTGTAAGTGCGTGCGTTCGGGCAGCGGCGGCGGGCGAGGATGGGCACGAGATAGAGGCAGAGCCACCGCCGTCCACGGCCCCGAGAGGGGCGACAGAACCTCGGGCACCGGTCTACGGCCCCCGCCCCGGCGCTCCGGCCCCTGAGAGCCCTCGTCACCGCGTCCTGAGACCCCGGGCAGGTTCGTAAAGTTTTCAGGGCTGGCGCGGCGCCCGGCTCGCTGACCTCGGCGGCCCGGGCGGGGGCCGGGGCAAGACGAGGGCGCCGCGGAGACACTTTTGTTTCCTCCCGGGGCCCCGCGGTGCGGGCGGGCGGAGGCTGCGGGCGCGCTGCAGTTGGGAGGACTAGGCAGAGGGGGGTCCCGAGTGACTAGAGGCACGGGGGCAGTGGACACTGGGGGCAGCTCCGGAGTGGGACTCACAGCCGGGACCCGCGGAGGTGGCCCGGGCAGGGTCGGCTGGAGGGGGCGCCGGAGGGCTGCGCCACCGGCTGGGACCTAGCAGAGTGCACCGGGACCTTGCGGCCAGCAGTAGTGGGGCCGGAGAGATGGGAGGCTGCGCCCAGTCGCGGTGGGCGGCGAAGACTCCGGGGCTCGCTTGGGCGTCGCAGACGGGAGGGGACCCCCGGAGAGCGCGCTCCCGGGCTGGGGCGCGACGGGCGGCGGGGACCCCTGCGAGCGTTCGCTGTGAAGACCCGCCTCCCGGGGCCATGCGGGGCTTCCCTGTGGGGCCCGGGAGGGAGGGCGGCGGGGGCTTCGATGGAGAGGCTGGCGCGGGAGAGGGCGGACCGGGCGCCTTTCCCGGAGAGCGGCGGGCGTGAGGCGCTGGGGAGGGAGAGAGCGAGCTCCGTGCCGCGGTAGCCCCGCGGCTTTGAGGAAGAGGAAACCCAGAACTCAACGAGCCGCGGTGCGCTTGTGTGGGGTTGGGAAGTCCGTGTTGTGCCGCGGGCGCGCGCCAGGCGTGTGTGTGTGTGTGTGTGTGTGTGTGTGTGTGTGTTCGCGCGCGTCATTGCGCGCGCGCGGGGGGGGGTTCTTTCCCATTGCCCCTCAGGGGTGGGGGCTCACTTCTACTGACTCTCTTGCCTTGGGCCCTTTGAACTAGGCAGCTGGAGCACGGGTTGTGGGACCTGGATTGACCTGACGCTGCAGAGTTTGGCCACAAGCAGGGACAGCTCCGGGGGCCTCTGGACAGCTCCCGAGGCACATTGAGCTCAATGAAATGCACCCAGGGACTGTGGGCCGCCTGCCTCTGGCCTAAGAAACAGAGAGGGGTTGTTGGAATTTTGGGGGAAACCGGGGAAGAATTTCTGAATTTTGTTTTTTTTTTGTTTGTTTGGTTTTGTTTTCGTTTTTTTGATGTACAAAATAAAAACAATCAGCGTTTACATACGTTACATACATCTTTGAGAGCAACTTGGGACTGGAGGATCCTGTTTATTTGTAATGACTCTTAGATTGGGAAAGCTGGCTGCAGAGAGGGCCCATTAGAGGCTTCTGGTCATGGTCTCCACGTGTCTCACCTCTTCAGCAGCTCTCCAAGGTTATTTCAAGGTTTACTATTTCCACTCCTCAATTTCCAGGACTGGGGATCCTCGTGAGTTTAGCGCCAGGTCACTTGCAGGCTTGTGAGGAAGACTCCATACTCATTTCTTCTTGGCCGCCCTCTCTCCCTCCCTCCGTCTTTCCCTCCCTCCCTCGCTGCCCTTTTGATCTTCTGCTCTTCACTATGGTACATTTGCTATCGCTTCAGAATTGTGGATAAATGTGCTTATGGCCTTTCTCACTGCGTTTGCTATTCGGTTTTTGTTAAAGTTAGATGGAGTGGTCAGCTGACAGGATGACCCCAACTGTGAGGACTCCTGGTGAGGAGGAAGAGTAAGCCGGAGAAATCTGGGGGAGAGGAAGCTGGGAAGACCGCTGTCTGTGGAGACTCTGTGCCTATATAGTCATTGGCCTCAGGGTGGGTGGTCCTAGATGGGATGCCATGTCGGCACAGCAGTGTGTCCTTGTTAACTGCAGCAATTCTGACTTCCTGACATTTTTCTTTACTGCTTTCTCTCCCCAGGACCTTTGCACGTACTGTTCTTCTGCCTGGGGAGCTTTCCCTCACATGTCCTCATGACTCATTCTTTGCTTCCTTTAAGGCTCTCTGCTCAGGTGTCACTTTAAAAGGCCTTTGTAGAGCGCTGTCCCGGGTCCTCATAGTGTTACCCAGGTTTCCCTCTCAGCATTTATTACTCCTTGGCATTACATATCCATCTGTTTATTTCTTATTGTCTCTCCCATGAGGATGGAAGTTTGAGCAGGCTGGTGACCTTGTTCACAGATCCAGATAACTCCCAGCACAGGGTTGCGATGTGCTCAGTCAGTATTTTGTTGGCTGGCAGTTAGGGAGTTGTCCATGCTGGCCGAGGCCACTGGGAAAACATACTGAGAAAAATCCCACAGTATCAGTGGCGAGTAGGAAGCCAGGCTTTTACTCTACCCTAGTCCTCTTCTCCCTGCTCTGCCACTGTTATTTCAGAACCTCCTCAGTCCTGTTAGAGCCCTTCCTCAGAACTGCAGGCCGAGGAAAGAGAGGAGATGGCTTGGGTCATGGTATAAAAAACCGGGCACTTGACCAAAAGCCCAACTGCTCCTGATCTACTATAGCACCTCCCTGCCCGGAGGATGTCTTTTCAAAGCCTATGCTGCTTTAAGTCAAGGAAATACTCCTCTGGAGGATCGTCATTACCAGAAGCAGTAAGAGGCCACATGTGTACCCCGTTCCTCCCTCTTTCACAGAGATGGAGCTGAATTGAAGGCAGAGGAGTAGCAGTTGCTAGCAGGGCCAGAAGAGGGAGGCAGAGGGAAAAGCGGGAAGACAGATGAAGGAGAGAAGCAAGAAAAAGCCCTTGGAAAGGGAGAAGATGAAAAAGAAGCAGGCGGGTGAGGGGCTTTTCCTAGAGCTGCTGGCTTGGAAGCAGTTCTGAGACTTCAGCACCAATGAGAAGTCAGCACTTGACTGTTCTCAAGCAATTTGCTTGCTTTGGGTATTTGGTGTGATGTGGGTGGGGAGGCGTGTGCAGGAAGGGAGGGCTTTGAAGCTCAGGCCCAGAGGATGTGGTGGGGGAGGGCAGGTGGTGCACCAGTGCTGTGTGCTTGCTTCATCACTTGGTCCAGCGCTGAAGCTTTGGAAGGGCCATTCCTATTAGAATAGTATTTGCCATCCTGTTCCGGAACAGTGGGCTGCTCTTTTATTGGTTAATGCCTGCAGCCATCCAAAGGAGATAGCTTGGTTTAGACATCCTGTTGAATGTGGAGAAGGTGGGGGATTACTAAACCTTTCTGCCTTACAAAGCCTCAAGTGTTTGCTGCAAGAGTTGTGTAACTCAGTTCAAGTCAACGAACACAGGGCTTTGTTTGCGTCAGGTTCAGCCCAGGAGGAGAGCCCGAGACCCACTTAGCAGGTCCATATCAGCCATCTAAAACTCAAACTGAAGGAAGCAAAAGGCCAGCCCTCTAAGGAGGTTGAGGCCAAAGGGTCTTAGAGGCAAGCCTCTCAGTTACTAGTTAGTTCATGACCTGCTAGAAATACATAGCAAGATGCTGCTCCATAGAAACAAGGGCAGGAGGAGGGAGAGCATGTATAGTTCAGGGGTGTATGTATATGCTCGCAAGCATGCACCAGGTCATGGGTTCTGTCTTTAAAGATACACAGAACAGATCCTTAGTACTGAATATGTAGTTCCATACAGGTTTAAGTTTTTAAAGTTTGCTTTAATAATCCTAGAGATTGTGAGAATTTTTTTCACCAACTTGTCAGGAATTCTGATGAATCCACAAGGCCACGCTTTCAGAAGCGTCTAGCAGTTTCCCTTCTACAAAATACTGGTAGTTTAATTTCTTATGAAAGATGCTGTTTCTAAGTGAATCATGTGCAGCGTGGGCCTTTGACTTCACCCTAAAAACCTTAGTGTTTATAGAAGTCAACATTGTGCCAGGCCCCGATGTCTAAGAGTGACAGGGGACCCAAGTGACCAGCTCTTGCCTGCAGAGGTGCTGAGTCAAGCCATCCATCCTTAGTAGCTCTCACTGTATTCAGAGGGACATCAAAAGTACCTACCGTTTTTTGGCATGTGCTAGCTTTGAGCTTTTGGAAATGTGTTCTACTGAACCTTTTCTTTCCAGTTTTACCCCCGGTAGTCTCCGTGTACATGATTCTGATTACTTTTGGAGATTTGCAGGGGCAACCATTCTGTTTTGGTAGTAGCCTAACACCAGTGTGATGGATAATTAGATTAGGTATTCCTGCTGGCTTGGGTTTAAGACTGGCTAGCCAAAGAACAAAATGAAAGGCCAAGAACTTCCACAGTGTCCAAATCAGAAGGGTCATGAAGGGTGAAGGCCAGCCATGCAGACAGGGTGAGGCTTCTGTGACATGTGTGGTCCTGCAAAGCGTTCCAGCTCGCAGCATAGTGTTCACCAGATCCAGTCGGCGTACCCTGGGCACACACTGGCTGCTGTGCTCAATTTCCTGGATAATCTAGGTTGTCTGAGTGTTAACAATGGCAACTTATCTGTGGCAAGCAGCCCTGAAGCCTGCCAAGCCCTGCCACAATCAGTGATTAAATTAACTACGGGTGCTTCAGCCCTCCACTGGTGCAGACTGGAGCAGAATTTTCTCAGCAGCCTAAAGTGAGGCAAACGGTTAAGTACTGAGGTGGGAATATATGTGGGTGAGGGAATGCTGTCTCATCAAACGGAATTAGCCACAGCAACAACCTGGCCCAGTGCTGAGTGGAGAAATTAGTCACATGTATAAATAGAAGGAGATGCTGCTCCATCTTCTGGGCCCCCACAAACCCTGGTTTCCAGAATCTGAGCAAGATTATAATTGGAACTTCGGTTTTAGGCATCGAAGCTACAGTTGGGCTATTTTAGTTCTAACGATTAATGTAGAGAGCACAGCTTTCCTGAGTAGGCAACTCACTGTATACTCTAGGACAGCTGTGCTGGGTGGGCGATACTTCCGGAGAAGCAGCAGTGGGCCTGGGGAAGGGTGCCCAGGTAAAGCATTATGGAGCGGCGTGCCGTATTGGCTCATGAGCTTGGTGTAACTTTTTCCATGGCTGACACTCTTGATTATGGCATACCCAGTGCAATTATTTTTTTAATAGAAAAGAAATAAGATATGCCCTTAGTTCAGATAGGGGTACTGCTTAGTGGTATAACATGTGCTTGGCCTACGTGAGGCCTTGGGTTTGACCCTCAGTGCCATAAAAAGAAAACCAACAGAAGAAACCCCTTTAGTTCAGATGGATGTGTCTCAGGTCGCCATGACATCTAGCTTGGGCTATCTCTCCTACCACTGAAATAGAGAATTTCAGAGTTGATCCCTCTCTGGATATTTCATTCTCAAGTTGCCCTTATCCTTGAATCTAGATCCATCTGTGGGCTCTAATCTACCTATAAGCCAAGGTCACAATATTGGAGGATGAGGCAATTTATTGAGAGAGAGTGAGAGACAGAGAGAGACAGAGACAGAGACAGATAGAGAGAGGTTTTAATCAACGAAAACATACTCTTTAGCCAACATGTGGATGAGCTATGGCGCAGGCATAATTGTGGAACCCATTGGGAGGGAACCAGTTGACGGGAATATTCTTCATGGTGTTCTTGTCTGTTTGTCAAAGCTCTGCTGCTTCTGACCCTGGAATAACACCCACTGGGGAACCGGAGACCTGAGCCCATTAAGCAGGATGCCTCTTCTTGGGCAATGCAGAGGTTGCTGCTCTTCTTCTTTTCTTCCTACAGACCATTTCCCCTTTTGTTGTCCCCTTATATTTTGGGTGGTCTCAGCCTTGGAGCCATTGGCATTTGAAGTGGATAATTGTTTCGATTGAGAACTTTCCCTTTTCAGGATGTCCACCAGCTTCCCTGGTCTCTATTCACTAGGTCCTAACAGTGCCACTCAGTTGAGAACAATCCAAACTGTCTCTACAGTTGGTAAGTCTGTGGTTCAGGGGCCAACCCCAGCCCTCCCCTGCCCTCCCCTTCTTGGTGAAGAACCTCTGCTTTGTTTCCTGAGATCAGAACATCTGTGTGCAATCTGACCATCTGATACTAGACTTTCAACAGCAGGTATGAGTATCCCAGCTTTCAGCCCCTGGTTATTCCCTGAAGCCTAAGACAGTGAATACACAGATGGGGAACTCACTCACTATGTTCATTCATTTGCCTTAGTTTCCCCCCTAACTTCCCTCACTGCTAAATGACAATTATCTTCCCAAGTCAAGTGGTTGCAGATCTGACTTTAGTGTCCATCCTGTAGCCTGGGCAGAAGAAAGCTAAAAAGCAAGTTTCTGTCCCACTTTCCTTGAGGTTTTGAGTTTAACAACTGGTTACTGCCTTCTCTGTAACCTTTACACAATCATTAGAGGGTAAATGAATGGAGCAGGCTGGTGAGGAACTGTCAGCTTGGCTCATCCAGAGGCCTCGTCACAAGGTCAAGAAATGGCTGCTTGGAGTCCAGTAACTGAGGACAGTGTCTGCTCCTGGGCTTGGCAAATGTGCCTTGGCTGGTTAGCCGGTCATGGATATGAAGGTTCCAGCAGTGTGCTAGGACCTTGTGGCAGGTCACAGAGAAACTTAAAAGGTATTGGCTTAAATGAAGTCCTTTCCTCTCAGTGTATTAGATTTTGTGTAATCTTATGACATTATTTTCTTACGTAATTACATGTCAACCTTTTATTTGCCTCCCCTGGCTTCTCTAGTGTCCAGAGCAATAGCTAGAGGCTTAGACTGCACAGAACTGCCGCTGGCTTGTATGTTAGCTGTGCTTTCCCAAGTCAGCAGCCTCCTGCGAGTCACAGCCCGGTAGCCACCCTCCACCCTTCCTTCCGCCCTTTGTACCTTTTTATTTTCAGTTTGAGATTGCATTTGGAGCACCAGAGTTCTGTGCTCTGGGGTTCAGTGGCTCAGTGTACTGCGTGAGATATATTTTCCAGGCTGCTACACACAATTACTCTTCATTTTGAAGTATAATGTATTTCAAAATATATTTTTTTTTTCTGTTTTGGGGCTCTTTAACCCAAATGTATAAACCACAGCTGGCGTTGCCTGTGGCCTTCAGAAGACGTGTGGCTTGGGAAGTTGAGCCAGTGGAGTACTTTGGTTAGACTGCACATTTTTGGCTGAGTGAAGAGTGAATTCCAATAACACTCAGTAAGGCTGGTTTCAACTTGATTCCTGCCCACCCTCACACCACTCTGCCCTACCATGCCCTCATGCCCTAGATTTTTGTAGTGGACTGGTACCTTAGTTACTCCAGTTATGTGATACTTGGTGGAAGGACTATTAGTTCAACATTTTGGCTTGGGGAAATGGGACCTAATCTTTCCTGTAGTAACTAGTAAGTGTCATGTACACACATGCACGCACACACACACACATACGCACACACACACGCATGCACACACGAGCACACCTCACCTAATAATGCAGGGTCCTTTGAAGCAGAGGAATGATGATGCTAACTGATAAATTCTATTTTCTCCAACACTTGCCACCTTCACTGACTGGGAACCGTGTTAAAGCAAAGTGTTTCTCAAGGAATGAATACATTTCCATCCTCTTTGGACCCACTCCACTCAGCGAGTGGCTTAGATTCATAGGCACTGTTTTCTCAATCACCGTTCTTCTGTTTATAGAGTTTTTGAAAAATGTGTGCCTGGATTTGCATAAAAGAAGCATAGAAAAACTTGATTTTTAAATTATATTTTAAAAAGCAGAGAGGGGTGTGACGTAGTTGAGTGATAAGTTTGGTCAAAGGCTTGAGTTCTGTTCTCAGCATTTGAACAGAATGCGCGCGCGCACACACGCGCGCACACACATCTTAAATGCATATAAAGACTTAAATTGCACCGTTATTAACCCATCACAGTACTTCACCCCTTCATTCACTCGTGCTTCCGTCAGTCAGCCACGCCACAGCCATTGCAGCTGTGGTCAAGGCACTCCACATCTGGAGCTTTGCTGGGAACGGATGAATGAGAAGGAAGTCAGTTAAGAGATAATTGTGACTACCGGTACTGCAGGTTTGCCGGTCACGGGGGAAGAAGTACACAGGTTTGGGAAAGATCTAGAAAACTTAAGGAAAGATTGCTCCAGGAGTTCAGCAGTCTGTGGTGGGGGAATGTTTGTGGGAGGCCTGGAGTCAGTTCTGCTGGTTGCTAGACCTTGGGTTGGATGGAAAAGAAAGCCTGGCTTTGATGAGGTTTGATGAGGACTCTGTCCCATTGCAGACTGGACAGAAGATGAGCTAGTACAGCAGGCAGGAGAAACTAAGGAAGGCGCCTTGTCAGCTTCTGTCCTCTAGACCTGCCCAAATAAACACCCAGTCTCGGGGAGAGGAATAAATAAATACAGCAGTGAGCTTGCTAGCGGAAGGCAGCCCCACCCCCACCACCCATCTGAGACCCCACAGCTGGCCCCCCCCAGCAGACAGGGGTAGGGACAGTATGCAGTCCTGATGTTGCAGCCACCCACTGAAGAAAACAAATGGAGGACTTGGCGACTGATTGGATTTGGGAAAGGGAAAAAGAATGGTTTTTGAAGTTTGGAACTAAACAAACACGCCCTTGTTAATTGAGGATTCTAGCTGGTTTTCCAGTGTCAGCCGGGTAGGGGAAGTTCATTGTTTTCCTCTGCCTCAGTTTTCACATCTGTCAGATGGTTTAATGCAAATCTGCAGTCTCTGGAGCTGCTGACCTGGCAGCTTTAATATTGACTTTAAAGTGGTTTTGGTGCATTGGTTTACTTGTTGTCGATGCCATCTCTGTTATCAGTAGTTTGTTTTTTTTTTTACTTTCTTTTTTTTTATTGCTTTATAAATAATACCATTCAAAATTTCCACTTCCTCCCCTCCTCCCATTTCCCTCCCGCTCCCCCACTCACCCTCCCCCTTCCCCCTCCAGTCCTAAGAGAGGGTATCTACCCTGTGGGAAATCCAAGGCTTAGGAAGCTTTGCATCCAAATAGACCAGGATCCCAAAAAGCCAGTACATGCAGTAGCAACAAGTCCCAGTGCCTTTATCATTGGCTTCTCAGTTGGCCCCAATTGTCAGCCACATTCAGAGAGTATGGTTTGATCACATGCTCGTTAATTTCCAGTCCAGCTGGCTTTGGTGAGCTCCCATTAGATCAGGCACACTGTCTCAGTGGGTGGACCAACCCCTTGTGGTCCTGACTTCCTTGCTCATCTTCTCCCTCCTTCTGCTCTTCAGCTGGACCTTGGGAGCTCAGTCCAGTGCTCCGATGTGGGTCTCTGTCTCTCTCTCCATCTGTCGCAGGACGCAGGACGAAGGTTCTATGGTGATATTTAAGATAGTCATCTGTCTGACTTTGGGGCAAGGCCAATTCAGGCACCCTCTCCTCCACTGCCCAGGGTCCTAGCTGGGGACATTCCCGTGGACACCTGGGAACCCCTCTAGAGCCAGGCCTCTTGCCAAACCCAAAATGGCTCCCTTAATTAAGATATCTTCTTCCCTGTTCCCATATCCATCCTTCCTCCATCTCAACCATCTCACTCCCCCAATATCAGTAGTTTCTATGCAGGTTTTTTAACACCCAAATCTCGCTACACTTATTTAAAGGCTTACATTGATTATTTAATTTTAAGAGGCCTGAGACATTCCTCTTAAAAACTCAGCTAGACTTTGCTTCGTACATCTTTGCTTCCGAAACAGGTGTAAAACTGCCACATTCGGATAAACATCATCCATTGTGATAGAAATGAACTAACATAACAGACGATGCTGCGAATTTGGTGAATTCAAACACAAACCCATGTAAGTTGATACGTATCTCTAGTTCAATTTCAGCTAACCTGGGATTTCACTTCATTGCTGATCCACTGGGGATAGAGACTGGAGGTTGTTGTTCAGGCCTCTTCCCCATCCCTTGGTTCTCACTTTCTGGAAAAGGGCTGTTTACATCAGGACAAAGGAGCTCTGTGACAAACTCCCAAGTTAGTTAGTTGGGTCCTAGTGAGTAGCAATGGACAGGCATTGAATTCGGATGAACTGGGTTTTATATGATTGTGTTGTTTGTAAAGGAAACTCAGTGGTCCCCAGACACTTTATAAGCGTCCTGTTTAAATCACTTACAACCTTCTGGAAAGTAAGTGACTACTTAAAGTGTCAATGGAATGTGGGTGGGTATAAAAGATTCAGCTTTCTTTTTTAACCTGAGCTGTATCATTAGACTAGCAACCAGAATCAAAGTCATTCAAAACATAAGATAGGAAGAGAAGA
This sequence comes from Chionomys nivalis, assembly GCF_950005125.1. Classification (NCBI taxonomy): domain Eukaryota; kingdom Metazoa; phylum Chordata; class Mammalia; order Rodentia; family Cricetidae; genus Chionomys; species Chionomys nivalis. The sequence continues at coordinate 40,424,359 of NC_080098.1, forward strand.
AGAGGACCATGGCCCAACGGGACAGACCCACAACAGCACTGCTGTACCAGTATATTTAGTTGTACCAACTTTCTCACTGTTCAAAGTATTCCGTGTAGAACATTTCATTCAATGTCCACTTTAAACCAACGCCACGGTTCTCATTTCTATTCGGTAGCTCTGACCATTGTTTGGGTTCCTACTCTGCTCTGTAAGTTCCTCTAGGAAGGCAGCAGCTAGCATACTAAAGTCTTACACAGTAGCTCCTGTATCCATTACGTGGTCATTTAGCAATGGCTTTTGTGAGTGGATTAAAAGAAAGACAAACCTCAGTGTAGACATTAGCTGTCATGAATTGAAGCAGAGGCTTGAGAGGGGAATGTTCAAATGAAAGAACTTCTGTAGACTTTACTTTGGAAGTGAGACATGACTACAGTCGTGAAAAGCCACCAACAAATTACATACTATTTTAAGTATACAAAAATTTTAGCCAGGTGGTGGTGGCAGCGCATTCCTTTAATCCCAACGCTCGGGAGGCAGAGGCAGGTGGATCTCTTTGAGTTTGAGGCCAGCCTGGTCTACAAAATGAGTTCCAGGACAGCCAGAGGTGTTACACAGAGAAACCCTGTCCCAAAAAACCAAATAAATAAATAAAAAAGAAAGAAAAAGAAAATTCATCCCTTCGCTGCTGTTGTTCCCAGGTAGAGTGGCGCAGATCCTCTGGCCTCTGCAGGAGTTACGCAGCAGTAGTACCTTCCTGCCTGTCAGGCTTGGTGCATTGCTCGGAAGAGAATCCAGTGGCAAACATATTTAAAGACTCGTGGAAAGGTCTGTGTCGTAAAATACAGGGGGTCTGTTGAAACAGGAATTCTACTCACACAACGTAGCCAGCAGTTTAAAGATTCCAAGCACCTTGACTCCCTTCCCCTCTTTCCAGGCGTGCCCTTGTCTGCAGTGTACTGTGAGAGGCCCTTGCCAGCTGCCGGTGTCTCCCCAGTTTCTGGCATTCAGTTTTGTCTTGGTTGAGCATGTGGCTTTGGAATGCCGTGTGGCGGGGGTCAGAGCACTTGGTGACCACAGATGAGGAGCAATTTGTCTGAAGAGTCTTACTATCTCAGGAGCACGTAGAAGAGCAGTTACGTCCTAAGGCCATCATCACCCCAGCTGTCGCCAGCTGCCTGCAAGGGCAGAATGGCCATTCCTGTTCCCAGAAGACGTTGTTCCTGGTGGACATTTTGTTGTAATTATTGCTGACTGAGGTTTATTGAAAATCTTTTCCAGTGTGCTGCTAATAAATTTAGAATATGAAGGTATACAATGAAAATTCCCAGACCATGAAGACTTGTAAGAAGTCCCTGTGGAGATTTCCTCATCAGTTTTTATTTCAAAGTCCGTATCTCTATCGGCAGTGAATAGCTTACTGAAAGGTTCATAACCAGATCAGACCAAGGCCTAGAGAAATGGCTTAATACCAGCTTTAACAATGGGTTTCCTTTTTCTTTCCAAATCTAGAAACTGTGTGGGAAGAATGGAGCCCATCCATTTGAAACACATGCAGAATGTGTAGGGCCATGTGCAGCAGAGAGTTCACTGTGGCATCTTAGCCCGATCAGTCAGCCAACCAGTGACAGACTGGAGAGGCTGCAGAGGCTTCGGCTTCCAGGAAAGGGAATACATGCACTTTAAATTCTTCTTCTTCTTTTTTTTCTCCTCCTCCTCCTTCTCCCTTCTTCTTCTCCCTTCTCCTTCTTCTCCTTCTCCTCCTCCTCCTTCTTCTTCCTCTTCCTCCTCCTCCTCTTCCTTCTCCTCCTCCTCCTTCTCCTCTTCCTCTTCTTCTTCTTCTTTTTTTCCTGAGACAGGGTTTCTCTGTGGTAGCCCTAACTATCCTGGAACTCACTTTGTAGACCAGGCTGACCTTAAACTCAGAGATCTGCTTGCTTCTGCCTCCTGAGTACTGAGATTAAAGGTATGTGCCACCATGCCCGGCTAGTTTAAATCCTTAATTGCTTCTCAGTCCACATACACCCCCAGTGTTTGATTTGGAGTTTCTTTTAAATTCACGTGTTTACTCATGTATATTTATTGAGCACCAGCTCTGCACCAGAACACACAGATGCAAACATGCAAACACACACACAATTCTAGGTGAGAAATGTATTGGTCATCGGGTTCCAAAGCTATATATTGATAAACGTTTTTAATTTTTTTATTTTATTCTATGTGTATGAGTGTTTTGATTGCATGCATGGCTGTGCATCATATGTAGGTCTGGTGTCTGCAGAGGTCTAGAAGAGGGCATGGGATCTTCTGGAAGCAAAGTTGTGTTTGGTTGTGAGCCATTGTATGGGTGCTGGGAATGGAACACCATGTCTTCTGTAAGAATAGCAAATGTTCTTACCCAGTGAAATGTGCGGGACATTTCAAATGGATCGAGGAATGTGATGTGAAGTTATTGGTGCTGTGAGGGGTTCTATAGGAGCATTAGTCTTGCCAGCATGGGGGATGAGGAAGGGATTTTACTGGGAAAAAAGAGATGTTCTTGCCAAAAGCAGTGAAAAGAGCTTTGGTTTTTTTAGGAACTGAAGTCCTGAATTCTCAGGCCTGGAGAACTGTAGCCCTGTGTTAAATTGGGAGGCGGGCTGAGGGGGACTGTGGGTCTGGACCCTTATCTACAGGGCAGTGAGAGGTCACCCATGTCTTTTCCCTGAGGAGTGACAGGGTAACATCTCCGCTGTGAAAAGCTCTTCCTGGCTCAGTGTATAAACCGTACATCATTTCATTTTGGTCACAGTATGACTGCTATTGCTACTCTCAGAATCCAACAATTTCTAAAAGAATCAATTTAGTCATTAGTTTAAATCCTTCAGCGTTTAAGCAGCCATTTAAAGAATGAGTCAGTGTGGATATGGCAGCCCTTAGGAATGAGAGTGGACTCGACTCTGCGGTTCTTGGCTTTCAGAAGGCCTCAGACTACTGGGGACCCAAAACCTGCATCTCAGCCAGCTGGTTCTGATAGAGATGAACAGGCTCCAGTTTGAGAGAAGTGCTGTCCTGGTAGGAACTGAGAAGAGAATCCGGACGGACAAGTCCAAACCTCAGCGTGCAGTGGGCAGAGGGTGGGACCAGAGGCTGTCCAGGTTTCAGCCCGGGCTCCTTTCCCATTCTGGAGGGATTTTCTTCCAGTGCACTTGAAATGGATTCTAAATCCCTCAAGTTTCTTCTCATTTATTTTCTAATCCTTTCCTATGTGGCTCTTTTCTTAGCTTTGTGCCTCACTCTGGCTCACTCCGTCTGTGTTTGCGATCTTTTCATTTTGTTGATGCTTAGTGAGAACTCTTCTCCGTGAGTCCTGGATTCAGCTGACAGGCAGGTGTGGGGAGGAGAGGCCTGTGTGGTGAAAGAGAGAAGAGGCACCTCTCTGGATATGACCGGATTTGCCCTGCAGTAGGAGGCTGATCTCGCTGTACCGGGCACGCTCAGTTCACAATTGCCACAATAGAGAGTTGTGTGCAGGCGTGGAGGACCAGGGACACAGTGAGAATTAGTAGGAGAGAGGCATGGTCTCTCTTACTTTCCTGTTTCCTATGCTTGTCCAGAGAAACAGAGGACTGGCTGCACCAAGCAGGTAGCAGAACTCAAACTTCCTGCTTAGCTGTAATCAGGGAGAGATGAAAGTGAAGTGCAGATGTCAGGCAGAAGAGAAGCCACACAGAAAGGATCCTGTAGTCTCTAGGGGTGGTCACAAAGAGGGTCTCAGAAATACCTGAGCGCACATCTCCCTCTGGTCCACATGGTGCCACTAGGTGGTCCCCTCCTCTGGGAGCCTTCTGGCATTCCCTAGTGCTGGGTCCCTGGACACACTTGTCCCTGTGCTGGCAGTGCTCCTGTCACCTTGTTTTCTGGTTAATGACTTTCCCCCTAGTAGCCTGGAGTTTGTAAGTAAGCCCCTAAGAGGTGCCAGTGGGCCTGTGTCGAAGGAAGCATCGTTAGCCACGTATGCGTGTGCTCCGTGTTCTTTTACGGGCATTTCGGAGAGACTTTCAGATGCCTTTTTGGATGTGTCTGAGTCAGGGCCCCAGGAGCAGTACATTCAGGAATGACTGGCATGTGACTCTCCTTGTTCCCAAATTTGTTGAAGACTAGTCTTGCCTGAGGTTACTGTGACAGAAGAGCTCCTGGCTGTGGGTTGGAGATGGTGTCAGATGTGGGAAAGCACACATATTGGCTGTGGAGCGTCCAATCCCCTGGAGGCCTCAGTCAGTGCTGCGGTGTCCTTCCCCTGGGTCCAGATCTCCGCCAGACTTGGAACTTGCCAGCAGAGAGCTCCGCCCTTCTGCTATTGTATTACTTCAGCTGAAGCGGTCAGTACTTGCTTCTTGCCTCCCTGTGATTTTCTCCTAATCATACAGAGTCCTTGGGGGCATAAACAGAGAAGACCACAACTGGTGAGAATGTCAGAGCTTTTTATGGGTCAGACTGTAGCTCTTCTGGCCTCTTCACCTTTGTCCTGAGGACAGCCAGGGCTGAACTTGGAGAGTCTGATTTCTTTTTCCTTCTTCTTCATTCTTCCCTAACTCCTGCGGGTGATCAGGCATTTGTGACACAGTCTGGGGGTTGGGATCTTTACCACATATGTGGTTGCCCACACTTCATTTATTATATTCTGAAAGGACCACAGCCTTGATAATTTATGTTTCTGGGCTATAATTGCATATTATATCTGGAGCAGCTACCAGGGTTTTCAGCTAGCAATTGAAATTTGAGAGTTGCTTGGGCTCTTCCTTGTTGGAACGATTTATCCTGATGTCCAAGGGCTGAGCTGAGCCCATTTCTGTGGAACCAAATAGTGCCCACATAGCAACTTGCAACTTAGATGTTCTGCCTTCTCTCTGAAAGGGACAGAGCAGACCTGGGCTTTCGGCGCCACATGTGCCAGCCCTCTCCAGATAGTTTTCCCTCTGCAGAAAAACAGACAACTCCTTGCTTCATTGGCATATGCGTGCTGCCAGTCGCTGAAGATGTCTGCTCTAATTGTTCACTCCAGAAATGAAGAAGTAGCCACAGGATGGTGTCAGGGGCCCACAGAGAGGGACCTGAGTCAAGACTCCACAGACCACTTGGCCTCCATAAGCTTTTTTTCTGGCTAGGGCCACAGCGGGCTCTTGGGTCTCTGGAATTACTGTAATCAAAGCCATTGTCCAGTAGTCCCTGAAAGGCCAGACTCGTTCTTTTTCTCCGATACCCAGACAGTCTGGGCACAAACACTGTGTGTGTATATCATGAGCAGAGAGACTCTGGCAGGCTACGGTTCTGGCAGCAGAGTAGCATTCGTTTTCAAAGGAAACCGACCTTGCCTTTCTTTCTGGGTCTGCACTGGGAACTGGTCAAGAGGCTGACACTTTGTTCTTATGGTTCAGGCTTGCCCTTTGTTAACCTGAACTTGCACTTTTCTGTTCATACAGACCAAGTGAGGATTCTGTAGGCTTTTGTGTTAGTCTCTTTCATAGTTACTGTAAGAGAATGCTCAAGGCTAGGCAACTTCATAAAGATGTTTCTTTTGTCTCACAGTTCTGGCATGCAAGGTTGAGCCTGCACCTGGTATGTCTGCCGATTTCTATGCTGGCTCGGGATATCACATGGGAAGAGAGAGTATACAGCGTCTCTTTTTGGCCTCTCCCATGAAACAACCAGTGTTCAGTCCTGGGGGCTCCACCCTGTCTAATCATCTCCTTACCTTTAAAAACCACCGTTAGATTAACTTTCTACCCCCTTATCACTTTGCAGTGGGATTAAATTTTAAATCACCCTTGGGGATTGGTCTTAGATCATATCCAAATAGTCATGATTTTCCAGGCTTTCTATCTTTCTAGACTACCACGATCAACTAGCAGACCTTCAGGCCTGTGCAAGCTACACTTTTCTCATTGCTGTGCTGACGCTGCTACCCATTTTGGAGCTGTCTGTTGGGAGACCTCACCTGGTGACTCTGGCATCGACTCCCTTTAAACATCTTTGAGGATCCTGACTTAAATAGATCCTGGTTGGAATCATCTGTTACCTGTTTAGGGTCAATTTATAAGCTTTTAAAAGTCTTGTTTGCTTGTGTATACGTAGAAGTTATGCCCATGTGTAGTCAAGATAAAAGGAAAGTATCATCAATTAACAGGAGAGCTCTTTGGATTAGCAGAAGGTATATTTGCTATATAAGTATGTATGTATGTGTATTTTCAATTACTCAAAGCATATGTAAGAAAAATATATATTTAACCTAACCTCTAAAAATTTGTGGCTAACACTTCGTGTGTGGCCACACATTTAACTCCACTAGGTTAGAAGTCACTGGTGGGCTCACAGCACAGACCATTTTTGACTATTTTCCTATGTTCTTAAAGTTTGTTGGCAGTCTGAAACACATGGTATTTTAATTTCAGGAAGAAAGAAATGTCATTGTCACTGAATAGCTTATGACAATCAAAAAATTCACAGCATTTTCTGCTCTTTGCATAATGATGTGAATTTCCAGTTTGCTGCCTTTTCTAGTACCAGACTTTGCTTCCCGAGTCTGAGTGGGACAGGCACCCTGCCTCATGTGCTCCTGATGCTCTGAGGACTGTTGTGAGCCCCATTATGGACGTCATTTATCTATTTATTCCTTGAGCACTCAATGCTAGCCAGCGGAGTGATTTGCCTTTCAGAGAAGGAAGAGGAGTCAGGGACACAGCCAGTGTCTTTGGTTGATGTTGTCCTGCAGGCTGAGTCAGGAGGCCAAGGTGTGCTTAGTGGCCAGTCCTGCTTTTGGTGGAGCTCTCTAGTGTCCAGTGCCGAAGCACTGAATTTGGGGGGAAGAGGTCCTCGTGTCACGGCTGCCACTGAGTGTTGTCTTTGTCCTGCTCCACGGCCCCCTTAGCTGGGAATGTTGAGGGAGGCGGCTAGACAAGGCTCATGGGTGGCAAGGAGGAATCTGTAGATTGGTCAGCTGCTTGGGAGCAAGAAGTCACCAAAGAACTCACCGAGCACACCAGATCCCATGCAGCAGCCTGGAAGGTTAAATTTGAATCTTTGGCACCAGAAATTTTGATTCTGAGAGAGTTCCTAATATCCACATTATGCAGAACTCCAAGTGACCTTGGTAAGAAACCGCCTTTGCAGATCTCTGGGTGACTTCTAGGTTTTTCTTCATCCCCTTTCCTACCTGCTTTTATCTTCAGGGTCTTCATGAAGCTGTGCTGACCTCGTAAACAGGCAGCTTTCCCTAGTGGGTCGTTTCATGCTTCTGTGTAGAAAAGGAAAACGAAAAGAAAGAAAAACCAAACTGCTTATGCTTAGCCACTTCCTCATTTCCACAGCTGGTTTGGGAGCACGTGACTACCCACGGTATCCTGCCAGTCATCTAATCTACTGTGCACCCCATTGCTTGACAAAGAGCCTCTAACCACCAGGAGATTCTCAAAGATGGCCAAATGGGAGAGGGATAAAATTGACCAGCCCTTTCTCTGCCTCTTACTGTCTGTGTTCGGCCATGATGTGTCACTGTGATGAAACATCAGTTCTGAGTAGTCTGTGATGAAAATGGTTTTGTTTAGTTCCCAGTTCTGGAGGTTCAGAGCCACGGTGTGGCTGTGGTGAAGGTCTGTGGAAGATGCCACCCCAGAAACAGGGATGCATGGCAGAAAACCAGAACTCAGCTGTGAGAACTGTATTAATCCCTTCCAAGGTCGATGACCCCAGAGACCTCTTAAAGGTCAAAACACTTTAGCATCACTATGCTGGGCACCAAGCTTCCAACGTGGACACTTTAGAGGGCTCACTTAAACCATATCTCCACCACTGCATCACCTCTAGGAAAGACTGAAGTGTTCCAGGTTGGACAATGGGTGTAGCTCAGTGAAGCAATTACCTAGCAGGGGACCCCAGCCCCACTAAACAAGTAATAAAATAATGAAATGTCTGAAATGCTTATATATTTGGGGTTGCCCACTGAGGTATGCAGGCTGCTACTTCTCATTTGTCGAGGGAAGGCCCTGGGGGTGAAGGCAGGTGAGGTTCTGACATCTTAAACTAGGTGTTTTGCTGTGCAACTCCACGTTATAACTGGCATTCCCTCCTCCAAATCTCTCTTGCCCCATTGAAAAGGAGGCTACAGTGTGTGCCCAAGTCCTCCCCTAGATGGTCGGAACCTCCCCGAGAGAAGGAAGACTGACTTCCTTGTGTACTCCCACACGCACACACTTCCACACACTTCTGGGTGGCACCATCCCACGCTGTTTGTGTGATGGAGATCCACACATTGCCAAGGCTGCTTCTAAAATTTAAACACTTTCGAATGAGAATAGAGAGAGCCTGGGGGGAAAGGTAACACTTCCCTTGAAGACATAAATGCCATGTCTGTGTTTTGCTTCTGCTCTGCATTAAGGACAGAATGTTAATTAAAAAGTAAAATGTTCATCTTCTGAGCAGCGATTAGTTTGTATGTTGCTCTCCTTTTATCTGTTGAGTCTTTGGATTTTTGAAAACACAAAGTGTGAAATGTATTTCCTAGGGGTCTTTCTAATGCGCCTTTTCATTTTATTGTTTTGATCTTTAGACTGTGTGTTAACTTGAAAAACAGCCAGCCTTGTAGAAATGAATTTCATCTTGAGAATCTGTGTCCTGATCCCTGTTCAGATGACAGAAGGTCCTGGGCACTGAGTGTACACATGTTCGTTAACTGGTTCTGCCCAGTTCCTGTCTGAAATACAATACCATGTAGCCATCGCTGCTAGCCGGCAACATAACAGGGCTTGTTACTTTGAGTTTTGCAAGCTCTTACACGCTATTTTTGCATTCATATAATTTTAATATTTGGAGACACGCTGTACCATTTCCTAAGTGCCAAAAGTGATCATTCAGTATTTTTTTCTTTTATTAGGTACTAATTTAGCATGGAAAATAATTTATTTTTTATGGATACTGTGTCTTTGACCTAGTTCTCTGTTCCCTGGGCTCGATGTCCTCAGAAGATGAAGTTTATAATATTAATAATGTCTCCTTATTAATTCCTTTCGAACAACCCACCCCCCGCCCATCTCCACTGTATACATCTTTCATATTGGTAAATGCCTTTTGGGTGCTTCTTTGGGTCAGCAGACTCGCCTGGGTATTGTTGTTATTGTTCCCTGTGGCACCATTTGTGTGCCCAGGGTGGATAGACCTAAATGAAGGCTCAGGGGCCTTCCTGCAATGGAGGAGCCTGCCACTCACAGGAGAAAGAGCTGTCAGCTCCTGTCTCCTTGAACTGTAATTTGCTGCAGGCTGGAAGTGGGTAAGTGGCAGCTATTAAAAGGGCTTTGGAATAATTGCAGTTAAAAGCAAAGATATTATCATCTATACTTACACTCATTTTTTACTCACAGAGGGGCTAAATATTTGGAGTCTGTAAAATGCATGCAAAATACCATCCTAGGTCAATTTAGATATGACTAGCTTGGTAATAATTATTCTTCTTTGCCGTTTTTGTGGACATCTGAAGCAGAGTGACCATCTATTGGTGTGAGCTCTGGCAGTCTGGCTGCTGTAGTCGGGAGGTGACCCGTGTCATTCTTTCTGGTGATCAGGTCTTCACAGCATAGGTGTTTGCTGGGGAAGAGAGGTCTCCTTCTTGGCCAAGTGCCATCATATCTATTGCTTGCATTTTGTGAATTTTAGAATTTGAAAAAGTTCAAAATGCAGAACAAAAACGCCATCTCAGTGGTTAAGCAGACTGGGGTTGGTGGCTTCTGTATGTAGCACAGTTCTGTCTATTTCTGTGGAATTTTTAAGCAAGGTCCCACTGTGCCTCTGTTTCCTAACCTGTGAAATGGGGTTAATAATAGCATTGTGAGGTTGGTGGATTAAATAAATGGATGCTTAATAAATTAAATATTTTGTAAAAAAAAAAACAATAAAACAAAAACACCATCTCTGGTTACAGGGTTCCTAATGCCCTCCTCTTCTCTGCGAGCACTGTTCTCATGTGATGTGTGTGCATACATGCAGGCGAAACACTTATACAATAAATATGAAAGCAAAAATATCTAAAACAAGATGTCTTAGTCAGTGCTCCATTGCTGTGAAGAGATGCCATGACCTTGGCAACTTTTATAAAGGAAAGCATTTAATTGGGGCTGTCTCACAGTTTCAGAGGTTTAGTCAGTCCCTTATCTGCCTGGCAGGAAGCATGGCAGCATGCAGGCAGACATGGTGCTGGAGAAGGAACCGAGAGTCCTATGTCTCTATCCATCTGCAGGCAGCAGGAACTGAAAAGACACTCTGGGACTGACTTTGGCTTTTGAAACCTCAAAGCCCAACCCCAGTGGCACACTTCCCCCAACGAAGTCACACCTTCTCCAACAAGATCACACCCCTTAATCCTTTCAAATACTGCATTCTCTAAGTATTCAAATATATGAGCCTATGGAGATCATTCCCATTCAGATTAGCACAGAGAGTGACCGAGGATGACATGGGGACACACACACATGCACGCATGCAAGCGTGTGTGCACTCATGAACACATGCACAAAATTTTTGAAAATGCCTCATCTCTCAGCGAATTTAGCACATTACAGAGATGTTGCTTTATTCTGTCAACTGGACTTCAGAAAACCTGCTCATTTAGTCAAACCATTTAATTCCAAATAATTGCATGTTAATTTGCTTGACAGGAAAATGATTGAAGTATTTGAGCTTAAGGGAGAGCTGGGCATGGCATTCTTTCTTTGGAACCCCACGAGTCATTTCTGGGACTTTGTTCGTCAGCTGTCATGTGGCAAATGCCTGTGACAGTCAACTGAAGGGGGAAAGGTTCACTGTGGCTCACATTTTGAGAAGTGTTGACCATAGTGATTTGGGCCAGTTGCCTTTTGGCTTGGGGAAAGCAACATAATAAAGCTGGAAGCACAGAGCAGAGCAAAGCTGTCTGGGCAGCCAGAAAACAGAGGGGAGGAAGGGGGGGGGGAAGGGAGGAGGGGGGGAGGAAGGGGAGGGAAGAGGAAGCAGCAGCAGCAGCAGCAGCAGCAGCAGCAGCAGCAGCCGCTGCCGCTCAAGTCTCCATGTCCCCTTCAAGCTGTGACTCCAGGGAGTCGTTTTCTTCCTCAAGGCTGTTCTTCAGGTTCTCCCACCACCTGCTCATGTCACAGGCTGACAACAACGGCCTGTGGGGGACAAAACAAGAACGAAACAATAGTGATGCCAGGTGTTAAATGAGTTGATATAGCTTCTAAGGAGAACCCCTAGGTGCTCTGGGCCACTGTATTGCCTGGGACAGGTTTCAAAGGTAAGTTTGAATTTTTAGAAGAGATGCACACACATCGGTGGCAAGGTTTTGGATGGAAATCCCAAGTTGATATTTTCAGAATATGAAGAAAATGGATTAGACACTGAGACTGACTTTTTTCTTTTTTCTCTTCTCTCCCCCTTTCTTCTTTCTTCCTTCCTTCCTTCCTTCCTTCCTTCCTTCCTTCCTTCCTTCCTTCCTTCCTTCCTTTCTTTCTTTCTTTCTTTCTCTTCTGTTGTTTTTTTTACCTTTGGAGCTTGTAATGGAACTAGCTCTTGGACCAGGTTAGCCTCGAACTTAGAGATCCCCCTGCCTCTGCGTCTCAAGTGCTGGGATTAAAGGCGTGCGCCACCACCGCCTGGTGCGACTGACTTTTAAAGCATGCTTATGCAATTCTTTATTCGTTGTCCTGTGTGTTTGAAAAAGTATAGCAAGCACATTAAATCTAGGATTTCATTGACTTCTTGTGTGAGATAAGACTAGGCTACGGTAATTTTAAGAGACATACCAAGTATAATTCATCTGGGAAATGGTATTCCAAGGAGAGTTTGGGAAGCACTGATGTCACTCAGCCAAAGCAAGGAGACTGGAGAGGGACAGATTTGCTGGTTAGCATAAGTCTCTTGTCATCTGTGGAGCATTTGCTTGGGGAGGATAAAGTGATTTCTTTATAATACATCATTTTATCTATTACTATTATTCTTGTCCCCTAGATGACAGTGAGTAACTTTCATGGACCACAGCCTTCTCCAGGCTGAATGGGAAAATGGGTAGCAGCTCCATCCACCCAAACCCACTGGCAGCAGCTAACATCAAAGTCCACCTTTAAAATTAATCCCTTTGTTAAGGGATTAGAAAAGCCCTTAGGGGCAATATTTATTCTGGGCTAACAAAGTGTCCTAAACTGTTGCAGGTGCTAGAAACCTCAGACTTGCTCTGGAGCCTCCCGTCTACCAAGGGCTTGTCGCCCTATCAGAGTGGTAGGCCGCGTAGGACACCCTGGGGAAATTCTCTACCTCAACATGCTGAGGATGTGGGAGCTTACAGTCAAAAATTTTTTTTTCTGTAATATTAGTGGTTTTTGACCTTGTTTAACCATAACCTTTTTCCCTCCTCCAATTAAACTTACTTTATATTCTATGAAAAACCCACTTAGGACATAGTCTCACCCTTTTAACTCATTTTAGACATGGAAAAATCAAAGACCCGTGATAACTTGCTGACAGTCCCATCCAACTGTTGGCAGAGTTGGTGCTGTTTGTTCATTCAGCAGATCCTCATCTCCTGTCTGCTGTGTCCCAGGTATTCTAGGAACCACAATGAAAAAATAAAGAAAAAAAATTTATAAAAGTCATATAAATAGTTTTTAGCAACAGCCACAGTAGGTGTTTCCTATCCCACCACCTCTCCACACCGTAGTCCATACAGTAAAGTAATAACTGCGATGTCAAGTGCTGGAGGGTAGGGCGTTGAGAGTGATGGGGTCCTGCAGGTAGGGAGCCCAGAGAACCCTCTTCATCTCTCTGAGGTTGCCAGTGTCCCAGCTGGAGGAGGTCCTTCCCAGAACACGGCCACATAGGCGCCTGACTCTCAGGCTTCTAGCCTTCTGACTGAGCGATGTAAATATCTCGCCGAAGCCTGAGGTCACAGCATTTAGATCGTGTAAGGAAACAAAAACAGAGAGGCTGGAAATGCCCGCTCATCCTGAGCGTTCTCACGACAGAGGGCATGCCCTCTTCATCGTTCTTCTTCATCTCCCCAGTTTCCTGTATGGCGCAGCAGCAACCAGGCTTGAATAAATATTTATGGGATAAATTAACAGTCTGTTGATAAGTTGGATCCCCCCCCCCATTTTTCTGTAACTAAATTTAACTTAATAGTAATTGTTTTAGGGTGTGTTATTGTTTTGCAAATTGAAAACAGAATGTTCTAAGAGACCCCCAGATTGAAGTAGATTTGTCTGGTGGTCACCACAGTTGGGAAGCCCAGTTCTAAATAGCATTGACTTTAGACACTCATTAGAGGACAGGTTATTTATGTGACAAGCTGTATTTGAAAGTCATCTCTATAAGTTTCTCCATTTTGCTATCTTGTGTTATTTTTGTTACTTGTAAGACATATATATATATATGTCTTACAAATACACACACACACACACATACTTTTGCCCATGTTATTAAAATAATCAGTCTTCAAGGCCTCACCCAGCTTGCTGATACCAATATCTGTTGATGAGGAGTATATCATTTATTCAATGGAAGCCAGAATCTCCGGGAACGATTTTCCATGGGCTAAATTAGGGGATACTAGTCAGTATGTTCAGTCGGCAGTTTTTCTTTGTGCATTGTGACATTCATTTTCCCATGAGTACTAAGGAACTAATAGAAGGTTGCACAGCCCTGCCCTATGTGTACTAGGATTCAGGCCAAGGGAGAAGGCTACTGCCATTCCAGCAGGAGACAACTGCATTCTAGAGGCGCCGAGCTTCCCACGTGGTCAATGCTAGCAGGAAGGTAGAGTAAACTGAGTGTCCACTACAGTGTGCGTTGCCTTGAGAAGCGGCTTCTTGCCTCACTGGACCTTGATCTTCATTTTACAGGGACTCCCTGCTTCAGTGGGTGCTCTCCACACAGGGTCCATGGATTACCATGCAGCAGAGCAGAACATAAGCCCTGGGCAAACAACCGGAGAAAGCCGATCATTTAGTTGAGGGTGTGGTGTCATCAGCTTCAGCCAGTAGTACTTTAGAGATTGCTGACACGTTCTCTTTGGTAGAGGACACTTATCATCTTGAAGAAGAGAGAGGGAAGCGAAGCTGACGCCAGCTTTCGAAACCATTTCTAAGGTTCTTGTGGAAACCTCCTTCCTCAAGAGGAGACTTCCCCGAGAAGGAACGGTTTCATTCTGATGGCTCTAAGGATCACAGAACGTCAGACATGCATACTTTGGAGTAGTAAAGTAAACGGGAAGCTGTTAGTTTTCTTTGGCCTCAGCGGGGAAAGCTTTTAGAAGCTAGCTAGAGCAATGTGGCTTTTGTTGTGATTGTGTTTTGGCACCAGGTTGTCTGATGAAGTGGTGGCATACACGATTGAAGAGGAGCAGCACCGGCTTTCTCCTTACACACTGTTAGGAGAAATAGTCATGGGGAAGACACTGGTCCAGGGCAAAGAGCGTGGGGCCTGGATCCTGAGAGGGGCAGCACTGGCTCCCCTTTCAATTTAGTTAGCTATGGGTTTAAGTGAGCTATGTAGTATTACATAGTTTCACTTTCCTCTGCTGTAAAGTGGGGGTAATGCAGACCGTAGACTTTGCCGTGCAGTGCTGAACATACCTGGCTCACGGGAGAGTCCAACAAATGGTAGCTTTTACTGGGAAACCTAAGCAGTATTAAGGCCCCTTACCCGGCCCAGAAAGGAGCTCTGAAATGCCCTTTGGGGTGCCCGCAGGCTCAGTGACCTCAGCCAGGGTGACATCATGCTTTAGTGAGGGAGGTTTGGTTCTTGCCTCGGGGCATATGACTGTGGAATCACTTTATTATTCTAAATGCCTTCTCATCAAATCGATCAATGTGGCCAAGCCCCTCTGTCCTTCTACACTTGCTTCGGTATTAATAAAATCCAAAGGAACATTTAGAACGATGAAAGCCAAGCCTCACGAATAAACAAAATCCTGTTTGGCACATTCCTACCAGCAGCTGGACCCTTCAAAAGAACCAGGCAAGCTACTCGAGCATCTGCATTAATGCCACTCATATGCTATGACTTGTACCCATTCCCTGAGGCCAAAGCAAAGCCCAGACTGGAGGTGGGGGTGGAGTGGATGAATTAAGCCAATAACATCCAGCTTCTCAGCCAGAGAGATGTAAATTTTTTCTTTAAACTCAGAAATAAGACTCTGACAGGGCTGAAAAAGACTTTGATGAATAATGCGGGCTCTTTTTCCGTGTCACATTTCTTTCTTTAGATGTTGAGCGCATCACCAGCAATCGATAAATACCGTGTGCTTGTTTAGTGAATCAAGTTGGGGTGAGAAGTCTGTGATGTTGACATAGAGGAAAGCTAATTTTCTTATGCTAGGATTGGCTGTAATCTTGTTAGCCAGATGTTCTAAGCCGGAGAGCCCAGCAGCCCAACGAGCCACAGTTATCTCTGTTGCACAACACAATTGGATTGTGAGCTGCATTCTTTAGAGGTCACCATTTTTATGGGGACAGAGGCACCACACGTCTGTCTTGAAGGGGTATCGTTTTCTGGTCTAAGTCAGGACATTTCAGAAACACTGCTACCTCCAACTTTGGCTCCAGGCCCTTGAAGTTCATTTCATTGCACTTGTACACGCCAAGCAGAGGGACTGATGTGGACCAGTTACTCACCAAAAGGACGCACATGATCACTTATACTAGTATCCTTGGTGTCAAACTGTCGCGGCTAGCCCACTCCTGCTGAAGAGACAAGGCAGCGCTGATCTCATCCTTGACTGTTGGAAGATCATCCAGTGAAACCTAGAGCGATTCCTTATTTCAATAAAGACTTTAATTTACCACCTCTTCCTTTGAAGATTCATCCACCTTGCTTCATATTCAAATCCCAAAGAAGCCAGAGTTGAACCGAGTTGGCAGCTTCAAAACAGCAGCGAGTTCAGAAGTCTTTGATTATAAGCGAGAATCTCTAAGCTCAAGTGTTCTTAGCTTTGATATCTGGGGGACTAGCCACAGGAGCAAAGATGTATCGCATCTGGGGCGAGAACATGACATATGACCCAGTTGAACCTTGATATTTTGCTAAGAGCAGTGGAACTAGAACAGACTGAGTTTCTGAAGGGTGCATGCAGATTTGAGCCCTGCTGACTGGTAATTGCAAGTTGTGCGTGCCTGGGAGATCTGGAAGTACTCGGTAGGCAAGGTAAAAAGAGTCAAGCTAGATGGATTAAGTAAATGGGGAGGAAAGCTGTTTGGGAGAGAATTTGGCATATACGTGGTATTTGTGTTTGTTTTTCTCTCGAAATAGGCTGATGTGTTGGCAGCAGCTTCTGGCTGTTGTCAGGGATATGAACATCTGTGCCTCTTTGTAGAAAACTCGGGGTTCTAAACTGTGTGGTAGAAATTGTGTAAAGTTGCTCACTCCTATTAGAGGAGCTGAGCCTCTGCTCAAAGCAGACTTGTACAAGGAAGCAGTAACAAGCATCCTGGGCTGCTGGGTTTTTGTTGTTGTTTTTAATTTTTTTCAATTTTTTTTTATTATGACTGCATGTTCCAGCAAACTCGAGTTTCCAGCAGTGAAATATATAAGGCTGTTGGCTTCACATGTGCACACTTTGTTGCTTGGTTGGAAAGAAGAACAAAAGATGCCAAGTTAGCAAGGTAATTGGGGTGCAGACATGGCAGAGGGAGCCATAAGGATGCGTACAACTTGAGTGACATGTTCTTGGAAGCCTTTGCTGTTTTAGTCACTTAGTTAATGCTAAATGCTGTTACAAATGTTAAAAGGAAAATCTCTTAGACTAATTAAATTCTACAGAGTGTAGTGCAGAGCAATTAAAAGCAAAGCAAAACAAAACAATGAGCGAATCAGTTAGTTCTCAGATGCAAAACAAGAGAAGATTCAGGCCAATA
Source organism: Chionomys nivalis (assembly GCF_950005125.1). Classification (NCBI taxonomy): domain Eukaryota; kingdom Metazoa; phylum Chordata; class Mammalia; order Rodentia; family Cricetidae; genus Chionomys; species Chionomys nivalis. Next base: position 40,441,242 of record NC_080098.1, read on the forward strand.
TGATCAGGCAGCATTGAGAGACAGAAAGCAGAAATTAGATTTAGAGACGATCTACTTGGTTATAGCATAATTGGTTAATTAGTTATGGCTCACTGTTTTACATTATTCAAATTAGCTCATCTTCTGCAATAACTGAAGTTCAGCTGCCAGAACTTACCAAAACAGGCATTTACTAGAGTACACTGCTAAGTTAGTTTATTTAGCATGAGTGACTATCTATTGTTTTGATCTCTCGGGGCTAGGATGGGATCATGGTTCCATGCGGCAGTCTCCTAAACATTTTGTTCAATATAAAGGGCCCCAAAATATTAATGATATAAGATGGTAGGATGTAGTGCTTGATCACCGCAAAGTCTACTTCTGGTCAGGTGGGTTGCCCTTGGTAACAGTGGTCACTTGCAGGCCACCTTTGTTCTTTTAGTCAGTCATGTTTGTGGCAAATGCAGAGATTCTGGGAATAAATTTTAGTGGTGTGTTTGTGGAAAATGTCATCGATACATTGAACATGTCATGTTGTCTCTGTTCCACTCCAAATGTTTTTCTAAACAATAGTGGATCAGGGTTTGTGGATTCAGTTTAAGAAAATAACACAAATATTTATTCTTGTGTTCTCTGGTAAGTGTAGCTCTCGTCCTTCATCAAAGAACGTTCTTTTTACAGTGGTCAGAGATTGTTACAGAAAGTCAAGTGCAGAGATCAACTTGATTGTTGGGTACCCACCCCTGATTAATATATTTATAGCATAATCCCTATACCTAAGTCTCAGGGAACATCACAGATAGTAAGAGCCAGAGGACCTAAACATCTGCTTTGATATAGTCTCTTTAAAAACATTTGTTTTTCGGGCAGTGGTTATGCACGCCTTTAATCCCAGCACTTGGGAGGCAGAGGCAGGTGAATCTCAGTGAGATCAAGGCCAACCTGGTTTACAAAGCAAGTTCCAGAACAGCCAGGACTACGTACACAAGGAAACCCTGTCTCCAAAAACCAAAGACAAACAAATATAAAAATTATTATTTTATGCGTATTGGTGTTTTGTCTGCTTATATATTTTTATGTACCATGTGTATGGCTGGTGTCCTTGGAGACAAGAAGAGGGCGTTGGAACTGGAGTTATAATTGGCTGTGAACCACCACTTGGGGTCTAGGCTCAAATCTGGGTCCTCTGGAAGAACAGCCAGAGTTTATAACTACTGAGCCTTCGCTCTAGCTCCTCTTAAGATGAATATTTCAAGATAGTCTGTTTCTTAAAAATAGGTAGGGGGTGACAGGAAGTTGGGAAGGGCAGGAGGAGGGGATGGATCTAAGAAGAGTTTGGGGAAAATGGGGTAGCAAATATGACCAAGATATATTGTATGAGATTCTCCAAAGATTAATAAAAATGTTACTTTAAAAAAGAAAATAACAAAAACTAGGCACTGAAATCAGCACTTGTTTATATAATGAGGATGAGCAGGGCTCAATCATGTGCAAGTTTTTTTTTTTTTTAGCTGCTTGGTAAATGCATTTATGCTTCTTGATGTCCAAATATGAAATGTGTTTTCCCTGATTCATAGCCTAATAAAACTGCCCTTGCTTGGCGCCCCAGTGGAGCACTTAGTGCTGGCAGGGGTGTGTTGGGGCAGCTACTGTCGCTTTGCCCTTCAGAGTAAAAACTACTCTAGAATTTCTGGGAAACAATTTGGGAATGTCTGAACACTCAGGTCAGGCCTCTGTGCTCTGTGACTGCCTGTGAGGGAGGTGGCCGTGCCCAGGAGATGAGAAGCCTTCAGTTCCCTGAATTCTTCACCTGTTCTGAATTGAAATCTCCTCTCAGATAGGGAATAGAAGTCAACAGAGCCTTTGCCCATTGGTGTCTAGAGGACTTGTGACCAGCATAGAAAGTGCTCAAGCAAGGCACAGCGGAGTGCTTAGAACCTAGTAAGTGGCCCCTGTGTTATTATTAACTCTAGACAAAGATTGTGTTAGAAGATGTTTACTCTGAAACCATCTGTCTCCATGCCAGAATCTGCCCATTTCTTGGTATTTGTCCCTATTCTTCCCATTCTTCCCAGTAAGCATAACTCTACGACTGAAGAATGGACTCTGGGAAGTCTTTAGGACTGAGTACTAACACCAGAGATATCTCAGTTACCTTGGATATGTTTTTACCCAACTTGGCTGGCACTCTGTGCTTAGCCTTAGGCCAAATATTAGAATTCTAGCGTCAGAGCTGGGCTCTCTAACTGGTCTCCCTGTCTGAGTTAGTAACCCTTGACCTTAGAAACTGAAGTTTGCCTTGCACCCCACCCCAGCATGTTGACAATAACCTCTGTAGTATCCACCTGGAGACTTTCATGATTCTGCCTGCTTATATTTGGAAATATCCTATGTTCTGGATCTGCTACCTCCATGCCTGGCTCTGCCTGCTACTTTTCATGCTGGCCTGGTTACTGAGCTGCCTCTTGGCACATCCAAGGGACGGCTATTCCCCAGATAGAGCTCCACTGGGAGAGCATATGTGCTTCCAGATGCTGAAACTCGCTCCCCTTGTGAGAGGCCTAGCTCAGGAGCCTTCATAGACTCAATTCCAGATCTCCCTATGGGCCTCACCTCATTGCAATGAACTAGGCCAGGCCACTAGATGCTGCAGTTTGTTCTGTTTTTAAGTTCCTCATAGCTTGGTGTACAAGGAGTGACTAAGCTGCTCCAGAGGACACTCAGGAGTCAAACCCTTCAAGACAACAAACAAAAACAAACATTGCAGATAGTTTAGAGTGCATCGAACACTCTATCTGCAAACTCAAGTCTAGAAAGGAACAGGAAATAAACGTGTTAGTTTCCCTTAGCACACAGATCTCACAGAGTGGTTAGTGTCATAGGGAAGGGTAGCTGATGAGAGCTCTGGGGCAGGGCATTCAGTTTCATAGCAAAATGCAGCAAATGGGATGATTTAACCCAATAGCAACTGCCACTGTCACAGTTCTGGAAGTTAGGCATCCAAGTGCTGCCATAGCTGCGTTCCTTCTGATATGTCCCCATGTTCTCCAGCTCCTGGGAGCCTCTGAGGTTTGCTGGATTGCAGAACCTTTCTTCTGTCTCCGTACAGCCGTCTCCTGTGTGGCTCTGTCTTTATATAGTGTCATTTGATTTTGACGAGGACAAGGGTGGGGTAGGAGCCACCCTGATGACTGCATTTTAATTTGGTAGTGTTTGCAGTCTGTGTCATAGATAGAGGGTTAGGAAGTGGGTACATCTTTTCTGTGGACAAAAAGTAACATCAGCTATCTGTGATTCGTTCTTAGTCTTCCATTTCCAGTGGTACAACCATCAGGAAAACAGCTGTGGGCCTGAGTTTCCTTGGCTACACATGTAAGTAGTAATGGTATCTTCCTAGAGCAGTGGTTCTTGACCTTCCTAACGCTGTGACCCTTTAATACAGTTCCTCATGTTGTGGTGACCCCCCCACCATAAAATTATTTTCATTGCTACTTCATAACTGTAATTTAGCTAATGTTATGAATTGTAATGTAAATATCTGTGTTTTCTGACGCTCTTAGGTGACCCCTGGGGAAGGGTTGTTCAACCCCAAAAGGGTCATGACCCCTCCAGGTTGACAACCGCTGTCTTAGAGGCTGCCATGAGACTTCAATGAGATCATGTTTAGCTCAGTGTCACAGTAAGAAGGCGGGGCTTAGCACTTCTGCCTACTCTTTTCTAATCTTTTGGTTTCACGAGGAAGTTCAGAAGTACATGGGCCACACACAAGCATTAATGATGAGACATAGCCAGAAGTTAAGTCTTTAATACTGTGAGCAGTTTTTTTCTCTTCTGCACTCAAATTCTGCTACAAGCTTGTTGTGGGCACTTATGCATTTGGTCGTTAGGAAACTCTTCAGCTGCTCTGGGTGCCAGAGAGCCTGGGCACTGAGCTGGACAAAGGCATCTATCTCTCTTGAGGTTCCAGCTTGGAGGCAGGTGTACAGCACACCTTCATTCCAGGGGTACCATTCAAGTGGTGCTCTGTGTGCAGAGGCCCATCCTGCACTAACAGTTCAGGCTGTGGGTCCTTCTTGGGTTCAGTGAGGTTGAAGTAGTTTGTCACTATACGATTCTTGAACTGTAAGTGGTAGTCTGCTTGTTTAATTATATAGTGGGAGTGAGAGGCCTGATTTAAAAAAAACATGTTTCATAGCATTGAGATTAAACCTAGGCATTGACTGAGGCTCAAACTGTTCTCCCTGCTTTATCTTGGTGAGGCTTACCTTATCAATTGTATAGATAGTTGACAAAAACGAGTGTTTTGTGCCATATCTCATGGAAAAAACAGTTGGTGCTGTTGAAGGCCTTTGTTTCACTGGAGCCCAATTGACGAGTTAGCAATAGTTTCTTCATTTTTCCTTCCAAATCAATTTCAGTTCTTAAAACAGAGCCTGGATTTTGCCTGCTCATTCAGCGGTGCTGGGAAGCAGAAGTGCAGTTAAAATGGTTCAGGACCTTAAATTAGGAGGGCTATAGATTTCATTATGGGATGTATTTTAGCTTGATTGTTTCTTTTTTGAAAATTTTATGCAGAAACACGTTGAGGAGGCACAGTAGCTACTGTTTCATGAGTTACTGAAGTATTACACGCTGTGCTCTGCTCTCTTCCCAAGGCACATAAGCAAGAATTCATGTGTAAATCGTATCTATTTACTTTACATTGAGAGTTATTATCACCTTAATTCCTATTTCTTTTTCCCCATAGTCTTGATAATCTTTTGGAAAATACACTGTTCATGTATTAATATATTAGGTATTTTCCTGCTAAGGATGGATGATTACAGCCCTAGTAAGGAACATATTGTGTACTTCTTATATGTTAACACTGTGAGAGTTCCTTAGATTTTTATTATTTTTTAATTTTTGTTTTAAGACAGGATCTGTAGCCCTGGCTAGTGCAAAACTAGAAAACTAGGCTGTCCTTGAACTTCTACATCCTTACTGTTGGTATGAAAGGCCTGTGTCCCCAAGCCTAGTCCTATTGTTTGATTTGGGTATCGGTTGTAGGCTTCAAATACTGCTTTTATAACTTACAACATTTGACAATTACAATTGATGGTACAGTGAAACAATTGAACTAGATTGCTCCATGGGCAGAAGGACATATTTATTGGGGATCAAACTGCCCAGGCCATCTCGGGAAACAGGGGAGGGGGGCAAAGAGAGGAGCAAAATGGCGGGAAAGCAAGCCGATTTTATATGACAGCAAGGTGCGGATCTGCTCTGACACAGACTCTCTGAATTGACCCAGAACCACTTGCTAGAGGTAGTTGACCTTTGGAGGAAGGCTAAGGGTGGTTTCCAGAAGATCAAGGGAGGTTCTTAGTGACAGCAGCTGCCTTAAGAGACCCACTTTTCTAAGAAAACTCTAGGTGAGTTTATCTGATAATAATCCTTCAATTTACAGGCCTTCTGTTTAGGACAATGTCACCAGCTCCGTCATTTTGGGGGAAGGGGTCTTTGGGCCTGGCAATAAGGGGCTTATGGGAATGAGCTTGCTAAGACTATACTTTTTACCAACAATAGGCCCAGAACTTGAACCTAGCTGATGCGATGCTGGATCCTTAGCTGCTAAACACTACACTGCTAATGTCGAAGACTTGGTGCATCTGTGTGTTTCAGGAGAGAAATATGGGTGTAATGCAGAGCTTTTTCAGTGGTTCCTGTAGGCTCTGCATTGTCATGGAGCATAATTTTTGGAGCTGTTGTTGTTGTTGTTATTATTATTATTAATTGAGCTTGCTTGGCTCAGGGAGACGTTTGTGCTAAGTTACCTAGGTAGTGGCTAAAAATCAAGGGGAATTAGTCCATTAGGCCTCTGGCTTGTGAGAGAAATTATTGTTAACTTAAAAGATTCATAGATCATACACACAAATAAGGGACAGTTGTCTCAGTTGTCACCAAGAGGAACACTGTGGCCCAGAGTATTTGTTTCAGAATGTCACTTAGTACTTGATTTTGTGAAATAAATAGCACCAAGGTCAAAGTAATTTAGGTGACTAGTTTAAAAAGTTAAATCAATTTTTTTCTTAGCTGCCGGCATTTCTCAAGGTTTTTAATACATGCCGTATGCTGTGCAGACTCCAAGAGAGGGAACAGAAGGCGCATCTGGGTTTTTAAGGGTTTCTGATGGGTATTTGCTTGTTTGTTTGTTATCTTTATTCTTGCAGGATGAGAATCGTTGCATGCCCTCAGGAAGGTATTACTATGGAATTTTCCAGAATAGTAATTGGGATAAATTTGAAGGTAACTGACAGAAAGCCCAGTGCGGATTAGTTAAGCAGCAGAAGCTTGTACAGGAGAAGGATAAAGACGAGGTGAACTGCAGAATCAGGCCTCCTCACCGGTTCTCTAAGTCATTAGGCTTTGCTTCCTTTTTGTGTTTCTGTTCCTGCCAGGCAAGGTTGAGCCTTGGAGATGCTAATGGGTGAAGTCCACAGCAAGCAAACAAGGTAGTCATGGGGAAATGCCAGAATAAAGTAAGCTTTTGGAAGAAGAGATGGTGTATGGTGACGGTAGAGGTAGTGACAGGTATTTATGATAGCTGGTCACTTGAATACCTGTTAGTGACTTATTTGTGTGTGTTGTATTCTTGTGTATATGTTCATATGTATATGTGCATACATATATGAGGAGACCAGAGGTCGGCACTGAATGCTTTCCTTCCTCCCTCTCTCCACCATTCTGTTCGAGTCAAGTCCTTTCTTTGAACATGTCGCTCACTGATTCAGTGAGACTAACTGGCCAGCAAACACTCCATGGAGCTAGGATTACTGTGTGCTGCCATACCTGATTTTCTACACGGATGTTGGTGATCTGAGTTCAGCTTCTTGTGCCAGTGTAGCAAACACATTACTGATTGAGTCAACTCCCAGTTCTTAAATGTAAATTAGATGAATGAACACATCAATTGCCTCTTCCTCCATCTTATGTACATTACTGTAAGAGCTAAAATTAACCTGTAAGCCCCGTTTACTTACAGTTAACGTCCTGGAATGCTGGGGGCTGTTGTTCATGTAAGATAACAAGTCATGTGTTTTCACTTCCATAAACAAGGTTGGTTCCCCCAACTGCACAAGATGTGCTTGGTTCCATGTCGGTGGGATGTTTATAGGCAGGAAGAACATCAGGATGTATGCTTCTTCCTGATTGGACAAAGGTGGGTTCTGCCTTTATGAGCCATTCCTTGGGAGTTAGGGGATGCACTTGGCTAGTATCCATCTTCCTGGCCAGTATTTGATGAAGCTTGCTTTAGTTGGACAGTCATGGATTTGATCTTTCTCCTAGCAATTTTCAGGTTCAACAGTTGTTATTTTCCACATAGGGCTGATAATGTACCTCATTGGTGAAAGACTTGCCCATTGTACCCTATGTTCAATCAAGTAAACTACCAAAAAATAAGCAACTGCATGTAACGTGTAAAGGGTTATTGCCTTCCCCCACCCCTGAGATGTTGGTGACTCTTCCAACAGTTACCCCTGTCTAAAGTGGTTCCTGGTGGGATCACGCTGCACACTTCAATCTGCCACTGGCATTGTGCAGACCTGGTAAGGCAATTAGTCTTAGTTCTTCACATCAAAGGCAAGTTTTAGTTTTAATTTTCTTAGCAAAATGAGTGCTGTGATTTATTGGTGTCATTTGTACTTGCCATTAATTTCTAATAAAGTATCTTGGTGGATATAAGTTGACTTTGCTTTATTATTATTTTCCATTCCCTGCAATGTCCCTCAGATCTCTGCAGGGTGTTTTACTGTGTCACAGACTGGGGCTTTCAGCAGAAGAAATGGAGAATCCTGGCTGCAGTTCGTGTGCCATTTGAGCACTTGCCTTTGGCCATGGGGATTTCTTTTGAGAAGTGAAAACCATCTACAGATCACTCACCTCATTTGTCAGTCGCCGTTTGCCTTATAGCACCGGCTTGTGTTTCTGTGCTCTTTTGTTCAGAGCTTCAGCTGGGCTGGTCATGGGTGAGGTGTTATTTATGGGCTCAAAGTCAAAGGAGAAATGCAGCCATCCTGGTCATTCCCACTGGTCACAGAGATCAGATGGTCACACAGAAACTATGATGCAAAGATCCAGTGTGATTGGGAGCCTTGAGTCAAGGCTTAGGGATTCAGTGGAGGGAGGGGGATTTCTAAGTAGGAGAGAACCACATTTGATTGGATAAGGGAGACAGGTAGATTATTCAGAAAAGGGTAATCTTGTTTGGCTAGAGACCAAATGTTGTAAATCAGCTAAAACAGAAAGAAAACAATCCAATTAAAATTAGTGGTTTATTGTTATAGAACCAGTTACCCTCAAGGCTTAGTGGCTTGACCAGTTGCAAGCTTCCATTCCTATTTGCAGCTCTAGGGGGTCGTGGGTCCAAGGGTAACTTAGCCAGGTACTTACCCCCTAAGAGTTTCTTACTTAGAGGAAGCAGGTAGATGTCATCAGGTCTCTGTCATCTGAAGGGAAGTTGTGGTTTGAATATGACCCCCATAGACTCCAATGTTCGAATGCTTGGTCATAGTGATTGGCATTAATAGGTGTGGCCTTGCTGGAGTAGGTATGGCTTTGTTGGAAGAAGTGTCATTTGACATCTCATATATGCTCAAGCTACGCCCAGTGGGACAGTTCATTGCCTGTTGCCTGTAGATCAGCTCCTCCTCCAGCATCGGGCCTGCCTGCTTGCTGTCATGCTTCCTGCCATGATGATGATAATGGACTAAACTTCTGAAACTGTAAGCCAGTCCCCCAAAAATGTTTTCCTTTATAAACATTGTTGTGGTCATGGTATCTCTTCACAGCAATAGAAACCCAGACTAAGACAGTGGTCCAGGGATGGCAGAGTCACTCTGGAATCAGAAGTTCACATGCCTGTCCAGTTGTGCAGGCTGGAGATGCTGCTTGCAGCTGGTCTCCTCTAGAGAGGAAACGCTCAGTTGGTGACTGTGTGCTTTTCTGCTCTAGTCTTGGAGATCCCATGAGTGTCTGCCTAAATATCCTATGTATTAGGAAAGACTCAGATGTCAGCTATCACTGTGACAGCTTACACAAATTGATCAATTTTGTAAGAGGGAGGGTTGATTTAGTTCACACTTTTAGAGGCTTAAGGCCATGGGATGAAGAAGTGTGCCAGCTTGCTGTGGTTGAGAATCCAAGAGAAAGGAAGGGGAGGGGCTAAACCAATATCCTCTTCAAAGCTGAGTCTCCAGGTAACTAACTTCTATCCATAAAGTCCCACCTCCTGAAGACTAGATACCCCCTCATGGTGCCATGTCTGAAGCTTCTATTATAGGCCATTAGGGGTAAGATAATATCCAGAGAGCTGTGGTTGCTAAGGTAGGTTTAGTAAAAGAAGGCATTATTATCACTTCTTCTTAAAAAGAAAGGCCTGAAAAATGCCAGCACCTAGTAAGACCAAAAGCATTCTTGAAATAGAACAGAAATAAAAACAATATCTGCAGTTGCTTTTTTCTTAAAAAAAAAAAACCAAAAACCAAAAAAAAAAATTAAACCTCTTTCTACACAAGTATTCGTAAGTAGTTCAGTACTATGCCTTTTTTTTTTTTTTTTGGTGGCAAACCATGGTATAAATAAAGTTTTGTCTACTAAAGTACTTATTTTTTTTTAACTATAAAAACGATAATTTATTAAAAAATATTTCACAACCTGAAACTTTGTACAGAAGACAGGGAAAGTGGCATTATGTGGTTGGTACTGAGGTGAAGCCTTCCTCAGTGCCCAAATGGGACCCCAAGAAGGGAGTTTCTTGGAAGCCACTCTGTGGATCTGTCCATCCATCCCTTTGGTGCAGTGGTTCTCAACCTTCTTCATGCTGTGGTGACTCCAAACATAAAATTATTTTAGATGCTACTTCTTAACAGTAATTTTGTTACTGTTATGAATCATAATCTAAATATCTATTATGCGACTCCTGTGAAAGGGTCATTCAGTCCCCAAAGGGGTCGTAACCCAGAGGTTGTGATTTTCAGAAGAGCAAACTCACTTTGCTTTTCTGAAGAATTCATCCCTGTTCAAGGATTTCATGCTACTTTGTAAATCTATTCTCATTATAACTATTATTTTCTTTATTTTAAGTACTACACTGAGCTGCAGCCTTTGAGAATGATTGCCAATAGTGTTTGGGGGATTTAAGTTCAATGAAGTCTTTTCCTCTGGGTAGCACATATGAGAAATATAGTCATACTTCACTCCACAATGGGGACAAGTTCTGAGATCCATGAGAACTCAGGCATTGGTCCCAGTGTGTGTACATTATAACATGTTCTTGTGTGAATAGAGATGACATCAGCCAGTCACTTCAAGTGGCCTCTTGATGTAATCATCAGAGGGGCAGGAACTTGGGTAATGATGGCATGCTCCTCTCATCCCAGTAGCCAAGGGAGGAGGATCATGAATGAGTTTGAGGATAGTGAGACCGCGAAGGGGAGAGGGTGTGTGTATGTGTGTGTATGTGTGTGTTTGTGTAACATTATCCAGTGTAATGTTCTTCTGTGTGTGTGCTGATATTTTTAGGCCATTTCAGCACAGTAGGTCTGTCATGCAACTCAACTCAGGCTGTCCTTGAGACTGAAATCCAGACTGTGGATTGTTGCTGAGAAGGGTGTGCACCACTTTTCTGGGATACGTTTTTTGTACACTGTGAAGATGTGTCTTGGCAGGGTGCCTTCTGATTGATTTAATAAAGAGCTGAATATCCAATAGTTAGGAAGGAAAGGGTAGGTGGGACTTCCAGGGAGGGGAGGAGAAGACAAATCTAGGCATGCAGAAAAACCAGCAAGACACAGACCAAGTTGGACATACAGAATGGAGAGCTAAAAAGCCACATCGCAGAATATAGATTAATAGAAACTTGTTAATTTGAGTTATGAGAGATAGTTGGGAACAAGACCAAGCTTTCATAATTGATAAGAAGTCTCTGTGTTGCTATTTGGGAGTTGGTAGCCCCAAAAGAAAGTCTGACTACATATCACCACTCCCAGTATCAGTAACATTCTAGCGTCCATGGCTGTTTTCACACCAGTGTGCCATGTGCCAGAGTGGGAGGCAGTGTTCTGACAAATGTTTTGCATAAATATTTTTCATAATTACCAGAAGGAAGAGGAACATATTATCAGCCAGATAAGGGGAAATATGTTCATTTATCTCACAAATGAGTATAAATTCTCTCAGTATACCCATATCATTCTGAATAATATCACCCCCCCAAGTAAAAACATTTCTTTGCATGAAAAGAGACTCTGAAATATAACTGAGAAGCCGGCCCCGTAGAGCATAGAACACATTGCCTCCCTCTTGTTTAACACACTTAAAGGGAAGAGCAGAAAAGCAACACCTTATTTTAAGAATGTTGAGGTTGAAAAGCATAAGAATGTTAATTTTTCTCTCCACTGCCATTTTCTACTTTTTCGTTTCAACAATCCCCAGTGCCCACTTGTTCCTGGAAAAGAAAGCATGCTGCTGGTTTTCTTTTAAACAAGAGGAATGCTGTGTGTATGGAAAGCAGAGGGGAACCAATGACTGGTGGAAGAAAAGATCTAGCACACAGAGGTGTGTGGGACAGGGTGCTTATTAGCAAGTCAGTGCACTCGTGGGATTTCCCACTTAGAGTATTAGTGAAATGCGATTTCTGCATCTTGGTAATTGTTTCTTAAAATGGCTTTCTAAAGCCAGCCAAACACTCCTCCTGCTCACTTCCTGTTTGGCAGCTGGGGTTCTATTATGAAAATGGTGGAGTGGGAGTCTCAGGTCTTCAGCAGAGCACAGGCATAGACCAGACATCCTCTCCTCTCTGGTGTACTGCCCTTAGGATCCAAGCAGGTACTCAGGCTCAGGAAGTACACCCTTGGTTCATTGAGCTAAAAACTCTCTCACTCAAGGTTTCTTTGTATTTTCTTGTTTCTATTGACATAATGACCACTACTTTTCAGTCTTCTTCCCCTGGGACTAAGGGGATTGGAATGGAGTGGAGATGAGGGAAGGGAGAGCATGTGGGGGGGGGGGTGAAGGGAAGGAGAGCACAGTATGGGGGGAGGACAAGGGGAGGGAGGGCACCGTGCTTACTTGGTCTCACTATGTGGCCCTGACTGACTTGGAACTTGCTAGGTAGACCACACTGGCCTCAAACACACAAAGATTACCTGCCTCTGCTTAGGATTACAAGGCCAGGATTAAAAACACCCCTGTACACAGCAACATAAGTATTTTTAATTAAAATAATAGCAGAGTGTGACTTTTTATATCGCGTAATCTGGAAGTTTGGATATTAGAAGAATTTTGAAAGCGGCGCAAACCTTGATCCTGCAGAGTCTGCGAGCTCAGCACAAGCCTGAGTAAGCCAGCAGCAGAAGGCTGCTCCAGGATAGGTCAGCACAGCAGGGACATCAGCCATTGGTAGAGGACTAGAGTGTGCTGGTTGAGTCAGCTTTTCTCTGTGACCTCAGAGGCAACTGTCCTGGCATCTTACTGATATATACAAATAATCCTGAAACTCCGTGGCTTCGAAAACAACCATGTTAATTTTTGTTTTATTATCTATTTGATTTATGCTTTCTGGAGATGAGGTCTCGTGCAGCCGAGGCTGGCCTCATGCTTTCTTTGTTAACTGAAGATGACCTTGATCTCTGGATTCTTTGCCTCCTTCGTACTAGGATTACATATATCAGCCATCATACCCAGCAACAGCAGTTTGATTTTGCCCCTGAAACTGTATTCTGAGCAGGACTGGGGGAGCCTGCCTTGTCTGTGCTTACATGGAGTTGACCGGGTGACCAAGTGGAGCCTTTTGGAAAGCTCTTCTCTCAGGGTCGGGAGATCAGGCAGCTTAGAAACGCCCTGCACTGGAGGATTTCTCTGCCTTCCCTGCATCCTGGTCTGCTACTCATGCTTTTATTGCTTCTGTAGTTTTGATTTTATAAACAACTATGAAGTTGCTATCAGACTTACCGTCGATTTTGCAGACGGCTTCCTTTCTTCAAAAATAGGTGTGTGTTTATGTTATGCTTTTGTCCTAGCTTGATAGCTTCCTTTCTCTTGCTCAGTACCATTTCATTGTGTGCAGGTACCACAGTTTACCTGTTCATCTTTTCACAAGCATTTGGTTGCTTCTGAGTTTGGGAAATTACAGATAAGGCTGCTGTGAATATTTGCATACACACATATGCATACACACACACACACACACACACACACACACCCCATATGAGAGTGGGGGAAAGGGGGAGAAAAAGAGAAAGATATCCCTTAAGCCCAAAATTTGCAATGCTTACATTTTACACACATTTTTCAAGACCAGGAAAGTTTCATTTCATAACATAATCAACCCAGATTATGGGCTTAACTAGTGTTTTATCCATTTTTACCTATACCCCATTTTTACCTAGTCCCTGTCTATATTTGAGTTTATAGTTCAATAAAATTTTATTGTTCGTGTGTTCTTAAGTACCGACCTAATCAAGATTCTGAACTGTTTTAGGCCACAAAGAAACTCCCTGGGGCTGCCACTTTAGAACCCATATCCCTAACTGCAGCCCTTCTCCTTGGTGACTGACAGCATGGCATATGCTTGAAAAAACTGTCTTTGGAGTCACTCAGTCAATTTTGTTCATCGTCTGTAGGAAATTTATTAATTATTCTTTTTTACCTTCTGACATTTTTCAGTCTCATCTCTGGTTCACCTGAGTGAACACACACATCTGTAAACAGGGAGCTTTTCCCGCTTAGAAGTGAGTTATTAAGAAGTTCTAATCTGCATATATTTTAAACAGAACCTGACATGTAGCTATTAGTGTTAAACCAGCAGATAGACGAGGCTGAGATTATTATGTGATAGGGAATTTTTACAAGGTTCATTAGCAAATTCCTGTAAAGAATGACCCACTTTAGCTCACTTAAAGTGTAATTCAATTTACCAAAACATAATGCGCAAGTAAATTTTTTAAGAGGGAAGAGCAATTTGTATTCACTAACTAGCAAATGATAATGTGGTTAAAAACTAGAAAAATAAGAGCATATAAATGAGCTGGCAGCGGGGAAAGCAGCATTGGGATGACAAAGGCGCCGTTGTGAGTTTTGCAGTATGAAATTCATAAAGTCATCATGCTGTAGACAAATCAGATGTGTAGGATATCAGGAATATGCCAACTGTTGAGGGCTCAGAGGGCACAGCAAGGTGCATGAGAAACCAACATGACACGGCATTGAAGCGGAAGAGTAACCCACTATGCTTCAAGGCTGGACCACACATGTCCGTTCTTCAGCCAGTGGCTTGTATGATGTAACTGTTTACCTGGAAGGCAAAGTTGGTGCCAGGAAGTTGTGTAGCTAAATTGTCAAAAACTAGTTTATTCTGGAGTGCTAGAATGTGGTTTTTCAACCTTAGTGCTATTTATGCTTTGGGCCAGATAATTCTTTTGGATGAGCATGTGAGTTTCTGTCAGTGTGAAAAATAGCTAAGGAATTCCAATTAGGAAAAATGTACTTTGGCTCCTGGGTTAGCGGTGCCAGCCTATGAGTGGCTGGCACCGTTTGCTTTTCAGCTGTGGCAGTGTAGAGCATCACTGTGGGCAGTGTGTGGCAGAGTAGGGCTGCTCATCTCAGGAAGCAGGGACTTCAACTGGCACCTGGTTGGCCTCCTTCTTCTAGGTTGTTCTTACTATGCCTCTAGCCTGTAAGGTGATGGGACTCAGTGCACAGTGAGTCTTAAACCCAAGGTTATCTCAAATGCCAGTTGCCTCTGGTAACATATTTACAGGGACCCCAAACGTGTGCTTTAGTAACCTCTTGTGCACCTTTCTGTCTAGTCAAGCTGATATTTAAGGTTAGCCATTGTAGGGGGAACTGTTTGCATTATTGGGCGATTATCAACATTGCTGGCCAATATGTACTGCTTTCTACCAGCGCATCTGCCTGAGTTGTGATGAAGTAAAATGTCTACATGCTATTTTACTGTTTCCTCATTACTACTGCATCATCATCTTGTTTTCTTTGAAGGACTTTTGAAATCTCGTACTCACCCATACATTTTTTTAAAAGATTTATTAATTTATTGTGCATACAGTGTGCTGCTGGCATGTATGCCCACACAGCAGAAGAGGGCGCCAGATCTCATTACAGATGGTTGTGAGCCACCATCTGGTTGCTGGGAATTGAACTCAGGTCCTCTGGAAGAGCAGGCAGTATTCTTAACCTCTGAGCCATCTATCTCTCCAGCCCTCACCCATACATTTTAAACACACAGAAAATTAAACAGAATAACTTTCTTATTTCGGAACTACGTTTGCTTTCATGTTCTTTCCACGGAATGTCGCTGCTTTACTCTTTTGTGTCCCTCGTTGTCTGGTCACTGACTTTGACGTCTCATCAAACAGACATGTTTGGGCAGAGAGGGTGGGGCGTCACAGCAGAGAAAAGAGATGAAGTACTTAGGCAGCATGGATTTCTCATCTATCACAATAAAATATTTTTTATTTTTATTGTATGAATGTTTTGCCTACATGCATGTATATATATTGGGTGTGTGCCTGGTGCCCATGGAAGCCAAAAGAGAGAGTTGGATGCTCTGGAAGCAGAATTAATGGCTGTTGTAAGCTACTGTGTGGGTAGTGGGAACCAAACCTGACCCTCATCAAGAACAGCAGGTGCTCTTTACTGCTGAGCCATCTCTCCAGTCCTCTTTCACAGTTGTTTCCATACAGGCAGCCAGGGAGGGCACCCTGGTGCTTGCATGAATGGAGGGGTGAGCCCTAAAAAGCAACGGGGGTGGGGTGAGGTGGGGGGGGGAGGAGCAGGTCCTGAAAGACTGGTTGAGAATACATACCTTCAAGCCAATCCACAACCTCTCTGCAGCTTGTGATTTCCTCATTCCTGCCTGCAGCTGCAGCAGACTGGAATCGCTGATAAGAGATCAAAGGATTGACATTTTCCTGGGGAGGATGGACCCTAGCTGCTCCCCAGGCCGGCCTCCTTAAGGCTACCTTCTCTGAGGCCAGCTGTTGGAACTTTCCTGGCTGGAGCTAGCAGAACACTTAGTTTCCTCTGTAAAGCTTCTGGAATATTGGCAGCCGGTCTGCATTCAAACTGCCACGCCACCAGTTCCCCACCTTCACGGCTCCTTAAGGACAGCCGTCATCCCAGCAGGTCTTCTACTTGATTGCAGTGCCCTGGGCACACAGGCTGCTGCATTGCTTTATGGTAGCCACAGCTGTGAAATAAAGGAATACAGTGCCTAGAAGGCAGCATTTGTGATCCTGTGCACTTTATCTCATCTTAGATATTTGTGTCAGTCCAAGAAAACTAAAAGCATTTTTGTTTTACTTGAAAGACCTGCTTTTCTTGAGTCTCTATGTGATTTGGAAGAGTGACTGCCCATAAGCAGGCCTTTCTCACAGCTAACCTTTGTGGCCTTAGTTTTGTGCTTAATGATGAGTAGGAACCGTGTGCACGTTTTAGCAAGCTTAAAAGTATTTCTTGCTGGAAAATACTTCCCTTCTGGACTTTTAAAGCCCACGGCACACAGGCCTGTTGGAGAGTTCCATGCGTTGCTTCTTCAATCCGTGTATTGAGCAGACATCTGTGGGTGACCTATGCTAGGCAGCATACTGTCACAGAGAGGCCCTGTCCTCACCAACTCCCTGCAGACAGATGCTGCAGTCACTGGAGAGAAGAGAGCTACCAGGCAGAGAGGAAGAACTGAATAACTTAGTCTGGGGAAATTGGAACGGCTTCCAATTGGAGGCACTCCCCTGCTGTATTCCAAATAATGCCTGTGGCTGTGACCCACGGGGTGGGGGCAGGGTGAGGCCTGTCGCGGGAGGAGACTGCTGGGAGAGGCTGTTAGAGACCCAGGGAACAATCTGTGGGAAGGACAGGAGTCAGCTGACTTAGGAGAGAAACCGAGTTTTGGTGCTCCTTTATTCTTAGGTATTCAGAATGGCCATGCCTTATTCTTGGGGGAGATTCATTGCAATAGACTTTATCATCTCGCAGAATGATGCTCTCTCAAACCATGTCCCTGCCCAGCTGGTGGATCCATTACCATTGCTTCATTGATCAGGCCCCAGTGATGCCTCTTCAGGGAACTTTGGTCAGCAAAGGCTTTCTTCCGGCATATATCATGGTGCTGGAACGCTCAGCGAGGCCTCCTGGTCTTGTGCCATTTGTTTTTTATTCAGAAAAAAAAAGGGGAGGGGGGGCAAAAGACATAGCCAAGCAATAATTTTAAAAAAAAATCCCTACAGCTGCAATCAACTTAGAACTTAGTATTTAAGTTGTCATTCCAAAATCCAAGGAAAAGTATGTGAGAAAAGGTCCAGAGAGCGTTTGGAACTGGGATACCTTCTTTTCCTAATGAGGTTGAAAACACAGCTACCCTTCCACACACAGCAGAGGCCCTGGGCCTCACAGGTGGGCGTGCTGAAGTATGCATTGTATTATCAGGACCTCTGCAGAAACCATCTGGGAGATTGGTATTTACTAGGTTGTTCCTTCCAGAAACAAAGGGAGCCTCTGAAAGGATTCTCTTCCTGCCAAAGTTGTCGTTATTGGTGGGAACCCTTGGGATGTGCTTGCAAGCTGAGGGGAAGGCAAAGACAAAAGTGAGAGAGCAGGGAAAGGAGCCTGTGGGAGCCTGAAACACCATTGAGGTCTTCATGTACCAGTAGCAGGAAGCGGAGAGCCACCCAGCTTAGAGATGAGTCTGGGGATCTGGCTGCTCTTCATGTTAGAGAAATTAGCGCTCAAACAATATCTCATGGACACCTTTACAGTGTTAGAAAGAGTAGTTTTCCTGCCTAGAACACTGCCTCTGTTCTGCTTTGCTCCCCCTTCCTTCTGGCCTCCAGATCCCTGGTAATTACCCTTTCTGACTCTATAGTTTTATCTTCTTTAGAAGGCCAGAAATTCAGAATTATACAGCATGCAGCTTTCTCAAACTGGCTTTCTGTTCTACAGCATATCTGTCTGCCTATAGAAGAACGTGTTGGTGGCTCTTCTGGTTGGGGGCACTTGTGTTAGGAACATCAGTGTACAGTTTTTTTTTTTGTTTTGTTTTGTTTTGTGGACATACACTTTGAACTCACTTAGGTAAGTACCTCGGAGCACAATTGCTGGGTTGTGTCTTATACCGTATTTATTATGTAAGATGCCAGACTGTCTTCCAGCATGTCTTTATCATTCCCCGCTGCTTCTTTCATTTTCATCTGGCAACCTTAGATATAATTTGTGGAAGAACACGGGCTGCTTAATGTGTAGTAGCCTGGTCTGAAATACTGAGTGAGCAAAGATCCGAGTGTCGGTTGCTATAGACCTCTGTTGCTCTCTGAGCCAGAAGTCCAGGGCACGTTCGTCAAGTAAGTGAAGGATGTCATCATAGATCTAACCTTTCCTTTCCTTTCCCTCTGTCCCCCACTGGAAACATGATTGTTTAGCACAGGCATCATGTCTTCATGTACCTAATATGAAGGAAATACCGGTAGACTCCTTCTTACTCTGTCCCTTTAATAGGGCAAGTGGAATCCCCCACCCGGAACTCCTCAGCAGTGATCCTGTGATGTCTACTCCCTCCGAATGGATCTTAAGGTCATTCTAGCTGTATAGAGGACAGTCAACAGGCTTTTTTTTTTGTTTTTTTAAGCATCTTTCTAACATCTGTTCATGGTTTCTGCTAATGTTAGCTTATATTCTGCTGCTATAATGAAATCCCTGAGATGATCAGCTAGAGAGAAGGAAGATTTATTTGGTTCATAGGGTTAGAGGTTTTAGTTCCTGTGGGGAAGGCTGCTGCAGATACTGCGACTCTAGCAGATTCTAACCCCAGCGAGTGGACAGCCTGTAGACTGTGATTGAATATAAAGTAGGATCTAACTGTGATGAGCTGGGGAGATTTCATAAGGCCTGTTTGTTCAGTCTCTTCTCAGCACTCTCTAGCTTTAGGCCCTTCCTGAAACATTGAGAAGCACCCCTCACTGGAGGTTATCTGCCTTGCTTCTGGGGGGATCTGAAAAGCATTTCTAAGTTTTATGACCCATTTCAGGAGGCAATGATGAGGAATGGGTGTGAGTGACCTTCCTGTTTCTGCTGTGCCAATTTGGGGGCAGTATGTTCAGAATCCCATGACCTTGAGTTTCGGACATGAATTTAGGTGTCCCCACAGGAAGTATGCAGATGAGGCAGGCTAGGGGTCTTGATCAGGTTCGTTTTCTCAGCCAGATAAAGAATTCACTCACGGAGAAGAGGACCTCTGCCAGGCCAGAAAAATCCAGACTCTTCTCCAGGGCAGGGTCTTTTTAAGTCTCTAAAGAGTTTTCCTTCCCTTAGTGTTGGTCAGTTTGAAGAGATAGAGGATGATGGTTGTTGACCCACAAAAGTTGTGTTACCTGTCATGATGATGCCTTGAACCTGTTGAGCCAGTCAAGTCTGCTGGTTGGGGACAAAGCACACAGGGAAGGTGTTAGCTCTCAAACCCCGGACAAAGGACTGGGATGTCTGTTAACCTATCAAAGTGGACCCTGGCCTTCAGGTTGGTTTTCCCAGCATCCCACCCCCTGCAGTCCCTAGATCTATTTCAGGGGCCTCCTTGCTGGCATATCCTGCCCCCTACTGTAATCTCCAGCCCTGGAACCCCAGCTCCTCTGGTTCGTATATAACTCGGTCATTTTGACTACACCAGTCTCTTGGTCCAGGCCGCCCCTATTGGTTGTCAGCTCCTCTCTTGCTCTCCCTCCCCATCTTTCTCCTCACATGACCCAGATCAGTCTGGCCTTGTTCACTCTGCACTCTCCCAGATGTATGTGCCTCTGCCCCTCTCTGTTTTCTCCCTCATATCTACAATAAACATTCTCCTCCATTTTACCTAGGAACAGCCATGTCTTTCTTATTTCTTTTGTTCATTCAACAAGCTTTTTTGTCTCAAGTCAAGAAAGCGAGGAAGAAGCTGGCCATTTATATTACCTATCTATGGCTCTATCCTTCTAAGTCTGCCTAGCAGGGAATATGACTAACTCCGAGCCTTTCACGGAGGGATAGAGAGAGCTAGACTCCGGTTTTCCACTTCTTACTGGACATGCTTGCTCTCGCATCTTCAGCCCACAGGGCTCCTTGATTTCCTCTGGATGGGATGACTGTGGCTCCCCTACAGATACAGCATCTGAGTAGATGGAAGTTCCTTTCTTTGCTGAACCTTCTGGATAAGGGGACGCCAGGGTTTTGGTTTCTCTTCTAAGTCCTTGGCAAAACCTTTATGAGCCTTTTCCTGAGAATTTCACCATTTTAAGCCCAGATTGAAAGAAGCATTTCACTCATCTATTCCCGGAGGGATACTTGCTTAGCGCCTGTAAAATGGCGTGGCAGCGAGGTCTGATGAGTCCTAGGTTTGTCTTCTGCCCTAAAAGCAGAGGATTCTGTGCCATCTTTGCGGTGGTTTAAATCATAGTTCTTCCTTGACAAGGTGTTGGTCTGGAAAGCAAGATAAGGAGTTGGACTGAGATTGGCGTGCTGGTCGCCAAAGTCACAGACTTGCTCCTTCCTGGCCTATTGAAAGGGTTCTTATCCATTGTCAGGGGTGGTTTTTGATGTCTTCCTTCCTTTCCTGGTTCGCCTGTATGTTTGTGGGAAGTCTGCAGACTTTCCAAACGAGCATTCTATATTTGATATAGTACTTAATTTGTGCTAGCAAATGCCCGAGGCTTTAAAAACATATTTTAGTTAAAATGCCTTGTAATTGGCATTTATGCCCCCAAGTGATTTTTATGAACTTTTAGAAATAGGTAAACACATGAAAATAAAAATAAAAGGCGATGTTGTGCTTCCTAAGGGTGAATAGGCTGCCGCATGGAGCAGCAGCTTTTTCTTTTTGGAGCCGACCCCAGTGGCTTCATGGCTTGTTTACACAGCATCTGTGATATATGGGCAATATACTAATAGTCATTCGTATTTTATCACGGGAGCATGCTGGTTTCCCTGGCTCACTGGGGGCATAGTCAAGTAAAGAATCTTGCTGACTGACAGCTAAAAGGCCTAAGAACTTGCCGTGTGATGTTCTTTGCTCTTCTCACCGACAGCACCTAACTCCCCATGAAGTTGACGGTTACCCCATTTTGCTGTGGAAGGCAGTGACACACTAAATATGTGCCATATTAAATAGCTAGGGTGTGGCAGGACTGGAGCTAAAGTGTCCCCAGAAGCCCGTGTGTTTGTCACTAAATCAATAGCTTTGCTTCTGTACAATTAATTGGCATTCATCACATGGTGCGGGGGTGGGAATTAGTAAGTGTTGGAACACATATTCTGTGCCAAATAACCTGCAGATTTGCATTTCAGCTTCCAGAGGACTCTGGAAGGAAGGGATTCATGCTGGTATGTGGCGGTGTGTGGCTGGAGGGACGTTAGTATCCCCATGTCTGTCACAGCAGATTGAGGACTGAGAACTGGAGAATGAGCATCCTTGCAGGGTTTGTCACGATCTCATGAGTGTGTTAGAGAAGTGGTACCACAGGTGACTTGAGCAACAGTGCATTAGGTCTCTGAATTTGCAAAATTCCAATCTAAACAGCTGCTTGCAGTTCCAGGTGGAGCAGTGTGGCAGTTTGAATGTAATTGCCCCCAGAAGCTCATAGGGAATGGCACTGTTGGGAAGTGAGGTTTTGTTCGAGTAGGTGTGGCCTTGTTGGAGGAACTCTGTCACTGTGGAAGTGGACATTGAAGCCTCATATGTGCTCAAGCATTGCCCTGTATCTCAGTTCACTTCTCTTACCTGGTGATGAAGATGCAGGACTCTCAGCTCCAGCACCATGTCTGCGTGCGTGCAACCATGTTGCGTCATGGTAATAATGGACCAAACACTGAAAATGTTTTTTTCCTTTATAAGAGTTGCTGTGGTTATAGTGTCTCTTCACAGCAATAGAAACCCTAGGACAGTTTCATGCATTGTCTGAAAGGGTGGTAGCCAGAGGAGAGAAGACCCTTCCTCCTTTTTGACACACTTGCCTAGTGGCTAACATGCAAATGCAGTCATCCCTCAGTGTCAGCGGATTGGTTCCAAGAGCCCCTCAGATAGCAAATGTCTTGGATGCGCAAATGCCTGCCTAGAAATGGTGCAGAATTTGCATGTAACCTATGCCTACCCTCTGGGACTCTTTAAATCAAGTTTTACATGACTTGTAAAACCTAATGCAATGCAAATACTATGTAAATAGTTGTTATACTGTATAATTTAGAGAGTAATGATGGGATTTTTTTTTTTTTTAAAGTTCAGCACAGCCACAGTCTTTACCTCAAATATTATGATCACTAGTTGATTGAGTAAGTGGGAGTGGAGCCTATGGATAAGGAAGCTGCTGGACTGGGCTTCCCCTCTGCTTGGGCTGAATGGGCATTTGATATTAAGTGCAGGAGGAGCTTCTTGAATGTGAGTTGGGGCCCTGGAGGTTTTCCCACAGGAGCTCTTGACCTAAAAGCATTTATGTGGGATTCAGATTGATAGACAGTAAAATCACAGCTCTCTGGGGATATTCCCTCACCCTAACAGTTTGCTGAGTGAGTTAAATACAGGACGTGATACCAGCTCTCATTATCAGTTGCAGGCAGACTCTGGAGAGGGAACTAAAGCAGGAGTCAGAACCTGGAACACCAGCTAGGTCTAAGGAACGTTCTGGTTGGGAGAACAAAGATCTTTGTTCAGCCAAGACATAGGACTGGGTATCCTGACCAGAGATTGCCATTACAGGCCTTCAGATAAGCATTTGGCTTGTGTTGGTGAGTGTACTTCAAGACACATGTTAGAACAGTTCCTTGTCCTGCCAGCCTGTGATGTTTTAGGAATAAGCCCTCCTTGTGCTCGTTAGGGATGAGGCTGAGACCTCACATGAGTGCACACCTGTTAGTCAGGCCTAGCAGAGACTCTGCTTAGAGATACAACTGTCTGCACATAGTGACATTTTGACCAATGACAGTGCATATGTATCAGTGACCCTGTAAGATAGTAAGGGTGCTGAAAAATTCCTGTTGTCCAGTGACACTGTAGTCTGGGTCATAGTCCCATGAAATACACATTTGCTTTTGATGTTGCTGCTAACAGACTACTATATCAAAGTACTTTAAGAATAAACTATGTTCATAGTTAAAGTATTTACTATAGGATATTTTATCATCTTGTGTGTGTGTGTGTCTGCACACATGCAAGTGCATACATGTGTACATGCAAGTGTGCAGGAGCCCATAGAGGTCAGAAGAGGATACTAGATTCCTGGATCAGGAGTTTTAGGTAGTTGGGAGCTACCATGTGGATGCTGGGTACCAAACCCAGGTCTTCTGAAAGAGCAGGCACCCTTACCCACCGAAGAGCCTCTCCAGTCCCTTCTGCACCATGTTTTCAGTCATCTTAGAGTGTATTCATAGTATGTGTCTTATTTACCATGTCTATCAATCACCTCAAGAGGCATCATGGAGCCCATACTGTATGTATGTGTCCATGATACTGTACAGAGCACAGCTCATCTAGTGGCACATCTTAGAATGCATCTGGCATGTAGTGACACATGGGTGTCAAAATGCTCTGACCACAGCTGTCCTTCTTCTATTATCTAAGAAAGATTAGTGGGTGTTGTGGTTGGCCCACTAATGTCTCTCCAACGTGATGTCTCACATGTGGTGAAGACATGGGTCCAGCCGACGAAGCTGCCTAAGAGATGGTGGGAACATTAGGTCATGAGGCCTGGTTAGAGTAACTCGGTCATTGTGGGTGTGCCCTTGAAGAACGAATGCCCTGGGATCCTCCTTCCTCTCCGCTCCACCCCAACTCTATGGTACCTAGCCTAGGACGGGAGCTGCTTTGCTCTGACCCGGGATTCCCCACCATGCTATTTGCCTTTGCCATGGACCCAACTTGAAGGGAGCCACAGAACTAGGCTCTGAAATCCGGACTTAGTTAAATCCTTCCTCCTTTAGTTATCTCGTGTATTTTTGTCAGTGATAGAAGGCTGCTGGGCACAATGGGTGACAGCAGGTAGACACAACGTGCTGTGACAGGAATAGCATCACGTGCTGTTCTCTGACCTCTCACCTGTCTCTGGAGGAAGCATGGGTGTCCTGGTTTCCTTACTGCTCACTAGGAAGGTTTTCTGTTGTTTCAAGTATCCAGGAAATGCTTGCTGAGAGGTAAACACAGAAGAAGCTAACAGAGCAGGGTATAAACAGAGTCAGCAAACCAGTCCTTTCTTACTCTCCCCCTCAATTTTCTTATCCCATTTCTGGAGTGGGATAGAGAAGATAGCGTCAGATGAAAGAGACATAATTATTGGATGTTCACATTTAAATGGCGTGTGGACTGAGCTTAAAGTAGAAACTATAAAGTCTCGAAGGACAGGAAGGAAGGTACTAATGTTTTTACTTTCTAAGTGATTGGGAATCTAGCTCAGAAGTCTCTCACTGCATTTTACATGTTTATCCACTAATGAAAAGTAGCCCTGGGAGTAGAAAAGGGTAGCAAACAGTGCCTCTATTGTATTGGTAGACACTGTGCTGGTCACTGCAATCTGAGGTCCTTAAATTCTCTTGGCAGTCCTAATGAATGTATGTTATTCGCTGTGCTCATGAGAAACTTGAGGCTCAGAGGAGCTGGTGCTGCACACAGGGAGGTCACTGGGGATCAGGGCCCATGCTGCTGTGTCACTGTGTGGGCAGGAATGTGCTGAAGAGTCTGCTTACAGATGCTGTTAATGGCCATTGCTTGTGTGTGTGTGTGTGTGTGTGTGTGTGTGGTGTGGTGTGTAAATGTGGGTTTTTGCATGCCATGATATATTTGGAAGTTAAAGGACAATGTATTGGTAGTTGTCTTTTTTTTAATCTTGTTTTTTTTAAGGCAGGGTCTCTATTGTTTCTACTACTGCAGGGGCTTATACACACTCCTCCTGACATTAAGCTTTTAATTTTAAATTATTTTTTCCTTGAGACAGGATTTCTCTGTGTGCCCATGGCTTTCCTGGGAATTACTCTGTAGATCAGTCTGACCTTGAACTCAGAAATCTGCTTACCTCTGGCTCTTAAGTACCAAGATTAAAGGTGTTTCCACCACTGTCTGCTATACCTGGTGCCAAGTTTGGCTGCTTGATTATCTATCTATCTATCTATCTATCTATCTATCTATCTATCTATCTATCTATCTACCTACCTACCTACCTACCTACCTATCTATCTGAGATAGGGTTTCTGTGGCTATCCTGAAACTCAATCTTTAGACCAGGCTAGCCACAAACTCAGATATCTGCCTGCCTCTGCCTCCACAGTGCTGGGTTTAAAGGAGTGCACTACCACCACTTGACTCAAGTTTTTAACTTTAGAAAATCAGTAAATTACACTAGGTCTGGGTTAGAAGCCTTCGCTTGCATTCTGCAAGTTAATGTCCAGGTAAGTCTTCTTACAAGAGCTTATTGTGGTCTCCAATGTCCTTAGGGAGAACAGGAATTGAAAGGTATTCAAGTCACTTAATGCAGAAGAAGTGGTCATATCTAAAGCAAGGCCCACTGTTGGCTGTCCTAGGTTCTATTACCATGGAAACACACTGGTGTCTCACCAGCATCAGCAGTGGCAAGCTACAGTTTAGGATGGCGCAGTGAGGCAAGTGGAAGAATATGAATTCAAAGGATGAAATACGCACAAGGAAAAGACTGAAAATACTCAAGAAATATTTATGATGCTGTGGTATTTTCTCTGTATAGATCAAATAAAGTCTGTGAATCTGCATCATTGTTTTTCTTCACTGTAGCCTTGCACAGATTTCAAATGTCCCCGTTCTTGGTCTCAGACTTGAGTATTTGGTGATTGATTATATAAAGAGAAGTGACTTAAAATAAGAAATAGAGAGGGGTGATAGTGGTACGCATCCTAATTCCTAGCACTGGAGAAACAGAGGCAAGCTATGAGTTCGCTGCCAGCCTGGTCTACAAAGTGAGTTCTAGGGTAGCCAGAACTACACAGAGAAACCCCTGTCTTGTCTTGAGAAAGCCAAAACCAAAACCAAAAAAAAAAAAAAAGAGGTTCTTGCTTTCCACGAAATAAATCACATATGCATTTTGTTGGGAGAAAAGAGCTATAAGTACCTCTTGATTCCCTCCAAATGTGAGATTTCTACTTTCCAACAACTAATCATAATGAAAATATCTACAGTCTCCCCGGTTAGCTTTTTAACACCCTAGCGTGTTGGCAGGTGTTTTCAAGGATCTTGTGAAATCATGCAAAGTTGCACATAATTTCCTTTGCTTCAAAGCAAATGTATGAGGCATAGACTATAAAATCAGACTCTCGATAGGCTGCTCAACTCCAGTGCTACTGCAGTTATTAGGGACATGCAAGTAGATGGCAGTGGGGGAGGGATCAACAGGTCTCCCAGAGCAACGCTATGAAAGTGGTTCTAGCTCCGCCCACGGTACTTCTTACAGCCGTGGCACTGGAGAGAAACGTAATGCAATGATAAGCTGTAACCTAGCATGCCCCGATGCCCATCCGTGGCTCAGACTTGTCCTTGACGTATTCTCGTCGTCAGGATGCGATGCCCGTTCTATGACCGGGAGATTAGGAGGTTGCTTTTGTATCTGGAAGTGTTGAATTAGTCACACTTACTTCTCTCATTATAGTCAGCGGCTGCCCACACTATGTATTTGATGCAGAAGCCCTCTGGGTCATCCTGCTGTCTCCCCTTCCTCTACCCCCTACTCCTGTAGAAGCCTGTGGAGCCTGTATTTCCACAGAGCCTGCTCCTGTTTCTGCAAAACTGTTCTGCCCCAGATTAGCCCTCGTTGGCCTTTAGTCTGGAAGCCATCCTTTCGGATGTCTGTTTACGTACAAACTCGTGCACCTCGCTTTCCTTTTGCTTCCTGTTGCTCTCTTCTGCTGGGTTTCTCATACACGTTCACAAACATGTCCCTGTGGTCTGGTCAGTTTGCTTCCAACGCTTCAGCAGTTCCTACGGCTGTTGAATGAGGCGCACCTTTACACATAACTAGACCTACCTTTCTATTTATGTCTACGGTCAGGTTCCTGTATGTGTTATAAAGAATTGGACTCTTCCTTGTGTTGGACTGGCCTGGGTTTGCATCCTTTCTCGGTGCTGTCCCACACTAATTTAGGTATAGTATTTCTGTAACACACCGTACTCTCCTTTGGAGCACTGGGCTCTACACTGGGCTCTAGTGTCACTGTGCCCAAGGAAGAGGCTTTCCATACTTGTCTGTGGTATGGATAAATGAATAAGAAGGAAGCATTACCTTTCTCTATTTTCTCCTGAAAACGCATCCTATCTGTTCTTTCCTTCCCACTACTTTATCCCATCTCTGGTAACAGTTCTGTGGCAGAGTGCAGATCTGCGCCATATAAGGCAGAGGAGATACAAGATCCACCCCAGTCCTCTTTGTTCTGCCTGCTCATGGCCAGTCTGCCTGGGCTTTCAGGAGTCTGCGGATAGTAAAGACTGGAGAACAAGGGGACAGTGTCAACAATGGGGCAAATCAAAGCCAGACCCCGCCTGAGGACGTCAGGAAAAGTTTGCTACTTCACTTTCCTGTGTGTTCCTTCCCCACCTGCACAATCTGAGTCCAAGCAGAGGAAACCTCCAGCAAACCCAGCTTGAGAAGTATTATTCAAAATAACCAGCCTGCAATCTTCCCAAGTGTCAAGGTCAGGAAAACCAAAGGAAGGCGAGAGAAGTGTTTCAGCGTGAATGAAGCTCGAGACCAAGCAGCGAAAAGCACTAGATGAAGCTAAGCTGCTTCCTTTTGTTATCAGGTACAGTGGCAGGCTTTGGGTGGAATGTGAATGGGAGCCGAGGAGCAAAGGGAACGTGTAGTGATGTCTTTTTTTCCGATTTGATGGCCATGTTGTGCTTATGATGGAGTGAGCGTTAATGTGTTTGTGGCTGATGAGCCATCTGGTTGGCAGATTACTCTTACATCTTCAAGATGAATGATGGCTGTTTGTACTGAAGTTGTGCTTTTATTTATTTATTTTAAATTTGAGACTGTTACAAAGAATTTGAAAGAAAGGAATTAATTGACCCCTGCGCACTGTTCCCATGGTGGGATGTCCTGCATTTGTGTTCATGGAATGTATGCAGCTGGGGCTTGGGCAAACCTTGGGATGACTTACAGGTGAATGTGCTGTGGCCAACGGGAAACCCTCAGCCTGTGTTTCCTCAACTTTTACCATCTGCTGTTCCAGAACATGGCAACTCCCAGTTCCGGTGCAGCTAGCATGCTTCCTGGAACTGGGGAACAGGATATGGATTGATGGTTCATTGTGCCAATAGGCAAATTTTCAATCTGTAGGCAACCTGCAAGGGAAGCTGAGTGGGAGCCTGGAGAGTTCTGGGTAAACAGGAGCTGAGCATGATGATCAGGAAGCAACAGACATCCAGACATCCAGACATCCAGGCTGGGCAGCTGGAGTCCCCTATCTGATAGGCCTCATGCTTGCTTATGCGATGTGAAAACAGGCGTGAATCAGAAGGAGCTGGGCTTCACCCTACTTGGGATAGAGCTGTGCTAACCTAACAGGCTCCCATTCTGTCTGCTTTAACTCGTGGCCACCTCTTTTTCTTTTGGCCAATGTGCTCTTTTTTAGGTGGGGCGGTAGACTCAGGCAGCCTAATCTGTTAACAGGTTCTGTTTGTTGAATGTAGAGCCCAAGTCTCTCAAATGTTGTGCTGGAGAAGATAGACTTAATGAGAGGGGGAACTTCAATTAAGACAATGCCTTCCTAAGGTCTGGCTGCTGGCAAGGCATTTTCTTAATTAATGATTGATGGGAGGGTCCAACCCATTGTAGGTGGAGCCCTCCCTGGACTGGTGGTCCTGGTTTTTTTTTTTTTTTTTAGAAAGCAGGCTGAAGAAGGCATGAAGAACAAGTCAGTAAGCAGCACTCCTCAATGGCCTCTGCATCAGCTCCTGCCTCCAGGTTCCTACCCTGTTTGAGTTCCTGTTCTGACTTCTTTTGATGGTGAATTGTGATGTGAGATTGTAATACGAATGAACCCTTTCCTCCCCAGCTCACTTTGGCCACAGTGCTCCATCACAGCAGTAATAACCCTACCTAAGACCAGCGCCTTTGCAGGCTCGCAGTTGTGCCCTCACTCTGAGTTGGTTATGTTAGCTCTCGGACACAGCTGATTTCCGGTTCCTTAGAGTTTTTGCTTGCCACATTGGGTGTCTTAAAATTAGAGAGAGGTTTAGCCTTGGAGCAGCAACTAACTTTGTTTCTTCCTGTTTACCTTTTGGAAGTTTTCAAGTATAGAAAAAGAAGGGAAAGGTTTTATTTTAAAAATAATAAAAAGCAATACAAAAGCCGGGCGGTGGTGGCGCACGCCTTTAATCCCAGCACTCTGGAGGCAGAGGCAGGTGGATCTCTGTGAGTTTGAGGCCAGCCTGGTCTAGTTCCAGCTAGTTCCATGACAGGAACCAAAAAGCTACGGAGAAACCCTGTCTCGAAAACCCCCCCCCAAAAAAACAATACAAAAAATAATAATAAAAAGTTTACTGTATTGAAGTATTTGATTTCTTCCAAATATCTTTAGTTTTCTTGGGTTGCACCTGAGAGATTTAATCACAATAGACACCTTTATCGGGAACACTCTGCCTCCCTAACTGCCTGAGGTTGTCAGTTCCCCAGGGCTAAGTTTGTGCTGTATTGGTGTATGGTGACAGTACTTTTTGCAGCTCAGTGCTCGGCTCAGTGCTCTCAGCTGAACCGCCCACCCTCCTGCAGCTCACTGCGCCCTTCCCTTGGGATTCCTGTGTTCTTTGAACAGATGGCCGCATCTCCTGCTTTAGGCCCCCTGGGTACTGAGTCCTGGAGCCTGCTGTCCCTAATGGCTTTGAGATAAAAGCCACTTGTTGTCTGAGAGGTGTTCTATGAGTGCTTGAGATTGGGAGCCTGATTGATATTGGAAACTGTGACCTGTAAGTCAGCCCACACCTGGGAGCGTTGTGTTGCTGGGTGGTTAGACACCAGACAGAAGCGTCTTCTTCTGTAAGGGACAAAGGCCATGCGTGCAAGCTGGTATAATAATAACCTTGTCATTTTGCTATGATTTTTTCAGATGGTAAACACACATGTACACGTGCATACACACAGAGACACTGGGGGAAGGAAAAGAAGATGGAGAAAGAGACAGAAAGACAGACAGATAGACTGGAACTGAGATAGTGCTTCTTACTGGTGACAGGTTCTCGGCTGACTAATTTTATGTTCCTTTGTTATGTCTCTGTACAGCTTCATACCAGTGCCTTTATAAGTAGCCACTCCCGTGCTTGGCTTGGCCCTTCTGTGTTATGTACTTTGAACCCTAAGTTTCAGACTTGAAGCAGAGGTCCACTTTCTCCTCCCTTGTTTTCCTGGAGAGGAAGATAGCCTAGATCAGCTTGTTGTCAAGGTTTGACCACCTGGGCTCTGAAGGTTGGTGCTGGTAGCCAGTCTGTCCTCTCTTGTTTTCCTGAGGAACTCCTGGTCCTGAACACCTAGGGATAGAGAAGAGGCCTAGACGATGAGGTGGTAAGCATTGGCAAGGTTCAAACCTTAAAAGATTTGCTTTCCATTTGCAAGGAAACAAGACAGCCAGCAAGCTTTGTGTGGACCCTGGAGCAAGTCACTGACTCTGCTGCTTTCTTCTTGAGCAGGAAGCTGTGGTGAGCCCCCAAGCTGTGGACCATTGGAAAGGATTAGAATTAGAATCCCCTGACACAGGCTATTCAGAGCAGGTGGGGCCTGAGGTCACAGACTGTGACATCCTCTTTCCTTTGTATCTAGGCTTCTGTGCATTTGTGAATCCAGGCAAAGCAAGGCAGGATGTCATAAGCTATGGATTCCTTGAGGTACTTTCCTCCGCTCTTCCTTTCCCAGTCCCCTTTGCTGGTAGATAGAGTTCTGCTGTCTGCTGCCAGATGAGGGTGTGTGGGCCTGATAAGAGGCCGATCCCTTCATGCAAGTGGCCAGGAACTGACCGCGCAGAGAGGACATGCTCCTTGTCAGGGACATCTAATTCAGCATAGTTAAGGAATCAACTTCTGGCTCCTGGCGATAACTGTGAAGTGCTGATTTGTGGTTGGACCACCAGTTTTGAATTCCAGTCACCTTTTGCAACTTCAAAGTCTCCATTTTCCTGCTAAGGATGCGCTGGTGCTGCTCACTGCTGTGATAGGCTCTTGACAACTAGCCCATCACTGGTATTTCTAACCAAACAATTTGCAGAGCGAGAGCTCAGATGATATGTACTTCATGTGCAGTGCTGTAGGAGTTGGAAATGCTGGGGAATTTCTTCTCAATTTTAGGAGATGAGTGGGAGGTGGGATGGGAAGGCTATGAAAAACTGGAAGGTGGGTGACTTCCAATGGGAGATGGTTTATAATGGTAATTTTTTTTTTTTTTTGCAGAGAGCATTTCTGCATTACGGAGGTTGCATGAACCCAAGAAGGGATGATTTTGAAATGCCGCTGCTTAGTGCTTTGTACACTCTCACAGGTGGAGATGGAAACTTTTGCTTC
This sequence comes from Chionomys nivalis, assembly GCF_950005125.1. Classification (NCBI taxonomy): domain Eukaryota; kingdom Metazoa; phylum Chordata; class Mammalia; order Rodentia; family Cricetidae; genus Chionomys; species Chionomys nivalis. Next base: position 40,472,788 of record NC_080098.1, read on the forward strand.
TACTGCAGTCTGAGCAGCCTGCTTCCTAGGATTGAGGGATTTATTGCTAGATTGCCAGTTACAAAGGCTGGGTATTAGGGTCTTAAAGCTAGTATGCCCCTGTACTAGAGCTCACGCTGTCTCTTATGCCTTTTAATGCTCTTCAAGATGGCAAAACGGGAAGTTTGTCTTCCAGCTTGCCAGTTCTTCATGTGGAGACTCCTGAATACCTGAGGTGTCTCCGCAGTGGAATATAGTGTGCACGTTTTTAGTAATAACCACTTTGGTTCTGACAGAGGAAAGACACACATGCCAGTCAACACAGTGGAGACAAGAATTCAACCTCTCAAAGTGGACCCTTTTAAAATGTCACTAAGACTACTTGGCGTTTAGAATTTTTCTTTTGAAACTTGAAAGTCTTTTTCTCCATATATAAAGGAAAGGTTTTATGTGGCTGTTTTGCTTAATGTGGGCTGGTTTTATTCTGGACTCTTTGAAACTCTGTATGAAGGCTAAAATTCTGCTGTGTGGAGAAGTCAGAAAGAATAGCATTGCTGGGCTGGGGTTGTGCTAAATTAAAGTGACAAGGTACAGATAACAGGGCACAGTGTGGCCACAGATTAGCTCTCTCTAATTTGCTACTGTGGAAAATAGTGCTTTGGGCTTGCATTGTAATTTCTTTCCTTGAATTAAAGTTTTTAAATGAAAACATAACTTTTATGAAAAGAGAAAACCTGAAAAAGGGTAAGCTTTGTGGTATGGGAGTGGCCTGGTGGTTCCCTGGGCTCCAGGGTTGTTTGGGGAAGGCCTGTCTCAAACACATGGAATGACATGGTGTTGTTTTGGGAGCCACATGTCTCAAAGCAGCAGCAGAATGTTCCATTATGTGCTACTATAAGTACCTCTCCCGGGCTACTTGGTGGACAGTAGGCAGCAGTGTGCTGCGGGTCTCTTCTGTGTGTGATATGCCGTGTTACAGACCTAGTTGTGAGCCTTCCTGATGGGCAAGGGGGTGGGGGGAACAAGGTCAGACACTTTCTCCAAGTTTGTTTAGCCCTAGTGGATAGCCTGATATTGGTGAGGGTCAGAACGGTATGTGGTTTCCTCAGCCACAACATGCCCTACCCCAAATTATAAGACTGCATTCCTTTCTCCTGTCTTCACTTCTCAGAGGGCTGAAGTGGCCTTCTTTATGATGTGGTGGCACATGGATTGTAGCGTTGGCTTCCTCAACACAATTTGGGCTGGGTGTGATTCAATGATAGAAAGATTAGCCTCCCAGCAGGCCCTGGGGGTCAGGCTCCAGCACAAAACTAAACAAACGACCTTCTCCCCTCAAAACCCAAGCAGACAGCAACAGAATGTGGTTACTGTTTACTACAACACTGTAAAATTGCCTTTTTTCTTTCTTTTTTTTTTTTTTTTTTGCTACAAAAAAAAAAGTTAGCTTTTGAGTATCCATGAATGTTTTTGTTCAGCCTCCATGCCAGCTGCTATCTTCCAAGCTATCATGGCTGGCACGTCCATCCTTTCTAGGCTTTGGTTACATCTGTCTACACTGTCATTTTAGTTTCTTCTGTCTCCTCCTTTTCCTCCTCTTCCTATTCCTTTTCTCTCTCTGCTCCTTCTCTGTTCCCTCCTTCCACTTCTCTTTCTGTGAAAATATGTCCCTAAGTACGTGCTGGGCAAACATTACTGAACTAAGACTCTTTGTGCCTTTTCTGATTTGAGTTGTGTCTCACATAAGTTGCGTCTGTCACCTCAAGATGTGACTGTTAGTTAGCAGGGTCATTGCAGATGCAATTCTTTAAGACAGTGTACTGGAGTGCAGTGGGAGTTACATTCAGTATGATTGGTGTTTTTAGGAGGAAAGAGAGAGAAAGAAACATGCATGGGTTGAACTGAAGACTGGCCTTAGGGAGGACCTAGTGGAGGCTCAGGCAGGTTTGTCCTAGCTCCTGCAGAGGGATCTTGACCCTGCTGACACCTGGATCTTGCCCTCCAGTCCCCAGAACTATAAAGCAGCGAAATGCCCTGTTGGAGCCACAAGTCCGTGCTTCTCTGCTGGATCAGCTCTTGACAACATGTCTGTTCTCCTCTCGACTTGAGTGAAAATCGGGCTAAGCCCATATCCCTGTTCTCGAAGCTTCATAGCCAGGCTCTTACAGGTGCCTCACCTCATCCTAGACTCATGTAACCTCTGGAAGTGGAATCCAAGGAGTGGGTGTCGTATGTACATGTGGAGGCCACAAGACACGGACTGTGCGTTTCTTCCTGTCAGTCTCTGCCTGGTCACTGAGCCAGAAGCTTGTCTTTCGGTTAGACTGGTTGGCCAGTGAACTGTCAGGATCTGGCTGTCTCTGTCTCATACTGCTGAAGTTACAGAAATGTCCAGCCATGTCCAGCTATTTATAGGAAGGGTTTCTGAGGATTTGAACTTAGGTCTTCATGCTTGCAAAGCAAGTGCTCTTATCCGTCTTCCTGTCCCTAAATATTCTCTCTAAAATCTCTCCATTTGCTGCTAAAGAAGCAGGAGCTAAGCTGTGTGGGCTGGCAAGGGACTGCGGTGGTAGTGATGGTGGCAGGAACCGATGAGAGTTTAGCAGGTAGTCAGAGGTGCTTCAGTGAAGCTAAAGAGAACACACAGAGGCCAGGGTGCTGTGAACATTTTGTTAAATAGAATAGGATGCCTCTGAAGGTTCTGGATAGAGAATGACATGATCTGACTTATGTTTCTATGGTTCACTCTGGAGTACTAACTACTGTGGGTAAGACTCAAGTCAGAAATCAGCTTGAGACAGACTTTCAGGTGGTCAAGGGGCAGCTATAACACACAAACACACACATGCACGCGCGCACACACACACTCCAGTTAAAATAGTAAATCGAAATAGCCTTCAAAATATTTCCAAAGCAGTGTCTTCTTATGCTGAACTTAAAACAATATACGCCATCAGGTATGATGGTACAGACCTTCAATCCCGAGACAGAGATAGGGGGATCTCTGAGTTTGAGGCCGGTGCAGTCCACAGAGCAAGTTCTAGGACAACCAGGGCCACATAGAGAAATCCTATCTCAAAAACTAAAAACAAACAAAATCAAAACAAAAACAAGCTCTCCTCTACCAATGTATGAACGAAATGCTTTTTCTGCTGTCGGTTTCCCTATGGAACACTTGCAGTGCCGTGTGAACACGGTCACAAGTTCAGATAAGTCTGTGTACATTTTTGTTCTTGTCTTTTTGTCTACAACCTCTGAATTTCATTAGAGATAAGTGTGGAAGAAACCATTTGGCAGGGTCACATTTCTGAGGCACCTGCTTGAATAGATCAATAACTTAAGTGTTTCTCTGGCATTAAAATAGAAACACCACACTTTTTCTCTTTTCTAATCATTTTGCTCACTCTTATCTACAGTTGCTGGGTCTTTTTACCTCATGCTCGCTCTTTATTTAAGGTTGTCTCACCTCATTAATCTTGCTTGTTTCTAAATAATCAAATGGTATAGTAACATCTTAAATCTTTTCATGAGGTTTCAGATTGTATGATCCAAGTGGATGACATGACATAGTTCTACAGAGTATTGCTTAAGTAGCACCGAGCAGACAGTGTTTACACAGCCTCTTCATGCCACAGGGAAAACACAGAAGCCACCAAATACCTCCATGTTGGAAAATATACTTCACACTTGCGTCATTTTAAGTGTTGCCTGAGGAATCCATCATCAGAGTTGGTCCCTGTAACACATGTCATAAGATAAAAAGGAAACAGGGTACTCAGTAAAAGAAAGGAATAATTAAACAAACAGAAAATAGAGACGAAGCTTCCAAATAAAATCTTAAAAAATATAATAAGAATGCAAACAGTAGAAACTATATACATGATCTCATCTGTGAAGTCTTGAAACTTTTGTCTCAGATGCCTTGTAATTTGAATGGGAAGTCAAAGTTCATGCACTCACAAGACAGAATCCTTCTTTAGAAAGTATTCAAAGCTTGTACCTGTATTAATGAGCCAAATCTCCGTAGGTGTACTCTCATGCCTGTGTTAGATCTACCCTAAGTGGTAACCTGAATTGCATTGCAAACTGCTGATAACCCAATTGGAGTGACATCCTATCAAATAAGTTTAATAGGTGTTTCCAATATGCTTCATGCATGTCCAGATTATGAAAGAGTATAAACTAGTGGTTTCTAAATAATAAGAAGTAGTTTTCCTTTTGTTTTCGAAAGAAAGGCCAGTGTTTCTCAGAGTGTTTTAAATTTATTATATCAAGTGCCCAAAAATATTTCTAACATTATCATTTGTCCATGGAGCGGTATGAGTTCTGGTAAGGTTAATAATGAGCCTGTTGGAAACAGTGGGGCATCGTAAGCATGTCTTACATGCATAATTAACCAATTTGTAGAGAAAGCTAATATGCAACTTAAAATATTTAGTACACAGCACTCAGAAACTTGCCCAGGGTTACCACCATTATTATTGAATATATTTTTAAAGAAGAAACAAAACTCTTCTAAGAAGAAATTTGGGAGGAATTCCCGGGAGACAGTGTGAATGAATACTGCGTTTCTTATGCTATGGCTATAAATATGTCTGGAGAGGGATTTGTAGATGGGCCGAACTTTGACTCTTAATTTTATTTTCTCTTGAGTTTACATTTGCGCTAATGGCAGAGCCTTCATTTTATTGTGAGAGCAGTCATTGTTATATTTAATTTGGTATTACCTGGTTAATTATCACTTAAGGGATTGCTTTAGTCTGTTTGGTGTTACTGCACTAATTCTTGGTTTGACAACATACCAGACAAAGGCAATTTAAGGAAGGGAGGGTTTAATTTGGCTCACAGTTTGAAGGTACAGGGTCCGCCATGGTGTAGTGGTTGAAGAATGTGAGGCCACTGGTTACACTGCATCCCTGGTCTGGGAACAGAGAGCAACGAACCTTGTGCTGTGTTCCCTTTCTCATTCAGTCCAAGCCTGGAACCATGGAACATGCTACCTGCGTCAGGCTTGATCCTCCCACCTCAATGAATCTAGTCTAGTAAACTGCTTGTGTGCCCAGAGATGTTTCTTTGGTGATTCTAAATCCCATACAATTGACAATCATGGTTAACCATCTCGGTTACCAAAACAGCATGCATAAGACTCAATTTTTGAGGAGCAGAAGTTTGTCTCGTGTATGTGAAGCCTAAGAAATCCAAGACTGAGGGCTGCCCCTGGTGAGGAGCCATCTTCCTCCTGTGACATGGTAGGAGGCAACTTTGGGTAAGAGACAAGTGACTGGCAAAGTCCTTTTCCACTATACGTTAACCCATCCCTGAGAGAAATAAACATGAGTCCCCACCTCCAATGCTGCAAGTGATTTAAGTCTCTAACATACATATTCAAGGACACATTGATGTGGCCGAAGAGGCAGTAACGGTAACATTCCTGTGTTTTATCCCTCCAGTAGTGCAGGGTGGTAGGCTACTACCAGATTTGTTAGACTTCTGTTTACCTCGTGAAGTTTTGTTTCCCTAATTCTACTTTCTCCCCAGTCTTTGGTAGATTAGAAATTTGTGGGTGGTTTTCCCTGCAGTAATGATAACAGTACCAAAAGCATGCAGTGCATTTGCCTGATAGGACTTGTATAGTGGATGGGTGGAGTGGCGGCGGAGCTCTCACACCTGGTGTCTATTTCTACCCAACCACAGCTGTGAAACCTTAGGCAAGTCACCTGTATCTATGGAAACCCTTTATTTTTACTTACTGGTATTTTCCTTTAAGTCTTACAAATTTTTATTTGTGTATTAGATTGTGGATTTCAATAATTAAAACCACTTACAGCAAAATGGATTTGTCTGCCCTTACAGTCTGCAGTCCTCCCAGGACCTGCTTGAATTTCACTCTCTCATCCTGCTGTTTCCTTCGCCTACCAGCAAGTATGAAAGATGGCCTCTATTATTTGTTGGCAACCGTCAAATCAGGGGCTGTTGTGCTTTTGTGGTCACGTGCATACAAGCAGAGTGGCCAAGATCTGTGTCTCCTACTAGGAGGTTACCCAGCAGAGGCTGAACAGAGCCATACTTGGTCTTTCTGTTTCATCCTTCATATAGCAAGCAAGAGGCTTTTTGGTCAATTTGGACTGCAGGGTTGCTGTTCCTGTGATGGAACACCATGATCAAAGTTGGGGAGGAAAGGGTTTATGCTTATGCTTCCACAGCACTGTTCATCATCAAAGGAAGCCAGGACAGGAACTCAAACAGGGCACGAACCTGGAGGCAGGAGCTGATGCAGAGGCCATGGAGTGCTGTGTACTGGCTTGTTCTTCGTCACCTGGGCACGCTGATCAGATGATCTTCTTGTTATAGCTCACAGGGAAGTTACTTCCTTTTAATAGCATTCAGCAAATGATTTCACATACCATGGTTCTGGGTACTGTGCTGTGCAGTGGATATCAGAAGGAAATAAAACCAGCATGGCCTCTAACTTCATGGAGACTGCAGTCGATTGGAAAAGAAGAATAGAAAATGAATAAGCACACAAAAACATATTGCTCTACAGTTTGATCAGTTCTAGAAAGGGAAAGAAGAAGCTGGTAGCAGAATGAGTATCCAAGGAGCTAGCAGGTGAATCATGGACAATTCTCTGAAAAGAAGCCATTTACTCTAATGAGGCAGAAGAGCTTTTCAGGCCCGAGGAGCTGACCTGCAGAGGAGGACTTACGCCTGGCAAGTGTGAGCAGGCAATCTGGTGCAAGGTAAGGGCCTGTGGAGGAGTTGAAGAGCACTAGATATCCATTGGAAGATTCTGAGCAGGAAGGGATGCTTTTCCCTGTGCAGTCTCTGCGAAAGAACAGTGAGCACGAGGCATCAGTCGGGCGCCTGCTTCAGTGTCCCTGGTGCAGGCTGTGGCAGTGGAGATGAAAAGAGATTGGCAGGTTTGGAAGGGACCTTAGGAGATTGGACTTGAAAGCCTTCTGATGTTCAGGATGAAAGGAGACCCACTTAGAATGAGTGTAAAACTGCTTGCACAGGGATGCCACTCTCTGAAAGAGAAGTGTTGGAGAAGTAGATTGTAGAGGGTCAGCATCAAGAATTCATCAAGTTAGATCAGTGTATTAGCACAGAAAACTATAACTAGTGTTTGCTTTTCACCGCGTTGTCCTGGCAGTGGGGACCTTCCACCTTGGATGTGGGTTCCTTCATTGGTGTCCTTTTCCCTGTGGATCTTTGTAAACTGGAGGACGCACTGGCTCCTTTCTCACCAGCTTTCCGAGTGTTCTTTCGGAGTCACCAGCCGTCTCCTGGTTTGGCCTATTTGCAGGCTTCTTCAGTTTCGAGGTGGAGGTTTCACATTTGCTTCACCGTGTCAGAAAAGAGGAATGTGGACCTCATTTGTGTTTGGTTCTTGCACTGCTCACACAGTGCCAAAGTATCATCCTCCTGAAGTAAGAGCATCCCAGAGTCAACTGCTGCCTGGGTCCCCAGCCCCAGCAAGGTGGTCTGGGATCTGGGTAGATCTGGGTTCCTGCTGTGCTACCAGCAGACCTGCTTGCTCACAGACACCTGCACATTTTGTCTCTGAATTTTGGTTGTATTTCTGGCCACTCCTGCCTTTGGAACTTGCCAGGGAGGAATCTCTTCTCTGTCTACAGAAGCATGCATGGTTTGGGAACTAGGAACTGAATATACTGGCAGGAAATGGATTGACTAGAAAAAGTGCCAGGTATAATGAGAAGCTGAATAGCCAGAGGTAAAGACTTACATGCCAATTTTTTTTTAAAAAAATATTTTAAATTTTTTCTCTGTGTGTACGTGCACATGAGCTAGGTGCCCTCAGGCTAGAAGTGAGCATTAGATCCCTGGGGCTTGGTATGGGTGGTTGTAAACCGCTCACAACTGGATCCTCGTAACCAATCTAGGGTCCTCTGCACTTTAATTTTTTAAAAACATAGTTTAGAGCTTTTATGAGGTAGAATGAAAGGCCCCAATGGAGTTTGCTCTGTATTCATTTTTCCAGTACCGGGAATGGAACTAAGGGCTTTGTTCCTATGAGAAAACTGCTGTGCTCCTCAGCTGTATCTCAAGGTCTCAGCCTTTTCTTTCCCTGAGACAGGCTTTCAATAATTTACCCAGGTTGGCTTTGAATTTCTGATCCTCCTGTCTCAGACTTCTGAGTAGCTGGGATTGCAGGGTCAGGTGTGGGCTTTTTGACGCTGGTGGCAGCTGAGTTGTATGTACTTCTTGGTGCTAAGTAGGATTGGTCTTCTCGCAAACTGCAAAGTCCTTTGTAGGACTTCCCAGGGGCTCTACTCAAATCCTGAAAGTATTCCGGCCTCACACTGTTTTAATTGCTGATTAAGGATGTTTTCAACTTAAAGAGGCCTTTATATCACTTTGAGCCATCAGTCCCTAAGTCTCTTTCCAGTTAGAACCAAGTCATGCTAAAGGGCAAAAGGAAAGGTCTCATCTGTCCTGGGTGATGGACCAGAACCTCTTCTTTAACCTGCTCTGCCTCCCAGGAGACTTTGGAAGAGGCAATTCTTAGGGTCTTACCCTCTCTCTCAGGGGTGCTGGTTCACTGCCTTTGAACAGGTCTGTGAGGCCAGCTCGGTGAATTCATTCCTGATTCAAATGTCTTTAGGTGAGCACTTGAGACCTCTGAGAATTGCCACCTACCGAGGGGAAGGAGATCTCTAACTAAGAGAAGCTTAAGGGATGCTGTCAGCCCCAGTTCATAGATTTCCTGCAACTCTTTGATCCTTAGTAAACGAAGAAAAACGAAACAAAAAAACACCCAAACTAAAACAAGCAAAAAGATGCCCACCACCCTGCAATGGGTCAGGCCTATGGCCAACAGAGGAATTGTGAGCTTTCAAAACTGTCTCTTCTACTCTTCCTTTGTGTGGTGTGAACTGGCGCTTTGGGTGAGAAAACAGTTAAATATCTGTTTACTGGAGCATGAGGTGAAAAGTCGTTCTTGGGACTTCTAGTTTTCGAGGTTTTAGCAGGGCGCTATCCTGTTGGAGGTTATTAGACTACTTTGAGCTGTTGGGCTTCTGTAGAGAGAGGGTGGTAGGAGCCAGGGAGATAGGAACACCAAGCCAATGCCATTAGTGAACGTGGTCTTATGTGCCCCGCGGTAGGGATGCTTTGGGTATAGTATATTGAGCTGTTAACGAGACTTCCAAGAATTCACTGGTAAATTTTTGGGCAATACAGAGAAATGGGATCATAAATGATTGTCTACCAATAGTAAAGCCTCAGCCACAGCCCTCCTTTGCCCTGAGCTGGTGTTCAGGCAGAATTCACTGCCATGTTCCTGCCAGCTTCCATTCTGATCAGATGTTACATACACCATGCTGGGCTCAATATTTCAGTATAATCTCAGAGTACAATAAAGCAGAGCTTGTGGGAAAAGCAGAAGGAAGCTGAGCCACTGCCAGATTAGCTGTTTGGGAACTATACATAGAGCCCTTACCCCATATATGAGGAAAATGAAAAACAATTAGAAAAGAGGCATAAACGAGTCCAACACGGTGTAGACTTTTCCCATGATAATGGCTTGAATATGGTTTTGGAAATATTAAATAAGAAATTATGTGTTATTTACTCACGGATTGGATCCCACTTTCGGATGTCTTGGAACTGAAAATGTGCCTCCAAAGGCACCTGGCAGAGGAAGGGGCTGGGAATTCTGGCTTGCTTCTCTTTACATTTTGAGCTTGTATCAGTAGGTATGTTGGCTGGCAGCAAGTACCATTGTTTGCACAGTCATTAAGGGTTTTCGATAATGTGTTGAGCCTCTGAAAAGGAAAGCCCTGCTTGAATTAAATCAGCTCCATGAACTAATAAACCTTGAACTTCTTTTAATGAGGCAGGGAACAAAATATTCCACACAGGGATTTGCCCCATGAATGACTGTATTTTTCACTCTGTCACTCTGCCTATTGCTCATGGCCTATGAGAAATAAGCGCCTTTCAGGCGCATCTCTGCTGGCACCATCTTGACTGTTCACCCGATCTGGTCACTGACAGGTGACCTATTAAGTTCCAGGCGAGTGTGGTCTTTCAGGAGAAACCACTGTGTCATGTGTCCCTGCAGGTGTCATGGCTCGTACGCCACTTCTTGTCCCCTGTGTGGTTCTGGTTCTTCCCTTTACAAGCCTCGGACTATATGGCTGGCTCCAGTGTCATTTGCCGTCATCAAGAGTCTGTCTGAGGGACTGGAGAGATGGCTCGGCAGTTAATAACACTGGCTGCTCCTCCGAGGACCCGGGTTCAATTCCCAGCACCCACACTGGAGCTCACAACTGTCTGTAACTCCTGCTTTAGGGGTTCTGACACACAGTCACACATACAAGCAAGACACAATGCTCATAAAATACAAATAAATAAATGATTAAAAGAAAAGAGCCTGGGGCTGGAAATATGGCTCAGCGGTTAAGAGCACTGATTGCTCTTCCAGAGGACCCGGGTTCAATTCCCAGCACCCACATGGCAGCTCACAACTGTCTGAAAATGCAGTTTCACAAGATCTGACACCTTCATACCAATGCACATAAAGTAAAGTTAAATAAATCATTAAAAAAAAAAAAAGAAAAGAAAAGAGCCTGTCAGAGTGGGAAAGGGATGCTATCTCGTGGTAATCACTCCTGTCTGCCCCTGTCATGCTGGGTTGGAAAGAAAGATAATTATGAGGAAGAGTGCTCAAGAAAAGTATCAAGGGCCAGTTCCCCCGATGGATGAGGGAACTATCTGGAAGCACAATGGAAATTTTTGATTAAACGTTCAAGCTAGCTGATCCGATCTGCAGAAGGGGAGTGACAGTTCTCTATTGAATACTTGTGTTTTTATTACTTTGAAATGAACTTGCATATGTTTCTCTTGGCTCTGAGGAGAAGTAAAAGGCTTATTAGCCCAGTTCAAAGTTATAATAAGGACTAATTACTCAGGCGGGATGACTTTCAAGATTAGATGCGTAGGTGAGGGGTAAACACAAAAATGTATCTGTGGAACATTATGCTTGAGACCTCCTTGCTGCTGTAATCTCCGAGAAGAAAAGAGATCATTTGTTGAGCTGTTATTGTGTCTCAAGGACTCATTTGGAATTCTTGGAGTTAGTAGTTATTGGGAAAACTAAGGTGTAAGTTTTGTTCCCATTTTACTGATAGGGAAACTAAGGTCTTACCCCCTTACCTGGTCAATTGGTGTAGACTAGGCCTCACCTACTCCTGATGTCAGAGCTCATCCCCTCACTCTTCGTTTCTGTTTTTTGGCTAATTTCTTTATTTTTACAATGTGGGGTTAAGAACAGATTCCCTGTAATCAGTACTTGAGAGCTGGCTCCTTACCATTTCCTTTTTTTTTTTTTTTCCCAAGCATCAGTAGCATAGCCACTGTTCGTCACACACTCTTGGTCCAGGTCCAGGTCGGGAGAGTGATTCAGTGGTGGGCCCCCACTCACATCTGTTGCAATTGAAGTCATTGTAGGATTTTATCTTTGAAAATTATTTTTATCAGTTTTTGTGACAGGGACTTGGAGAAAAGGCATTTCTGGGCCTGCACTTTAGTGCTGTTCTGGTTTTCCCCTCGTGAGACTTCCTCCCCAGCCCTATCACCTCCCTGGAGCTACCCAGCGGGGCGGGCGCTCGGAGTAGCTTCTGAAGGCAGCAAGGACTACTGAAAGTGCAGGGTGGGTGAGATGAGGGCCTCTCAGAGAGAGCAAGCAGCTCCGCCAGTATAGTGGTATAGTTGTGAGTTGCTGAGCGCACGAATTTAAGAAACCTGTGTCTTTACCCCGTAGGAAAGAAATGACTCTTTAGCCCATCACAGAGGCCTCTGCACCATACGACTACTAACTGAAGTCTGTTCAAGGGACTTTCAGGGATTTTCGAAAGGGGAGGTCTCGTTCTCTGTCATGCTTTGTTTGACATTTTACATAAAGTAGACTTTCCTAGCAAATGACAACCAAAAGCTGCAGCTGGTAATAAATGATGAAGGAATCTGCAGTTGTCATTGAGTATGTAAGTAGAATACGGAAGAGCACCCAGCCTAATAAACAGAACATCACCACTAAGTGAAGGCTGAGTCTTGTTCCAGTCCTCATTCTAGTAAAAATCACTCTGAATACCATTTTAATGACTCCTTTGTTTATCTTTAAGGTTACATACATATAAACAACATGTTTCTCAACTTTATAGAAATAGAGTTTTGTTTTGTTTTTTTTTTAATCCTGAAATTTTCAGTGGCTTGCTCAATACCAGCATTTTATTTGTGATTTCACCCGTGTTGGGGTGTTAGGGGTTCATCTTTGTTCTTGAGAGTGCACACCGTTTTTGTGACTAGAGAGTGTTTTATTTCTCCCAGAGTAGACATCTGTGAGTCGTTTCTTGGTGTTGGGAGGTGGATAGCTCCTTTGTCTGCCCCCTAGAGCACAGGAACTACAGTGTTTCTACCATGTGTACACAAAGGAGGCGATTCTGTCCTGATATCACGGAAACCATACACACTTCGGTTTCACTAGGCAATGCCAACATTTTCCCAGAATTGTTGTGTCCATCTGCTTCTCACCAGTAGACAGAAATTCCTGTTGCTTCTCATGACGCTATGTGAAGTTTCTGGGTTTTTTTTTTCCACTATGTTCTTCAACAGTACTGTTGATAGAAGATTGTATTGACTAGTGGTGTTTATTTTGTGAGAAACAACATAATTGAATTCTGAGGAGAGAAATACCTGACGAATAATATGGAAGAATAATATAGGAACGCCAAGGGCAGAGGTAAAGGCACTCTGAGTTTCTCATTCTTTGGGCCTTGGAGTATGGCAGTGGTTTCTGTGGAAACTTGGAAACAACTTGTGAGTCATTTTCTTGACCTTTGGATCCTCCTGGTAAGTGTGGCTTCAGTTTGGTGATTCAGCCACCAGATATTTTCTTATCAATGCAGTCGCTGTGATATTTGTACGTCTTACCCATGATGATTAACTATTTCACGCTTTCGTATTTTGTGGCACTTGAGATCGCTGCGTGACAATCCTCCTGGAGGGAGGACAGGCCTTGTGGTGACCCTGCACTGTGTCTCCCTACCTGGAGAGAGACGACAAGTGAGCTGAGCTGATGACTGAAGTCACTGAGAGGAGAGGACCACTCTTGAGAGAGAAAGACTTTTCAGCTGCCTGTCCTAATTCATCTGTCGGTTAGCGCTTCAATCCCCTGCCTTATCTCAGAAGCCACATTTCCCTGTGGGTTTGAACTTTGGGCATTGCTGAGATCAAAAAGAATTTTTTTTTTTTTTTTTCAGAAGAGAAGATGAATGAGATGGCGGTGGTAGAGGCTGGCCCTCTTGGCACTTCTGAGTTGGAAGTCAGCCTCTCACCTCTCCACCTCTCCACCCTCTGCCCTCACTACTGGGGAGAGCTTCCCCGGAGCTAGTGCTGAGCAGTTTGTTGGTGGTCCTTTCTTCTGGGCAGATGCTTTGGAGTTGACTAGCGCGGATCAGAGGGAGCTTGAGTACCAGCTGCTTCTGGGGAGCCCTGCAGCTCCCCCGTTTGCTCTGGTTTCGGCTGCACTTGAGTGGAGTCTCCTCCAGCAAGTGGCAACTGACTGGTGCTCACCCACTCTTTTCATGACCGGCACCCCTTTGGAAAATGCTTCACTCCGCTAAGTTTCCCAGCTTTTGATTTTCCCGAGAATTTGGACATAAAGGGAAAATGTGGCCTGTCATTAGAAGTGACTTTTCTGACTCCTGGTGGAGCAGACAGAACAATTTAATTGCTTTCCTGTCCTGTGTATTCTCCAAGTTAAACCTGTGATGACCAAGAGCTTTTGTTGATAAAAGCTAACTACCCCCACCCCGTGCCCTACTTTTCTTATTAGGATGGCCACTACTGTCAAATGCAAGATGTTTGAGCACTGTCTGCACATGATCTTCAACACGTTACAAGTGACTTGACACACAGAGTTTATAAAAACATCCTGAGCTTTGTTAAGGGCTGGCTGTGACCCGCCATCAGCAGGATTCACCTCCTGTTATTTTTCCATCGAAGGTGATAGAAAAGCAAATGTCCTGAGCTGTCAGGCAGCGCGGAAGCAGAGTGTGAACACAAATGTTCTCTGTGTGTCTGCTCTCTTCCTCCAGCCAAACCTACCAGATTTTAAGATAGCTTGAGCCAGCACAATGATAGGAGGAAATTTGGTGGGACTCGGATTGTTTTCTTTTAGTTACCAAAGATAATTACCATGAAAAATATTAAACCAGAGTTAAATTGTCTTATAGGTCTTATAGAACCTATAAGTTATTTTTTTTTCTAGACAGGTTTTTAAAAGAAGAAAGTAAGTCTCGTTTTCTGGTTGTATTAATTAATGCTTAAGATGAGGGAAAAAATGATTCTCTGAATTGAACTGTTCAGGAGAGACATGATTTCAGAATATGTATGTCAATATTCTGGCTTGTTAAGTGAACCAAGAACCCATTTAGTCTTACATTTAATATTATATTTGACAGAATATATATTAGACATGCCACCATGTAAAAGGGTCTTATCTCTGATGTTTTGTCTGGTATTAATAAAGGGATAGTGGAAAATGCTTTTTCATTTCAGTTCTAAAGGGAAGAGGATTCGGGCATTCTGCTTTGCTGTGATGGAAAGATACAATATGGACTTCTGTAGATGCTGCCTGGCCTTCTGTGGGATGGGTACACATTTTGTCACAGCTGTCCTGAGCCAGAACAGGGTTGTAGTTGGAAGGGAGCTCAGAGCGGGGTTTCTGGGGAGATGCTGCATTTCTTAGTAGAGGGCTGGTTAGGCTGTTTCTTACTGCCGGTCTCCTTTCTAAAGTGTAATTTTTCATGGAAACTGTCTTTTTTATTTATTTATGTTTTTAATTCCTAGTTATGTCTCATTGTTTCTGGAATTCTCAGAACCTGGAGGTGTGTCTTCTATTGTAGTTTTCACTTTAAGGTGTTTAGATTCTTCAGCATCAGGAATTCTGAGATTTAAGTTCATGGCAAACCCTCTTATCTTCCAGATGTAAGTAAGGCAAGAGCAGATTTTTTTTCCCAAAGGTTAATTCTTGCCCATTATATACTAAAGAATACAGGAATAAAAGGGGATAAAAAGCAGGAGGGCTAACTTTTTCCTTTTTTACTACTGTCTGTATATAAACTTCCTAATATTTGAGGGCAAAAGGGAAAAGGAAGAGAATAAGTTCTGTGTAATAGCTTAGCCTCGGTGTGCTGTTAGAATGGGAGGGGTGATGGAGAGGAGGAGGCAGGCAGGTAGGCCATAGCTGTATTTTGCAGGCCTTTGCTTATATTTTTAAGACCCACAGCAGTGGGTGTATTTTAACAGGGTGCTGTTTGACAGGTCCGCAGTTTCTGTTTTTGTGGCTCCATAGAGGATCAAGCGAAGGACAGTTTTAAGAGTCCACATGAGAGTGAGTGGAGGCTTTGGCACGAATCAGTGGGAGTGTAGCTGGATTGCGTCTGAGTCGTGTGCAAAGGAAGGAAGGGGTGTGAAAAGGGACTTCCTCATTCTGACATGAGAACCAGGGGTCCCAGATTGTGCTAAAAGGCTGAATCAGCTTTGCCGACAGCAGTCCCAAAGTTGTGTGCCACAGGTCTGTGTGATCTAGGGTGGCAGTCTTTCAAACTCCGTGGTCTAGGCTTTCGCCATTTCAACATAGCTTCTTCTGTGTTCTCTATGCCAAAGAAGCAAAAACACTGGGGACTGTGTCTTGACTTCCCAAAGCCTACGGTCCTTCTACTCATGTGTGTTGACCTCAGTAAGTCATACCTATACACTGTCCCAGCCTATTAGAGGCTAGAAGTGTAATCCCCTGGTGCGCCTAGAAAATGAGGAACAGAAAAGCTGGTGTAAAGGTCCGCCACAAACCCCATTTTTAATGTGAGAATCTCTGAAAGAGAAACTGATAGTAGGAATGTTATTTGAGATGGTTCTGAGCTACCTAAGCAAGTGTGTTAAGTAGACAGTGGGATTTTTAAGGAAAGGGGAAAGGAAGGGAAGCGAAGAAGTGCGAGAGAGGAACAACTAGGTAGGATAGAACACTTTCTGTATGTTTAAACAAATTTATGAGTTATACGTGATTGCCTAGAGTGAGTCTAGAGAAAAGGTGAAGTCAGGTCTGGAGAGATGGGTCAGAGGTTAAGAGCACTGGCTGTTCTTCCAAAGGTCCTGAGTTCGATTCCAGCAAACAAATGGTGGCTTACAACCATCTGTAATGAGATCTGGTGCCCTCTTCTGGCCTGCAAATAAATAAGTAAATCATTTTTTTTTTTTTTTTTTTTTTTAAGAAAAAGGTGAACTCGTAAAAACGAGTTCTATATTAGTCAAACTAAGCTGAGGTCTTGGTGGGTCTGAATGATCTTTACAAATGATGGCCTCACAGGCTTACCACATGTGCTATGGGACAATGTGAGCTCCATCTGGTCAGCAATGTAGCCTGTTTTGTTCATGTCAGATCCCTGATTCCTGAATACCTAGCAGCAGGCAGAAGTTCACGAATTGCATGTTCTGACTCATCTCATATATTCATTTAGATGCCTTTATCAAAGAAGAGTAAAGCGAGTCAGATTTCATTGAGTACTAACAACTGCATATAGTTACATGACTATCATCAGAGCCAAGAAACTGGCTTTTTATCGTTCTCTGAAATTCCCTTGGTGGCGGAGTGGGGGAGGCTAGAGAAATGGTTCATCAGTTGGGAGCACTGGCTGCTCTTCCCTGGTACCCATACGGCATCTCACAACTGTCTGTGACTCCAGCTCCAGGAGGTGATCCCACATCCTCACACAGACAACCATTCAGGTAGAACACCGATACATATAAACAAATTTAAAAAGTAGTAAACCTTAAGAAAAGGTTCTTTGTGCTTCATGCAGACAGTTGTTGCCCCTAAAACCACTGGTAAGCTTTATAGCAATGTAATTTTGTCTTTTCTAGGGTTTTCTTTAAACAGAAGTATACAATCTGTGGTCTTTTATGTTTGGCTTCTGCTGTTTAGCAAAGGTTCCTGTTGTTGACTAACAAACTTTCCCCAGAGAGACTGTCAGAAACCCTCTGAGACCTGTAGGCAATGTGGTCTTTATTGAAGCTGTCAACTATGTCGTTTGTAGTGCAGATGATCTTAGGTCATACTGTGTTGCAGGAAGCTGTGTGACCTTGCTTTACCACTCATAAAGCTCTCAGCCAATCAGAATTACAGAATACAATATGGCTTAAGAAAGGAAGCATAATGTGTTTATTTAATTAAAAATTTTTGTGATACAAGAACCTTTGAAATTTGGTCTCAAAACCACCAGGAGAACTATCTTTATGGTTGGGTCTGGTAGAGAGTGGGTAGCTATGTAGACTTTGGGCTGTTGGTAGGAGACTGTGAGGTAAACCAGCAGGGTCTGTTGGCTGCTTCATTTTTTTTTTTCAGCTTTTCTGGGGCATTCCTTCTTCCTAAGTAGGACTTTACAAGGGTGAGAAGCTTTCAAAGATAAAGGGGGAGAGAATGACCTTTATGAATGAAATGACGGTCTGAGGGGACCGCAAACTCCAGGGAAAAAAGGACTGAAACCAAGAGTCTGGTTTCCATGACTCCCCCACCCGGGGTTGGGGGGGAATGAGAGTTAAGTTAGAAAGAGGAAGATGGGATGAGATCAGAGTGGTTTGTTTCTGAGGCCTCTCTTTCTCCCTTGTTGGTTGTACTCATCTTGACAAAATATTGGAACTGGGTTAACAGTTTTTGAGCTCAAAACTTTATAACAGAGTCGGTGTGGATCTGTACCGATAAAACTTCAATTATAAAAATAGGCAGAGGACTGGATCCCACAGCGTGAAGTGTGCCAATACCCAATTTAATAGAATTGACTTTTAGTACTATATTATATATATAATATATATATATATATATATAATATATATACATACACACACATATATCAATAATCCATTGTTTTAAAATTGCTGAGTCATTATCCATTGTGAGTATTTCATTCTGAAATTTGCTGATCCATTCATTATTTGACGAGTTGTGCCTACTTATTGACATTTATGAATAAAAATGGTAAGGTTATTCATACATTTCTTTGTGTGAACATATGTTTCACTGTGTTTAGGTAAATCTTTAGAATTGGAATTTCTGAGTCTTAGAATAAATGTATTAATATTATTAAAAAGTAAAATTTTTAAGAGAATTCCAACTTTTCTTTATTAGTAATATATGAGAATTCTAAACTCTTGCCATTGTAGGATAGGTGTACTGAATGAATATGTAAACCTTAATAGATAAATTACAGATGAAAATATTGCGAATATTGTCTGTCACTGATTTTTTTGGACTTTTTAAACACTTGTTTTATTATTTTCAATTATGTGTGTGTTTGTGTGTCTACATATGTGGTATATCCACATGCCAGTGACTGAAGGGGCCAGAGGCATCAGATCCTTTAGAGCTGAAGTTATAGGTGGTGAACCATGGGATCTGGGTGCTGGGAATTCAACTAGGGTCCTCTGTAAGTAAGAGCAAGTGCTCTTAACTACTGAGCCACCTCACCAGCCCAGTTGATTTGCTTTTTCTAAATGTTATTTTAAAAATGCTTGCTTATCCCATCTTAGAGTTGGCTTTTTTTTTTTTTTCTCACAGGATTTCTCTTCGTAGCTTTGGAACCTGTCCTGGAACTAGCTCTGTAGACTAGGCTGGCCTTGGCCTCACAGAGATCTGCCTGCCTCTGCCTCCAGAGTGCTGGAATTAAAGGTGTGCGCCACCACTGCCTGGCTCCCATTTTAGAGTTTTACCACACAGTTTTGTACAAATTTTCAATCCTTTAATGTTACGTTTGCTAATAAAATTTTCCTAGTAAAGAAATTGCAGTCGTCAACTTTGTAGATAGCAGTGAAGCCAGTAACATAAACATATGCAGCACGCAATTCTTCTTCACTCTCTACAAGTCCTTAAATCACAGGTCTTGCTAGTTGGTTGAGCTTAGTATTGGATGAACTTACCTTTTTCTAATGGGACCCCAAAATACCCACAGGTAGATGGTTGTTGTTGTTGTTGTTGTTTTCCCCCAAAATGTTATTTGTGTGTCTGATGTGCTCAGAGAGTTTTATGCTCTCTATGTATGGTTGAATTAATTTTTGCTTGGAAAATTTTTAAGTAGATGTTTGAAATGTCAACCATGTCTTTTATTTTTTCCCCTTCAATTTCAGTCAGTTTTTATAAACTTCCACTTTAAGCTGTGTAACTTCCCAGTGAACTCTCTTGTACCCCCAATGAATTGATTTGCTATTTAGGTTCTTTTCCGTAATAAGCTCATTAAATGCTGAAACCTGCTACCAAAAAGTGATTATTTCGGTTTTAAGTACTTTTTTCTGGGGTTGTGCTCTGAAGAGCTAGATGTCAATTAAGATTATTTCTTATTAGTGGAAATAAAATCACGTTACCTGCTTATAAAAGAATCTTCTTGTTCTTTCTCTAGGTGAGGAAGTAGAGTCAACTCAGACAAAAGTTCAGCTGCTCGTTAAGTGAAGAAGTACAAAGATGGGGGTCCTGAATAGATCCCTGCTTTATCACAGTTGAAACTGATCCAGGCTGTTGGGTGTTTGGGGGGTGTCTTTCCTGTAGAACTGGCTCTCAGGGGTGGTATTAAGTTGCAAATTCTATCACAGCATTCAGAATTGAGTCTGTGTTAAGTATCAAAATCCCACGCCAGAACTGACTTTCTATTTAACACGTCAAAGACAAAGGGAAGGCGTGCTCCTGAGGTTGCAGGGGCTATTGTATTAGAACGAGGACTGCTCAGTCATGAAAATGTGCTTGGCCTCGTGCCCTTTTTGGAGAGGCACATTGAGTTTTGATTTTGCGGTGCCATAGTTTGGGCTAATGGTGACGGTGGTTCTTGCTTAAGGCCAGTACTGCTCTAAGGTTAGAGAAGCATGGACTTCAAATCAGCACCCCTGCTAGCTGGCATTCTCAAGGAATCCATTTCTCATTCTTAGAGTGGGGTTGATGACAGCGCTTGTGTCCTCTGGCTGTTGTGTGGTGTGGACAGAGTGTGTAAATATGTGTGCACTATTAGCAGTAGGTTCTGTAGTGTGGCTCCCATCACCACTGTCTTAGCTATCACCAGTGTTCATGCTGAAGAGCCTGTGACATAGGGGCTGTGGTTTTCTCCATTTTGCATTTGAGCAAAATAAAGTGAAGCGATCCACTTTCTAGAAAGCAGTGAAACTCAGATTAGTGGACAGGCAGGCTGTGTACTCGGTCCACTTATAAGACTGGGCCCGTCAGCCGTCCCTGGATCTAGGGGGAGATCACTGGGACTCTACCCTCTCTGCTGGATTATTGAGTGATGAGAGATTCCTGGGGAGGGACAGTTATTGTCTTCAGTTGTATGCCCAACAGTGAGCCTATCAGACACAGATGGGCCTAGTTAAATGTGTCAAAAAATACAAAGCAAAAGAGAACAACATGACTGCGGGAAAGGAACCGCTTGGGAGAAAGAAGGGATGGTAGTGGTGAAAGGAGCTCAGAGGGGTTGTGTGTGGGTGTGTACGAGAGCCACCGAATGCACTAGGTACATGTGTGAAACTGTTGCACAGATCAACTCAAAACTGCCTTATGAAGATAGAGGACAATAGGAGTGTCTCTGAGTCAAGAAGAGAGAGTCTCAGAAGAAACCAACCAGTTTCATCTTCTACCTTCAGTTCTCTGAGCTGTCAGAAAATAATACTTCTGTTGTTTAAACAGTAGGAAGAGGCGAAGGAGAAAGAAGAGTAAGGAGGAGGAGGAAGAGGAGGGAAGGTTGGCTGTGACTGGCTCTTCTCTCCTGCTTTTCCCCAGACTGAGGAAGAAATGGCCATGCCGTTGGAAGTAATCCGTAGCAGAGCAAAGGGGTTCACAAGAAGAGAATAAGAGGGGTGCCTTGTGCTAAGTGCTGGGACTTTACCACCGGTTCTCTCGAGGAGTCCCTGTGTTCTAATAAAAAAATTAATTAAAAAGTATTTTCAGTGTACAGTTGATCAAACCATAAATGGGGAACTCACAAGCCCTAAACATCAGGGAATCTTGTGTTTTCTGTCTGATCTTTCCTGAAAGAATTTTCGATAGCTTCTGCACAGAACTGAGTAATTACAATTCTTTTAGTCTAAGTTGGTCTCGCAGTTTCTGAGCAGCAGGAAGCTAAGGAGGCACAAGTGGGCCATGCTTACCCTCTGTCTCCTTGTTGGGATGTCTGTCCCTCAGACACGAGAAAGCAGATGGCACCTTGGGAAGCTGGGAGGACACAGCTGAGGAAGTTGTGCAGTAGTACGGGGAGGGCCCTTTTGTGTACTGCTGCTTCTCCAGGTAGTCACTTATGTCAGGCTCAAGAGATTTTTGGGGAGGAAGGATCTAGAATGAGTTGAGCCCAGGTCACCTCTCTCACAGAGTCTTCCTAAGGTACTTGGTTCTGCAACAGGAGAGAAAATGGCTCTCTCATGTTCTATCATGCAGCTGTTCAGGCAATTCTCTGCAAGGAAGGTTGGTCCTCCCAGGATCTTACTTGTAGTACCCACCCTCCAATTTACACCCCCCCCCCCCCCGCCCCTGGCATAGCTCTCCTCCTGGAACATTCTGTTTCTCTTAAAACTCAGAAAAAAATACTCTCCAAATCAAACAACTCTCCCTGGATTTCAGGTGACGTCATCATTTTCTCTCCTGTGTTGTGCCCGTGTCATGTCCGAGTGTATTGAGTTTTTAACGTGTAAGAGTTCCTGGGCAGTGGCGACTCTGTGTACCATAAGATGACACCATTAGTGTGTTCTTCAGGTTTCAGTCATCCAGTGCCCTGTGGTTGGTAAACAAGAGCACCAGGGCAGGTGTTCCTCTAATCGCTTTATAAATATTTCATCTTCGTAGCTGTCTCATATGAGAGATGCCTTTCTCACCCTGTGATGAGCCTTTGCTGGCAAACTATAAAAACGAAGGAGTAACAAGGAGAGAAAAACACGACCTTTGTTCATCAAAGTTCTGTGTGTCGCAGGAATTTTTCAGAAACTCGGACCCATAGACCGAAGGAAAACTTGTTCTGCAGCTTGATGGAGGGCCGACAGCTTGTGAAATGCGATCGAGGAAGACAGTTTGTCTTGCTGGCCATGGACTGGACCCAGCAGAACTCTCCAGATTCTCTTTAGTTTCTCTTGTAGCACTCAATCCTCTTGGGGTTAAGGAAGGCTCCTTCAGGAATGATGGTTTTCCTGCCTAGTTGTTGTCAACTTGACACAGACTAAGAAAAGGGACACCTCATTTGAGGAATTGCCTCCGTCAGATTGGCCCATGGCCGTGACTGTGGGCATTTTGTTGATCAATGGGAGTGACTGCCCTTTGGCAGGTTGATTGTACAAGAAGTCAAGCTGAGCATGTCCCGGAGAGCCAGGCAGTGAGCTGTGTTTCTCCGAGTGTTTTTCCGAGGTGTCTGCTTCAGCCCCTGCTTTCCTGACAAAGAACTGTCACTTTGAAGTGTGAAATCAAAACGCTTTTCTCCCCAAGTCCCTTTTGGTCAGGGTATTATTCCAGTAACAAGAAGCAAACAAAGATAATCATCCCCAGGAAGAAAGGAGAAGGGAACAGTGACTTCTCAAGATTGCCTTTGCGGTTTGATGGAGAAACGTCCTAGTGTCTATGACTTACCAAGGGAAGAGGCTGCCTAGTTTCTGTGGCCTGCTTCAGGGGACAAAGGGTGCAGAGAAAGGAGAATAGGGACAGGGGCTCACCCATGACCTTCAGACCTAAGTTGACCAAAGTCCTCAGGGTGCAGAGTAACAATACTTGGGATGTGTTTCTCTGACCAGTATTTCCATTGTTGGTCCAGTTTGCAGATGAGAGAAGAGAGTCAGACATTATGTAACTTGTTTAGAGCCCTGGAGTTTTCCTTGACAAACCTGTACCTGTGTGGAGAATAAACCTCAAAGGACCCAAGGGAAGGAGGAAGAGGTGGAGACCGGCGCAGAGGTGTGCTCGTGTGTCATCGGGTTGTCTTGGCTGCTGAGGATCACTATTTTTTTGTGTGGGGCCTCAGATGGAGGCCAGCACTCTGTTCTGCCCAGCCCGTCCCATCAGTCTGATGCAAACAAGTTTTCAGGACTGGATGTGGAGTTCTGTGTCCCGGAGTGAGGTGGAGAGAGAAGGCTCACATATTGTTTCCTTGATCAGCAGGTTTGGAAACTCTGAGTACTTGGCTGAGAGCTGATGGAAAGACTGCAGAGTTTCCTGTGGCTGTCAGTCTGTCTTCTGAGATAGGGAATGGGGCCTGGGCTCTGCCCCTTGCGGTGGAGAATGTGTGCGTGTCACAGGGGGAGGGGGGGACAGCCCTTGAGGGGAGGAGGGGAACAGCACTGGCATTATAGCAGAGGAAAAGGGAATTTGAAAAGTAAATATCTTAAAAAAAAAAAAACCACAAAAAAACAAACAAAACAAAACAAAAAACACCCAAAAAAAACAGAACAGGGAGGAAGTGTGTGCCGTAGTTTGCAAAATAATGAACTTTCCAGTGGAAATGCTGATTCCCAAAGCTGGGGAACCCAGAGCTCGGGGAAGAGGCCCAGCAGCCCCGGTCAGTCTTATCCTGTTTTCTATTGAATTTCATCAGGAGGAAAAGAATCTGGAATAGGCCCCTCTTACCTCGGAGTTGCTGGCTCTCTTTCTATTTCTGACTAAGAAGACAACTGAATAGCTGCTGTTTGGAAAAAATGCTGGAGGGTTTCTATGCAAGAAACTCTGGATTTTAAAAATAAATCATTGGCTCGAGTATTCCTCCACATTTTTAACAGCCTCTGAATTTGTGTTTAAGGAGCCAGTGATTCATTCATTCGTTGATTTGTTTGTCTGGAAAACTTTGAGTAGTTCTAAGCCATGCCATCTGGGGCAGCCTGGA
Source organism: Chionomys nivalis (assembly GCF_950005125.1). Classification (NCBI taxonomy): domain Eukaryota; kingdom Metazoa; phylum Chordata; class Mammalia; order Rodentia; family Cricetidae; genus Chionomys; species Chionomys nivalis. The sequence continues at coordinate 40,496,670 of NC_080098.1, forward strand.
ACTGCAGAGGTGAATAAGACAGGATTCTTACCCTTGGGCAACTGGCATAAACTAATAGAGCAAGGACAGAGAAGAGCTTTGGTGTTGTGGGTCCTTCTTATCCCACAAGAACACATCTTCTGGCAGTCTCTAGATCCCAGGACTCTGAAGTCTAATTTCTGTGGAAGCTGCTGTGTACCGCTGGTGAGGACATCTGGGTAGGCTTTTCTGAAGCAGATGTAGGGCAGAAGAAAGAGACATTAGGCCGGCTCAGAATACAGCAGCTTTCTGGTGAGGAGACAGACGGCAAATGCCACAGATTGTCTTACTGTCCACTATACCGGGAGAAGGGAGAATGACTCTAGCTGGCTGTAAGAGGGATTTGCCTGCTTGAGCATCTCTGCCGGGGAAGGCATTGGGAATGCACTGTTGCTGATCTTGAGGGACAACCAACCTGGTCACACCCCCTGCGGGGCCTAGAGGTGGGGAACAGGGATGGCTACTTGAAAGCAGGCTGTGCACGGTTTCTCTCCAAGTCTGGAGTCACCTTCACACAATGAAAACAAGAAGTGAGATATTCAGATTCAAGAAAACCACAAATAGAAGTGTGGTTCCTTTTGTCATTTTATCTCCCAGTTTGTACCCAAGAAGTTAACAGAATTTTGACTGTATTATGTGTATTGGAATCAATTGCATGGAAGATTTGGGAGGTTTTCCTGGAGATGGTCCCGCCACCAGGTGATGGTAATTCAGTATGGACGTAGGAAAAAGTTTCCTTTGCTGTGTTCCGTTAATTTCTGCCCAAATCTATCCAGCAGTTCTCCTTTCTTCAGAAACAGAGGAGGCAAGCAGCCTTGATTCATTATTTCCTGATATCCCATGAGAAGCCAGCGCCGAAAGACGATGGTCTGTGAAAAAAAATATCTGGACAGATACTCTTGCAAATATTGTAGATTGGCTATGGAAATTGCACAGGACACATATGTTATTCTGCAGGCCTGAGAAGTCCCACAGCAGCTCCTCCACCGTCCCCTCTAAAGAACGCTATGGTAACTGCATCATGGGCTGTGGACTCAGGTGTAGTCTGTGCAGGTGTGTTCTGCCCGGCTGGGCTCCATCTGTGGATGTGAGACACAGGACACGCTGGGCTGTCTACAACAGTGCTTATTTCAGAGCAGCGCTAGAAAAAGTGTACAGTGCACACAGCAGTTTGTAGACGCTACTATTCGGTCCCGTGTTTTCCAAGAGACTTGACTTTTTTTTTTTTTTTTTTTTTTAAAGAAAAAAAACATTTCTTTCTTTTTCTGGCATTGCACTCGTTAATATCTCAGAGGAGTCATGTTGTGTGAGAGACGCCGGAGTGAGACTAATTCCAGAAATCCATGCATGACTTCAGTTAGTGGTCCCAGAGTGGAAAAATAGCTCCTAAGCCCCGAGGGCTAGGTGATGCAGGAACTCTGCAGTTGGAGAACCAACGTCAATTATCACCGGGTGGCAAGCTTTAGTTGTGTTTTATGATAGTCCTCTAATGAAGTGGTAATAACTCAGGGCAGTAAACAAACAGGGCAGGATTCATGGATCAGGAGTGCTTCAACTACAGGTAGTGGAATCATTGCTCAAACTCACAGCAAAACACGGACTCTGCTTCCTGCATCTAGGAAGGGTATTAGGGTTGGCACTTAAGACCCAGTCCTCACACCCTTTCTGCCATCCCTCCTTCCATTGACTTCTGCCCTTCTTGCCTCTGCAGAGACTCTTGCCCCACATGAAGGACAGGTCTGCAGACAGCTTTAGCTTTATCCTTTCCTCCCACAGCTCATGGGCAGTCACCAGAAGCAGACTTCCTTAGGTCCTGTTTGTTCTGGGTGCCGGCCACTGGTGCCGGAGACATGGCCCAGATATCGTTGGTCAGGCAGTAGCTATTGGGGTGGGGCCTCCTACCCGAAAGGAGCAGTAGAGTAGCATCTGGACAGCTGTGTGTGACAGAAAGTGTTTGGGTTTGATCCCTGGCCTTACATGTTTTGTGGGTGTTCATGTGTTCACATTAAATTTATTTTCCCATTGGTTTTCAGCAGCTTACAAACACGTTTCTTCAGCAAGTTCTTGCGTTGCGTTTCATCTCCCTTTTATGCACTCGAGACTATCAATGTCCCCTTGTAAAGCTAGTCTGTATAATGAGTGTTCTCAAAAGTTCAAAAGTGAGATTAGAATCAACCTCCTTTAGTGTCCTAGTTCTTAATCGGCACCCCCGCATCCCCTGCCAAGGGACAGTTGGCACTAACTGAAGACGTTTTGTTATTTCATGACGGAGGTGCTATTGGCCTCTGGTGGGCAGAGGTGGGGACACTATCAGCAGCATACAGTGAACTGATACACACACACCTTTGTCGAGGATCGTGCGGTCCCAAATGCCCGTTGTGTGATGCTGTAGTTAAGAAACCCTGTAGCCGCTGATTTGAGGCTGGAAAGTTTCCTGACTAAATGTGTCTCTCCAAACTGTGTGGACTTTAATGCTCTCTCTCTCTCTCTCTCTCTCTCTCTCTTTCTTTCTTTCTTCCTTTCTTTCCTTCTTCCTTCCTTCCTTTTTTAAAATTTCTTTTCTTCTTCTTTTGTTTTGTTTTGTTTTGGTGACAGGGCTTCACTGTGTAGCCCTGGCTTTCCTGGAAATAACTCTGTAGACCAGCCTGGCCTTGAACTCACAGAAATCTGCTTGCCTCTCTGCCTTCTGAATGCTGGCATCAAAGGTGTGCACCACAGCCACTTGCCTGACCTAAAACTTGTATTTCTTTTAAAAGAGCTTTGCTTATGACTTCCCCCACATTGTAATTGTATGTGAATAGGGGTGAAGCTCACTGGGCAGGGTGCTTACTTAGTACCGTGAAGCTCAGAGTTTCACCCCTAGCACTAAACCAGGTGACACAGAGGTACATGCTTATAAGTGAGAAGATCAGCAGTTCAAGGTTATTCTTGGCTACATAGTGAATTTGAAGCCAGCCTGGACTACCTGAGACCTTACCTATATATAAACAAGTGTATGAATACTATTTTTTATGTTTTATATAGTCTTTCAGTCAATGAACTTTTTAAATAAATATGATTGACAGGCATGCTTTGTGATTTTAATTCTCACCCCTCTTTGCCTCATAATGTATTAATTATGCATCTCCCCTTCTAGGGATTGCTTTGTTCATTTTCTTTAGGCTGTGTAAGTGTTTTCCTAATAAACTCAGGAGAGATTATTGTAAAGGGGACTGTTGGGTCCTCTTTGTTGTAAGCACTTTCTCAGGGTGTTACTGTTAAGCCCCTATAGTGGCTTTTGAATGCAGAGCTGTTTCAGCTCCTTTCTATGAGCTGTTACAGTGCTCCTCATTTTTGGTGTTATAATTACCAGTTTCCCAGCTTTGACAGAAATTATTTTTCTACAGTTATTGAGAACAGAATCTCAGAGCCCAGTGTCATTGGAGTTGACTCCTTCTGGGGCCTCTCAGGTTGACTTACAGTCTCATGTGCTTTTCCAGTGTGCCTGCCTCAGCCAGGCAGCCCTCTTTCTTGTCAGGATGCCAGCCATACTGGATAAAAACTCACCTCAGAATTTCGTTTTTACATCACCTCTTCAGAAGCCCTGTCTCTACTGACAGTCACATCCTGAGGTCGTGGGGGTTAGGACTCCATCAGAGGAGCCAGTGTGGAGGGGTCACAGTCCATTACAGCTACCACTGAGGGCGCGCCTCCTCTTCAGAATGTGGAAACATTTGGAAGAAATAATTTAAATTCCCAAGATTTAGTGTTTTTATTGTTCGCAGCAAATAACAACTTCCATCACACGGAGCTGTGACAATGAATAAGTTGAAGAAGGTGCTCAGCCTTTGACTCTTCTCAGATCATGTTTCTTCTGACACCTGCCCTATTCCACTCATGGTGGCAAGTCAAGATGCTGGAAAAGAGATTTTCTTTTCAAGTTCCCATCATATTGCATGGCAACACTAGCTAATAGCACATTTTCTTTCATGGCAAGTAAATAGCTGCAGTTATTACCAAGATGACTGCCCATGGTGTCTGTCAACAGCATTTACATAAAATGAAAGGCTGGCCTTGCGCATTGATTCAGTCTCTCCCTTTCCTCACTTTCTCCCGAATATTTACATATTCCACAGTGTTCCCTGGTCTCCAGGGCTCTCTAGACCTTCATTTTTGGTCTTCTGGGTTCTGAGAATGACCTCAGATCCCAGATAGAGATGGAATCAATCTGTAGGACCAGCCTCCACCGTATGTGGTCCATTGGAACCCTCGGGTAGGGGACACATTTTCCTCTTGTCCCCATAGACTTCCATGGCAGTCCCTGTTTACCCATATGATTTATCAAAAGAAGGTTGTGGGAATTCATTCCGCTGTCTCATGGATTCTTGCTACAGAATTTCCTTTGTGAAATTTGTTTCGGAGGAGAAACAAAGGTAGGGTTCACCAAGACCGGGGCTCACCATTCCGACTTAGGCTGGGCGCCATCATCTCTCCCCACTGCGTCAGTGCGTCAGTGCGTCACTGAGTCAGTGCCTTGTACTGAAGGCATGTTGCTAGTTAGACTTGAAGTTCATGAGCTGAACAATTTACAAGGCAAGATTTTCCTTCCTTTAGTTGAGTCATGGTTTCAGAGGTTTCAGGCTTCAGTCGGTTGCTCTGCTGTCTCTTGTGAGGCAGAGCATCACGGTGGAACAACCTTGCTCACATCATGAAGGCCGGAGTAGAGAAGAGAGAAAGGGCGGGAGGAGCCAAGTGGGAGGAGCCTAGGTTAACCTTCATAGTATAACTTCCAAGTCATGCCTCAAGTCACCTAATTCCTCTTTCCAGGCTCCACCTCTTGTTACCATCTCCCCAGTAGTGCCACAGCTGGGGACTGTGCGCCCAGCACCTAAGTCTGTGGGTTATTTAAAGCCTGGCAGATAATGAGATGGAATGAGTCTGTTCTGAATAGAATGATGTAGCTCCGAGAACAAAGCTTTACTGAACCCCGTCTGTCTGCCGGGAGCCTTCTTGAAGAACCCTGCCCACATAAGGCAACAACCTCAAACATGAAAGCTAGAGAGTTCCAGGAAGATGGGGTGGGCCTCAGAGTGAACTGTGGCTGCTTTCTGTGGGAGTCCTTCCCCTTTCTACAGCCCAAGGCAAACGGAAATGGGAACCACACAATGTTTTAAAAGCAAGGCTATCTCCATAGGCTCTATTTGAAAGCCGTTTTCTGTCACCAGAAATAATGCCTGTTGAGTAGGTCAGAGGAGAGGAGAGAAGGGTTGAGGTGGGTGGGCCCTTCCCTGTGTTGCTTCTCATTTTTGTCCCATTGTTCCGACCCAGCCTCCACTGTCTGGTTCTTTCACTGTGATGAATTGGAAAGCAAGACAGATACCTAGTTAGGGACGGAGTGATTTCTGTCCCTTATCTTGGAAACATGACTCTAGGAGACTTTCAGGGATAGAGTAAACCTACTCATGGTTATAGACCCGCGTGTAATTAAGACATAGCCTTTAGTAACCAATGCTTTTCTGGCAAGAAGAGTCTCCTCTATCGTGCATACTCAATTGTATGCAAGCTACTGAACATGCACATGACGGTTACAGACTCTCAGTTTTACATATGGAATAAAGTGAATTTAGCGGGCAAGCAGGGGGATTTTCGAGTTCTCCACCCACTCCTGGCTGACTCCAGAGATTTGGAGTTGGCTTAAAAAGCAGTGGCTAGGATGTCTAGCCAGCTGCATAGACTGTTTCCTCTGTTGTTTCTGCCCTCAGTGATCCTCAGATTTCAGTCCGAGGAAGAATATTATACCAGACTCTCCGCAATGATTGCAGTCACCGGGTGATATCAGGAAACCTGCACACTACTTGGGAGATGTAGGGTGTTTTAAACTTAGTTTTTCCTGTGTTGGCAGATCTCATGAAAGGTCAGTAGTGAAGCCAATGGGGTCAGCTGGCAGCCATCAATGAAATTGTGACCTTGCCCTGGGGGTGTAACTGCACATGATGTGGCTCTTCTGTTGGAGGGTCCCAGCATGTTGGAAGAAGCTGGCAAGGGTCAAGTGTTACAGATGCTCTGCTAGGGGGAGCAAAGGGTCCCAGGAGACCAAACTTGTTGGATGGAGACTTCAAAGTGTGTTTCCATCTGGAAATTGGAACTGGGACAGTTAACCTATGTGTTAACACTTGCTGCAGAGCTGATCAGATTGTTCTGTGTAGTTCTAGCGGTACTGTCTTGACCACTAGTGACCCTCCCAGAGGGTTTGCTGCCGCAGAACCTCTCATGACTAAGGGGAGCTGCTTTCTTTTAGTAGTGAGGAGCGGTCCGAGATGCTGCCCACCCCACTGCAGTGCATAGAACAGAGTTCTGGCAGAGGTCTCACCTTTGTCAAGTGTGAGGAAGTCAAAGCTACTGAGATACTGCTCTGGAGCAGTAGAGACTGTGCATCGAGAGTCCAGGAGGAGTTCCTACGTGGGGCATGTGGGATGGGTTGCTCACCCTGCTGTTGTGGCCTCAGCTCCGCTCCCTGGGAGCTGTGGTGTTTCCTGCCTTCTCCTGCTGATGCCACTACAGGGAGAGCCCTTGAGGACTGGGAAGCAAGCCAGGGAAGTCCCTAACTTCTTCCTTTCAATGGCTGCGTTGTGTGTGCTGCCCTTCTACTCTCTAGGGAGACTCTGGGGAGCCCTGCTTTTGTGTTCTCACCTGTTCAGCAGGTTTTCCTCCCAGAAATAAAGACCAGTTAAAGTGGGAAGAAAACAAGACCGGCCTTTGATTCCTAGGCGAAGTCACTTCTTTCTGTGTAATTTTAGACTGTTTTGTAGAGAGGTGGAGGAGTGCTCAGGGCACTTTTATTTCTGCAGTCCATTCTCTGGACCCCCAGGATTGGGTGTTCTTTGCTTTGAATGAGTTACCCAATATGCACACAAACTTTGTTCTCATCAGAGCCTTTTTCTTTACTCCTTCCTTCCTTCCTCCCTCCTTCCCTCCCTCCCTCCCTCCCTCCCTCCCTCCCTCCCTCCCTCCTTCCTTCCCTCCCTCCTTCTCTCCCTCCCTTCCTCCATCTCTCCCTCCTTCCCTCCCTTTCTTTTTTCCTCCCCCCTCTCTTTTTGTTTTTTTTCGAGTATAGTTTCTCAGTGTAGCCTTGTCTGTTCTAGAACTCTCTTTCTAGACCATGATGGCCTCGAACACACAGAGATCTACCTGCCTCTGCCTCCCAAGTGCTGAGCTAAAGGTGCATGCCACAACTGCCTGGGCAGAGTCTTTTTCTTACTTTTCATTCTAGGGCTTGTGTTTGGAGGTGGATCCCCAGTAAAGTGGTTTGGTGCTTAGGGGGTTTGTGTCCCTCATGTTCTCAAGTATGCAAGCAAGGCAGAAAGCAATGCAGAGCCTGTCCCATCCTTAGCTTAGGTTAGTGTAGAGTGAGACACTGTAATTATTTAGTAAGCCCCTATTGTTTTCAACTTTGAGCAGTTTTAAACAAAACAAGATTTGGTATTGTTTTGACAATTGGTTTTTTTTTTTTCATGATACCACCCTAGAAAATTTAAGTTACTCAAACATAATGCAAACCATTAGGGTTTTAAAATGTGGCTGACTGGATAAATAGCTGTATAGGAACAGGTACTTCTTGCCTAGAAGTCATGAAGCAATAGTGAAAGAGTGTGTGCAGGGTCAGGAATCTGGGGAGCAACCTCCCAAGTTATAAACCAGCTGCTCCCTGAACCTTCCTTTTTTTTTCTTTTGCCTGGTCTTAATTGGTTTCTTGGACTTGCCTCTTTTAGGGACCTTTCAGGAATGTTTCTGCCTCGGGGCTCTTGCACCAACCTTTTCCGAGTCCAGGGAGTGATTTCTCAGCTGTCCACAGGGCCTGCTTTCACCTTTCTCCGGGTCAGCCTTCCCCTGCCTTCATGTTTGCAATTGTCATCTCTTTGTCTGCCCCAACTCCCCGCCACCTCTAAGTCACCAATGCCAGCATGTGCTGATGAGTCCCTACCCATTCTTGTGTCTCTTGTCTCTGCACCTGTGTCTTCAACACAGAAAGAAAGTATTGCACCTCGTGGAGGGGCAGTGACAATCTATGGATGCAAGATTAAACCAGGGCTTGTGGGTTTGTCCTTGCTGGACTGCACTGATGAGCACCGCACAGCAAGCTTTCCAGTTCTTCTTAGCCGAGGAGGAGCAATAGCTGTGCTTGGGTTTACCTCATTCGCTGGTCGGCTCCACCGAAGTTAATTATGCAAACAACTGCGGGTTTCACTGAGGTATCATCATTAACTCTGCCATCCCTGTCATCACAGTGATGCACTGTTCGTGGGCCATGGAAATCAGGGTAGAAAAATGGACAAGACTTTTGTTGGTCTGATAAAGATCAAAGACATGTTTGATTAAAGTCTTCATATAGACTTGTATTTCTGAAAAAAAAAAAGGCCAAGACCCATAGAAAAGGGCAGAGTTTGGACAGTGGATAGGAAGAGAACACGAGAATTTCCATTATTATGCTTGGCAATGAGAAAAATACAAACTAAAAAGTACGTTGAGGTGTGGGTTTTTCCAGGCTGTCAGTTTCCACACTGGCACACACTCCATCTGTTGGTGAGGCTGTGAGCAAGCAGGCAGCCTCGGGCATTGCTGGAAGGAGGGCAAGTTGGTAGAACCTTACAGAGGGGCTCTGGAGATACCAATTAAAATTTAGACAGTATAATCTCTTGGCCCAGCAGTTTGACTTCTGTGAATCTATTAAGGATAAATTTTTACATGTGCGAAGTCATATTTGCATGACTTTATGCCCTGTAGGCTTGTTTGTAACACCAGAGGTAGGAGAGAAAGCACAGGATCAACCCACTGCAGGGGTCAGGCTCCTTGGGGAGGACACACCCTGATGACCAGCTGTGAAAAGAATGAGTCTGCCCCAGTATTGTATTACCTCTCTGTGGACACATTGAGAGACCTGGGAAAGCACTAAAGTAAAAAATAGTACAGGATGCTGCCTTTGTAGAAAGAAATGGGAAAACGGCAGAAAATAGTGTTGTGTTTGTTTTCCATTCATGAGGACATTCTGAAGGAGAGCACCAAGAGCCAATGAAAAGCTGTTCAGGTTAGGGGGAAAGTGCTGATGGGTGGGGTGACATCTGGGGAGCCTCCATACTGTGTATTCATACCCACAGTAGATCACGGCACTGCTTCATCTAATTGAATAGTCAGTGAGATAAAGAAATGGAGACATGGGAGAGAAAAATCATTACTTTCTTTGCGACAGAATTCAAGGTTCTTCTGAACACTCCCAGGCCACTTGTGTATTCTCCCTCTGGAAGACTGGCCTTGGGGAAGGAGTGTGAGCATGTGTGAATTTCTCCTTCCTCATGACATCCTGGTTGCTATAGCACAGATCTATTTGTGACACATAGAAAATGCTTTAAATAAAAGCTGCTTCCTGACCATGACTTCCTGGGCAATGTGTTCTTCCGGAGACTGTTGAGCGCCAAGGTTTACATGCAGTCTGGGCGAGATCCCTGCTCATTCAGGCCCGAGCACCAATGAGAGCAGGGTTCCATCTCTTGTGGTAAGGGGCTGCTGCTTTGCTTCTGAAAACGTGGCAAGCCGAACCACCAGGGCAGTGGCTGCTGGAGGTTTTGCCTCCCCCGCTTTCACAGCCTCCATCTTTCTTTGGGGACTTGTGGTGCTTTGGCTGTGCCCCTGTGGCTTCAGTCCCCAGGCACCAAGGGGAGCATTTCTCAGACACCAGTGAAAACAGGAAGTGATGAAGCAAGTTCGCCTTGCATCTGCGCTGAGCTACTTCTTTCTTTTTGTCATTCCTCATTAGATATAGCCACGTGTGACGATCTACGCAGTAGGATCCCCTTTTCCACCGGCTCCGGACTTCCTCCATCACACAATGCCGCCGCCTGCGGATATCGTGAAGGTGGCCATAAAATGGCCTGGCGCCTACCCTAAATTCATGGAGATTGACCAGGTGAGTAAGGCGGGCAAGAGTGCAGAGCTCACAACGGTTTTTCTCCCCACACCGAGTAGTTGGAGACTTTGGATACCTCTCCGTCGTTCTCTGAGGGACTGTGAAATCTGGGCAGTCATTGCCACAGTGCAGTCTGTGCATTTACAGTCTTGCCCCATCTGCTGGACTGTGTCAATACTGGGTTCCTGTCCATAGTAGTAGCACTACCATCCAGAGGGACAGGATGATTGGGCGCTGCTCAGTAGGACAGATGGGCTGTCCCAGCATATTTACAGGGACTCATGGGTGAGCAGGTCGCTCTACTATGGGAAATGTAAAACTTAACTTTAAAAAAACTTATTTCCAGAAGAACCAACTAATGTTTCGTTGTATTAACAGCTTTACAATAAAATTAATACAGAGGGGCTTTCATCTTGGAGCCCAGCCAATCATAGTTTTATTTACTGCATAAAAATCACTGAGTGTCTAGCAGATTTTCTGAAATATAAAATAGAATCAGAAAATATGTACTGAATGAAAAATATATCAAGGGGGTTTATAAGAATCATTTCTCTTGTGAGTCTGGATGATTGACAAGTCATGTGATCTGGCTTTCACTCTTTGATTAGAGATTGTCCAGGGAAGTTGGTCGGTTCTCATTCCCTGAAGTCATTCTGGAACAAGTAATGGGAGGGAAGACAGATGAGACTTAATTTATACTTATGGGGTTCAGGAAGAATAGTCGTGGTCTATATTTTCAATTAGGAAACCATGGCAACACTAACCATTATATTCTTGATACTACTTTATCATTATCCTCACAGTTCTTTTTCTGGTCAGATTTTAATTTTATTATCAGGTTGAAGATCACTGCAAGAGTTACCTGGCAATGTGTGGGTTCCAAGAAGTAATCAAAACAGACGCCACAGGTCAAACCAGAATAAGTAGACTTAAATTTGCATGCAAGAAATATCACATTGTGTAGATTGTCAAAAACTGCCCATCAAACCAGCACCTCACTGTCATTTTCACTGTCCTCTGAGGTCACTGGAGAATCAACACTTACAAGTGAAGTATACATGCCCAGTAGCGTTGTGTAGGGATCAGGAAGCCAACACTCAGCCTTCTTCACGTGAGGTGTGCATAGGACTAGTCGCGTTTTGCCTTTAAAAGAGATTGATTGCCTGGTGATATCTGACATAGACAAAATGTGATTGGGACTAGGTATGACCAGTCCAAAAGAATGACAACCAAAGTAAATGCTGGTTTGTCACTCACAGCTCTGGGCTCTGCTGAGGCATGGGTTTAAGGGCGTTTTACCATGTTGTTTTGCTTTATCAACATGTGGGACTCAGGAACAGCTACTTGGACCTTAGAAATGCAGGTTCTCAGGCCTTACCTAGGCCACTGACCCAGATATGCATGGTAATAAGATTCCCAGGGTATCCCTGTGCGTAGTTGAATGGCAAGTGGTACCCAAGCCAGGGTGCACATTGGAATCACTAAAGCCATCGGTTTATTTTAAGTGAGTCTCATTTAGTGGTTCTGATGAACTATTTAGTATCGATTTAACCATGGTTGGTGGAATTTGTGGTCCTCTGTGTTAAGACAGCCTTCGATGCACATTCCTGTTGTCCGGGGAGCCTTTGCTATGTGTATGAGTTTCAACAATTTTAAAAGAAAATAATCTCTGTACTTTTAAACAATTTTATATTTATAAAAAAATCACAAAGATTCTATGCTTTTATACTTTTTCCCTTGTATTTAGTATTCTGTAACATTAACATTGTCACATAATTTCAGGCACTTGGTTCATAATCACATAATATACAGTGTATAGTCCATGTTCATATTTCATCAGTTGTCCCAGTAGGGTCATTTATAGCCATTTTTATGCTGTTTAATGCCCACCCAAGATCACAACTATATTTATCATTGTACCTCTTTGATCTCCATTGTCTGACATGTCTCTAGTCATTTCTGACAGCTGTTTTATGGAAAGCACTTCAGTTTGGGGTTCCATGGTGCCTCTTATCTATTAGATTTGAGTTTTGCACTTTGGACTAAAGTGCCAGAGAAATGGTCTTGTGTCCTTTTCAGGGTGACATGCCAGGGAGCTCTCAGATGACTTTGTTTCAGCCTTGTTCGCTGTCCCAGTGCTACGGATGAGAACATGGGAGCTCAGAGAAGCCGCCTGACTTGTCAGTCCGTGATGGACCAGGACATGACTTCCTTTCCTCCTAAGACTTAACTTTTAAATGGCCATCTACATTGTGGTCCTCCTGGCATTTCCAGATCGAGGCAGACTAAGAATGAGGAACCCAGGCTCTTCCCGCCTGGCTGTATCACAGCCGAGCCACGGCAGAGCTGCGGCTGTCAGCCACTGTTTCCTGATCCAATGAGAACTTGGACCACATCTCCACATGCACCGAGTAGTCGAAAGGATGATTGCCTGGAGTTTCTCCTGCGTTTCTGCATCCTTTGCTCCGGGTCATATTGTCTACCTCTTGCCCACTGAATGCTAGCGGAGGTGCTGGGAAGCTCATTGCTTCCTTTAAGCTTGGATAATCACGATTTCACTAACAGCTCTTCAGAGGTCAGGTTAGGCATTGCTGTTTTGTGGGTTTTCTGCTGTCACATCGTGCTGTCATTGTCTCTGCTCTGAGCAGAGGCCCTGGAACCCTGTGCTAGAATCATCCAGGAAGTTTATATAAAATATGCAGTGTCTAGCTGTAGAGGTATTTATTCTGCTGACAAGGGTGGTGGTGGTGGTGTGTGTGTGCGCACACACGTGTACTAATATAATAAACACCAACGAATCTAAACCAGACTTCCTACAGTTTGAAAAGTACCTGCTGGATGGGTGAGCTTGTCTTTAAATGCTGCTTTCCCAGGATCCTGTGACCAGTCTTTACTTGATGACGGGCGTTTCACCGATGCATCGTGGTGGAGTTATCCAGGGCTCGGCTGTCCTCTCATGACACCTGCTGAATGAGGACATCTGCTCACAGTGGGCTTGTTTACATTCTTTGTCAGCCTCGAGCAGATTCTTCCGTGTTTCCACTCGCCAGGAAGAGTCGCTAGGATCTTTTTGTGAATGGACTTTGTCGCGCCACATGGCACATTCCAAAGTTAGCCTGACTCTGTTCCAGCCAGCAGATGCGAGGCTGAGGAGGGTGGTTGTTGGGATATGCAGACGCTACAGTGACCCCACATTTTCCGATTTAGTTACCTTTCATGTAATAAATACTGTGTGTCTGTGGAGTCTGAGCTTCAGGCCGGAGGCGCTTCCTGCATGGCAGTGTGGTGCACAGGGTGGTGGCTGTGTACAGCATACGTGTATATGGGGGCAGAACAGGAGTACTGATGAGACCCGGCAATGGTCTCTGCTTGCTGTTTCGACTGCGGTAAAATAGTATTTTAGATGGAGCAATAAATGGAAATTTCTCGCTCCCAGTTTTGGAGGCTGGAAATCCAAAGCAGCAGTGGTTAAGAATCTGGTAGGATCCTGGTTTATCACAGGTTTCTTCAATGAATCCTCCCATAGGCCGTGGTACTGACTGACTCTCTGGGCCACTTTCCAAATCCTCCCCTGCCTTCCTTATCTAGTCAGCCATTCAAGGCTCCACTGCCATGTACCACCACGGCAGGCTCAGTTTCAGCCTGGATTGAGAATATATACATTCCAAGATAAGCAGTTCCAGGGCCCTGATTTCTGAACTAGCTTGTTTGCCTTGTGGAGCCTTCTTTTTCTTGCTTCAAAAAGGGGAAGGTTATAATAATTTGTTATTGCAGAGATTAAAGAAAATATATGAAAACCATGTAGTTTATTGCCTGGCTCGGAGTCTTAATTGCCAAGGTAGCCATTATCGCTCTTAGTGTAAGCAAGTGTGTCTAGTTCCTTTTCACCTGCATGTCCTTCTGGAACAGCACCAGAAAGCCACCTTGTTTCCATCCCATCTAATTTCCCAGTCATTTAGGAAGGAGAGAAAAACTGGAGGGCAAGTGGGAGACATCACCTGGCAGCAGGAAACTCCTAGCTATATGTGCAGGCAGTTAGTGTTGTGGGATAGTCCCTGGCTCCCTACTGCTCCGCCCACCCACATTCCTGGGCAACTCTACAGTTTGAGAAACAGCTATGGCACTGTGGCCTTGCCTCAAATGCTGCTTGGGTGCCTAGTGACCAATTCTTACTTGATGCGCGGGCATTTTATTAATGAACCGGAGGAGGAGCAGCTTCCTCCACTGACACCTGTTGTGTCTGAGGGAACATCTGCACCCAGACCACCACTTCCACACAGCCGTCCTTCTGCTTCTGGCACACTCTTCAAGCTCCAGCATCTCTTGCCTGTGCCCCACTCACTCACTCTTTACCAGACCCTGAGCCAGCAAAGCATCATTGCTGTGCCCGAGAATGCTGTGGCCTTGAGTCCTACGTGATAACGCCAACTCTTGGCACCTGTCCTCTGCCCGCTGGTCTTCCTTCTCCAGGAGAGACAGAAGAGTGGCCGGTGTCTCTCCACTTGACTACGCCAGCCCTGTCTCTGTGGTGTTAGCAGCCTTTTCTTTTTTAGCCTGTCCTGCCCAGTGCTTCACCTCTTCACAAGCTCCTTTCTCTCTTCCCACAGCAAGCCCTTTGATTCCTACTGTGGGAAATTGTCACATCACCTGCAGTCTCTTCCTGTTAACTGCTGTTTCCCCATTGCCATGCTTACTTTGATGTTTGTATTGGTAATGTCATGGTACCCTCTGTGGATGGACAGCACCCTCCTTTCCTTTGAAGCTGGCTTTATGGATGTAGTATCTACTAGTTTCAATCAAGTGTTGTTTTTCCTCAGCTTCAGTTTTCTCCCGCTTGCTAATTTTATGCAGAATCCTCCTGAACTCGCCCCCTCAGATGTCATTCCTGAGGGGCTTCATTGCTGTTTTCTACTGTATTAAGTTTCCTCCTTGATCCTAGTCTACTCTGCCAGATATTTTCTACCGTCAGCCCTCTAGTCTGTGTGCTCACCATGGATGGACAGGTTTGGTCTTAACTGCATCTCCTTTTGTCGGGGTCTGGTAGCCTGTACCATAAATTATTTCTCTGAACCAGACCCCAACATAAACTGTCTCTCTCTGGACCAGCATGGAGGCACGGGAATAGAGACACAACTCACATGGCTTTATCAGGAGGGAGATTCTCAGTGGTCTCTCATGAAGTCCTGAGTTCACATCCTGAAGAATTCCTCCTTTTATTCTTCAAACAGTCTTTATACCAAAGCTTAACTTAGGGGAAATACATTAGCATTCTGTTTCCTAGTAACCAGGTGAATGGCTTTCAGTCACGTCCACAGCTACCTGCCTGCTATGTCTGCTAGGCTTGAATTAGCATCTTATCAGGCATCTTCTAAATTACAAAGAAAGGAGCTACAATATCCTGACTTTTTGATAGGTTGAGAAGGCCTGTCTGGTAGGCTACTTGACCATCCTCAGATACTGACTCTGGCTTTAGAGCCTGGCTGCCACACCAAATAGAAATAATAGGCCTACAATCTTTCAGACGTTCAACTTCATGCCCGTCTAAGTGATACCTGCGCCTATCACCAGTGTGGGCCATTATCTGGCACCAAATCTCTACTTGATGGAGCGTGATACAGACGTACAAACCGTGACTTATCGTTAGAAGACATACAGATGGTTGATGGAATTCTCTAATTGTGAAGAAAAGGGTCTTAGGGAATCATTTATGGACCAGTGTCTGAGTACAAATTATGGATTTTGTACAAGAAGAGTGTGCAGGTCAGGTGAGGGGCAAGTCATCTTCACTAAGTGTGTGTAAGACAAATACTCAGAGAGGCTGCTGTCCTGCTGACAGAGACCCAGAGGGTGCTGATGTTGTGTGACAGTCTATTCCTGGGGAAACAAGACACATGCATCTACTCATTCCAGACAGGTAGCCCACAACAGATGCAAGTAGAGATAGGCCAAAGTCCATCTTGGCGGAACAGTGTGTTTTACTGGGTGTTACTTACAGAAGCAGAGATGCCTCACTAAAGCTGATGCCATCATGAGTGACAACTTGTAAGGGCTAGAGACCTGGACCTCACTTCACAGCATGAAGGCAGTTCAGCAGTTTGGAGAGTATCCTCTCCTGGTGACTCTGTTGTCTGAGTCTCTTTCAGGCAACTCAGCTTGTTCTTGTTTTCTTCTAGGCAGTTTGGCTGGTCCTTGCTTTTTCCAAGTTGCTGGGTTTAATTTAGAGTTTTCTTTGCAGCTTGGTTCTTCTGAGAGAACTCTCAAGCAGTCTTTAGAGGAGGGAGGGGCCTAGTGAATCTGCTCAGCTTCAGGGACTTCTTGAAACTGTTTTGAGTTATTGCTTCCTGTCTTAAGGAGCTTCTCTGCAGGATGGACTTTCAACCTCATGAAAACCTGCTGCACAGCAGATGAAATAGATGGTCATGGCTTCCAGTCTTGACTTGACTGGTCCTTTTTAATTGGTTTCTGGATTTTCAGGGTCTTCTCACTCATTGCTGCCAGAATGAATCTGTATTGCTCCATTTTCCTGTTTGGATGGTTTGGATTTTGTTTGAGAAAAGCGCAATATGCTAAAGGAAAAAAAAGATTATAGATGATTATGGGATTTTCCAGTGATCCTGAGTCTCCAATCAAAATCCTAAGCACAGCGTCTTAGTCTCCTGTAATTTCCCCCCAGCAATCCGTATCCAAAATAGCCGCAGTCTTGAAGTCCCCTCCTCTTTAGTAAATGATGGTTCTTCCGACTTGCGTCGCGGTGTGTTCATAGATTTCTCTTCTCTCCCAGTTTCCCTCCCGCGGCTGTCCCTGGCTTGCCCCTGCTGCGAATCTGAGCTCCCCCAGAGATCCGTCTCCTTACCCAGCCCTTTTCTGAACACATTATAATACAGCCCTTTTGCCAGCCTTCTATTTTCTGGAGCCATTTTCATTGCCTGTTGCTTTTATTTGCAGTTGTAATTTGCATTTCTCCTGTGTATACACATCTCTTGAAGTTGATTAGGAGCTCCCAGTGGTCAGCATGTGGTTTAGGATGTTTGTGGCCTGGGGTCTATCATACGACTCTTTCTTGTTTGTATGTCTACCATGGACTTGAATTTTGAACAGCTAAGTTGAAAGTAACATGTTGTTATTCTTTATTTGCCACGCTTTAAAAGAATTCCTTTCCATATGTTGATGGGAAGTTTGTTTCCACAAAAGAAGCACATACGTTTTTCGGTAACCAAGTATAAACTGTTTGTGTCTTTGCCTCGGCTGTTGTGTTTTTATACCATATTTAAGGTACAATTCAGTAGGTGCAAATCTGAGTTAGACCAGACAGTTCAAAAAGCTCATTAATTAATTAAAGTGCATTCACATTTTGTACTTGACATTTCAGGGTTTTGCGGATCCTTCCCATAAGAGCAGCAAAAAAATAAAAACAATGGCTGCCGTCTAGTCGGCATGCACTGTGCCAGGCGGTGTAAGTGCACGGCACGCAGTGTTTTGTCATGTTGCTATAGCCCTAAGAGTTCTGTGTGGCTTTCCTGTTTCATAATTATTCACAGCCTCATTAATTTGGCCACGAGCATTCTGCTAGGAAGGTGCTGCCTTGAATCCAGCACTGTTCACCACCGCTGTGCAGGCAGACGTTAATAAATCTAGGTCTCTCTGCTGGTTGGTTCTGCTTTAGCCTCTCCATCTATTATAATCCCGGTAACAGCAGTCAGGTTTGATCAGAAGTGAACCATCACTGGTGTGCCTGCTCCGCAGCTACTACTGACATTTTCAGGAACTTGTTGGGTTAAGAAAGCAAAGGGTGCGTTTTCTTAAAATCCAAAGGCACCGGCCCATTGGACTGGATTGTTACAGTAGAGACCATGCAAAGCCATATATGGCCTAACAGGTTAGCATGCAGGAGCTGGGCTCCTCAGCAGGCCAATTAGCAAGGTACTTAAGAATGTGGACTTGGTGGGTACCGATTGGACTCAAAGTCAGGCTTTACACTTCCCCTGGGTGTGACCAGGAGCAATTTCCCATTTTGTAAGAAAGAATTGGCAGCATTCCTAAGTCCTTCCTTGCTTGCATGACACTGTGAGCTAAGCATCCAGCTCTCTGCTTAATAATGCAGCCAGAAGCAGCCAGTTCTTGTTCTCCTGTTACACAGAGTAGAATAAGCATCTCATGTTTTAGGCAAATTTGGAGCCAGTAATAAAAACTTCTCCTTGAATACATTAAACCAGTTCTTCAACTTGGAAGTCTGCAAATTCCAAAGTGTTTAAACATTAACTGCATTGTCAGAGGCAACCGACAGATACTGAGCTCCAAATAAAAACACCTGAATTCAGATGGGGCTCTTGATAACAAAGAATGAAGATCATCAGGCAGAAATTTGAGAGAACTGCTTTTTAACCTGTGCTGCGAACACTAGAAGCAATGGGATTTCCTTGCAGTGTTTTTCTCGAGTGCCTGGGTTAGATGCTCAGCTCTGGTGCTGAGCCTGATGAGCACCACTTGGTTGTGGTGCTGTCCTGTGACTCCTAGCATTTTAAGGACATCCTGGCTTTATTCAGTAGATGCCAGTAGTACCTCTCCTGCAGTGTCATTAGCAAAAGTGTCTAGACACTGCCAAATATCCCTTGGGCAGTAGATAGAATTTCCTCTTTTTTGAAAATGAACCAGATGAAAATTCCCAAGCTTGGCTTTACATCAAGATTGCCCAGGAGCCATTGAAAACACAGAGAAGATGGATGAGTGGTTCAAGGTCCATGGATTACTGTTTTTATCAAATGCTCTTGGGGGATGATCTCATGATTATTGTTGCATTTGGAAAATACTGTCGTGAGGTCCTGGACATTTACTGAATCTTCTGGCAATGTCTCTGGCTCCCACAGTAAATTTCAATGTCTTCCTTAAAGCCAGTGCTTCCATTTCTACATTAATAACAGTACCCTAATAATTTTGAGCCTATGCATACTTTACAGAGTACACACATAACACCTTTAAGAACTCACTTGAGGAATATGTGATAATCCTATGATATTACATTAGGCATTTGTGGTGACTTAGAATGCTATTAGTGGGGGAAGTTATCCCTCATCTGATTGTTGCAATGCTTGAATTTGGTAACTTAGCATCTATTTCTTAAACTTCCTTTAAAATAAAGTGCCTGGGGAACTAACTTCCTTTTCTGTTTTTTTCTCTCTTCTTCTCTTTCTCTCTTTTGTCTCTCTTTCTCTCCCTCTCTCCCACACCCTTTCTCATTCGCTCATAGGATATTCTATAGAACCTCATATGAACTTTGAATATTACATGAATAGGAAAAGAAATTCAATTTATTTCTTACCTCTGAAAACAGTTTAATTGACCAAGAGTGAACTCCCAACATTCATTCTGCTCTTCTTTTTGAAGAATAGAATAGCTTATATTGAGTATGCTTTCTGTGTAGGTGGAGAGGTGGTCTGCCAACTTACCTCCTCCTATAGGATTGTTGCATAGTAAAGTTTTGGCAACTCAGGGCAGAGTTTTGGATCAACAGTATTTAACTGAAACTTTGTGATGAAAACCTTCTTAAT
Source organism: Chionomys nivalis (assembly GCF_950005125.1). NCBI lineage: Eukaryota > Metazoa > Chordata > Mammalia > Rodentia > Cricetidae > Chionomys > Chionomys nivalis. The sequence goes on from NC_080098.1 coordinate 40,516,170, forward strand.
TTCTGTAATGTTTTGTATATGTCATGACTCGTGCTTCCTATTAAAAATAGATTATCTAGAGATTAGTGTAAGGTGGGATACACACAGATACACACAGACAGGGACACACAGACACACACACACATACACACTTCAGTGTGAAGAATTCTGTGTCTCCAGAATGATGAAGTTTATACTTTGTAAATAAAGGCTGCTGTGGGATAATGCTTTGTTTACTGTAAAGATATGTCAGTTGTATTGGTTTAATAAAATACTGATTGGCCAGTAGCCAGGCAGGAAGTATAGGCGGGGCATCCAGACTAGGAGAATTCTGGGAAGATGAAAGACAGAGACACAGTCACTAGCCAAATGCAGAGGAAACAAGATGAGAATGCTGCACTGAGAAAAGGTACCAAACCACATGGCTAAACATTGACTAGACTGTGGGTTAATTTGAGTTGTAAGAGCTAGTTAATAATAAGCCTGAGTAATAGGCCAAACAGTTTATAATTAATATAAGCCTCTGTGTGTTTCTTTGGGACTGAATGGCTGTGGGACCAGGCAGGACAGAAGCTTCTGTCTACAAACAGTGCTCAACCTAAATCTCAAACCCATGACCATGAGATTAAAAGTCTTATGCTCTACCAACTAAAGATATGATAGGATAAAAGGGTAGATTATTGAATATACTCTAAGAAGATAAAAGAGAGCATATAGATATGATAAGATAAAAAGGTAGAATATTGAATCTATTTTTTAAAAAAACTACTAGTTTTAAATTTTTATATTGGATTGGACTTTTGTATATTGAATACAAATTTTGTATTTTGATATAAATTTGAGATTTTGTTAAAACATACTGTACATATGTTTCTAATCTTGTTTAAGGTATTGCAGTCATACAGCTCATTTAACAATTTGTAATGCAAATTTCTAGTCTTTGAAAGTTATTATTACCAACTGTTTAGGATAATAAAGACATGAAAGTTAGTAATTAGTCACCTATTATAATCGAACTTGTAGTCACATTAAGTATGTTTTCAAGGTCAAACAAAGATATATTTTAGATAGACAGGTCATCTTCAGACACTTCAGAGATCTACAGAATATGGCATTTAAGATGTTTTAATAACATAGGCTCTTTGTTTTTTAATGACAATGAGACATGTCTGCTCTTGGCAGCACCAGGATATGTTCAGAAACAATAATGGGCATCAAATCCACATGGAGGTTACTTTATTTGTAGCAAAAGTAAACCACTGGGCAAGAAAATGCACTTGCCTTGACTGCTGGCAGTATGCTGTCTTAATTGGACAAGCTGGACATAAAAGAAAGTGATTGTCAAACATTGTCAAGGCAAGGAAGGACAGCCCTTCAGAATATTCTGCTTCACAGAATAGTCAGTTGAGTATGATAGGCCAGTAGACGGAAGATAGATGTTTCATTGTTGCAGAGGAATGTTGGTGACTGTTTAGGCAGCCAGCTGTTTCTGTCATTTCTCACATTTCTTAGCAGTCACTTGCTTGCACTTCCTGCTTACTCAGTTAATATTATTTCTTTCTTGGGCTTCTGAGGGAGTTGAATATTAGATAGTTATAGTTTTCCTTGCTTACCTGACACAGAAAGCAAGTTTTGATGGAAAGTAAATTAGGTGCAAGACTTTGATACCTAGTAGGCTAGATTAAATATTTTCTTAGAATTTGTCAAATGCAAATGGATTAGACATTGTCAATGTATTTATTGACTGTATATATTTTATATAGCCATTGTGCATATTATTTTTAGTTTTTCTTATTTTAGCTATAGACTTTTTAATTTTAGACAAAAGGGGAAATGAAGTGATGTTTTATTTGTATTGCAATATAAAACTTTCCTGAAGATCAGAGAGTAAAACAGTTGCACTGATCAGCCATATAGACCAGGAAGTTGTGACACACAACTTTAATCCCAGTAGCTACATTAGTTTGTCATAGAAATTGGGTGGTAGTGGTGCATGCCTTTAATCCCAGCACTACAGAAGAATATAAATTGGGAGGAGACAGGTTTCAGGCTCAGTCTCATTCTGAGAATTCATGGAGGCAGGATCTCCATTTTGGTCTGAGATAGAGGTAAGAGCCAGTGGTTGGCTGCTTTGCTTTTCTGGTTTTCAGGTTGAACCCCAATATCCATCTCTGGGTTTTTATTAATTGTTCTACAAAAGGCAGCATGTACTTTATCCTGGGGAGCGTGTGACTAAGATGAGGTTTGTCCATCACTCTGGGGGAGAAAAAGGCAATCATGGGAAGTAAAACTCCCACTTGCTCTTCTTGTTTCCTGCAACCCACAGTGCTCAGTGTAGCCTCTCTGCCAGTGCTGTGTCTGTTGTGATGCCAACTCCTTCCGTCTCTCACAATCCCTCAGAGAAACAGTGCTGGAGAGCCTTCTTCCTAAATGGTCAAGACTCTGCCATCTTCCGTCCTTTCTGTGGCTTCTGGGACCCGTATCCTCATCCCTTATGGGCTTTTCCAGCCCTTCTGGAGCCACTGTGGCTTCCTTATGTCTGTCATCCTAAGTCATATTATTTTTTGAGCTAACACAGAGTTTTTCCCTCTTTAGAGCCTTTATAGATACCACTTTTCTTAACTGGCAAGTACATTCATTGTTTCTCTGTCTAGTTGGAATTCATTCTTTCATTTCAGATGTATAAATTCCTGAGAGAGGTCATTTTTTCCTACTTACACTAGATAGATGAGGGCCCTTACTATATGTACCTCTAACATCACTGAAGGGCTCCCCTTGCCAGCCTTGAAGCCCATTGTATGATGTTCTACATTGTTGCAGGATGTGCTTTGTGTCTTCTCGGTATCTAGTGTATGCCACAGCTGCAACTCTAAGCTGTATTAGTTGAGTAGAGAAGAGAGATGAGATGGTGCTAGCATTCTCTATGTTTATTCACAGTGTAGTACAGTTGTGAGGAGGAATGGCTTTAGAGAGGGAATCGTTTTCCTTGTCCTCATTAAGGTTTCTAAATGTATCTGTGAAGGCCTTGTGAGGATCAAAGTGGGTCTTCCCATCATGACTGTGGGATAAGCTTGTGATAATCTGGATTTACAAGGTCTTCATTGATGATAGGGTGCTTCTAATTTCTAGCTGGCACTTCTGTCCTAATACATCTGCTGGTTTGTCTTTCCTGTCTAAGCATCTCTGCTGCTTTAGTATTACATGTTCTCCACTCCATGGTTCCTACTGTCCCTGTGCACTTCTCTTCTCTTCCTCTTTCCTTGGTAAGGGGTCACCTTATTCTTTTTGCTTAAGCTGAAACTGTGTGTCTTCCTAGATTCCTCTCCCCCACAGCCATTGTAGGAAGCTTCCCCTCCATCTTCATCTCTTGTTATCACACCTGTTGCCCATGCTTGTCAGCGTTGAGGAGTGCAGCCCAGGAAAACTGTATAATAGCATGTCAGGTATCTTCAGGGGCAGAAGTATGAGAGATGCTGAGAATTACATAAACGAAGACAGTGGGCACAGAGTAGGTGGTGATGAACCTAGAACCAGCAAACATGGGGAAAAACAAACTAGAAACCTTAGAAATGAAACAATGAAGATAGCAAATGAAATATCAAGTACAGTATACTAACTATTCAAAAGAATTAAACACACAAAGTAGGTTTAACTAAAGAGAGAATTGGTGAAAGAAGATAAAAGTAAGGATTCATCCAAAAGATATCCTAAAAAGAAAGGGATGAAAATTATGATGTCAGACTCCACCTGCAAAGTGCCAGGTTAGGGTCAGTAGCCAGTTCTACCAATCCAGAGAGAATGAATGCATGGAGGAGAAGCAGTGTTTAAAGAAACTCTACCTCATATTTTATCTCTTTGGAGTTGGAAGGAAATTTGACCATGAGGAAGAATGGGTTTTGAATGACTGGATGCATCAAGACTTTCTCATGTGGAACTCTGGGGACATAGTTCTCTGTCCAGGAGATGGTAGATCAAAAGACATAAGCAGGGAGATGACATGGTGCTTTATCCATTCAGGTGGTCCCAAGTTGAGAATTATTTGGTGAATTTCAAAATGGAATGGAAATAGCCTCCTCCTGTCATGGCCCAGTGAAGAGATAATTGTGTCATGGCCTGATAACAGTGGAGGTAGAATTGAGAGCTGGGTCTCCCAGAGTGAGGACAGTACCATTGCTGTGCCTCCCATGGCCTCTGTTCCTCCCTCTGCAATTGGTGCCTCAGGTTGGACTTTGTTCCATGTCTGTCTTTTTCAGGATTTTCTTGGGTTTTCACTGGCCTCTTGGCCACCAGCAAAATCTGCTGTGGTTTGGAATACATACTCAGTTATGCCACTTTTCCATCTAATAACCTGTGATGCAACAAGCTTTCAAGAGTTTCTGTATGACCTAGATGGCTTCTCCTCCAAGCTGGCCTTTTTAGCCTCCTGTAGTCTTGTGATGGTGCCAACTCTTCCCATTCATCATAGGAGTTCCTTTAACTATTCCTCTCCGTTTATTGTATCTCCAGGCAGAAATGCCTGAGGATCTTCACATGGTGCCCGCTATTTATTGCTCCTTTCTGTCTATAGGCAGAATAAAGAGGAAAGTTTGAGTAAACAGACAGAATTGGGACCCGACACTACAGAGCGAAGGATAGGGAAGATGTAACATTTATTGCAGGTCTATATTTTGGTAAGCGTCAAGTAGACAAATGCACATTGAAAATTGAGAGTTTGGAGGTAATAGCTGACTTTGAACTTGTGGGTGAATATGCACACCTTAGAAGCAGCCTTCCTTGGACCTCAGGGAAGCTGACTTGGAAGTGAGTGATTTGGGTATTAAAAACAAGAAAAGAGCTGGAACGGAGAAGCTAATGTTAAAGGTTCCAGAGCTAACATCATGTTTTATCAAGACTGCTGTGGGTAATTGTGAGGAGGATCATCCGCCAGTCTCATGGACACGCTAAAGAATTATAAACTAAGTGACATTTGTCACAGAGAATTAGCACCGAGGTACCCAGAGTCACAGTGTCCTTCCATTCGATGGCGCCACCTGTGCTGCATTTTACTACGCAGCCTCATAGTTTTCTCAGTAGTGCAGCAGGCTTGGTGACACCCTCGTGTGTGAATATGTGATGAGCTAGCAGCCACTGCTGCTCTATATCACAAGACTGGCCAAATGAGGACAGACAGTAAAAGTTTGCGTTAGTGCTTCATTGAAGATACAGACACACGGAGACATTGTGGCCATTGCTTGCATGTGTTAGGTTTTCCCTGCAAAAGCGGTTTTAATATTCTTCAAGCTTGCATTTCGGCCTCAGGTGGTCACTCTCCCATTAATGGAACATTCGTTTCAGATTAAGAAGCCCAAAGTCTCTCCAGTGCCTGCTGGCAGATATCGCAACAAACCCATTACAGTTAAGGGAAGGTAAATTGGCATAGTGTGTCCACTCGCAAGCGTGTGGGCTAGTTGTGCAGTGAATGAGAGACCAGTCACAGGGTGGAAATTGAGGAATTTGAATTAGCTTCTTCAGATTGCCTTCACCTTCAGTTCACTCCTGTGTTCTTTTGATTGACATTGTGCTAGGTGACCTAAGCTAAAATCATCTGAGCGGAGGAAATCTCAAGAAAACTTTTCTATAAGAAGGGGCTGTAAGTAAGCCTGTATGGTATTTTCTTAATTAGTGATTGATGTGGGAGGGCTCAGCACATTGTGCATAGTGCTACCCTTGGCCTGGGGATCCTGGGTTCTATATGAAAACAGTCTGATCAAGCCAGGGAGAGCAAGCCAGTAAGCAGCACTCTTCTGTAGCTTCTGCATCAGCTCCCATCTCCAGGAATCTGCTCTGCTTGAGTTCCTTCCGTTGATGATGAGTTGTGATTTGGAAGCGTAAGCCTAACAAACCTTTTCCTCCCCCTCCCCAGCTTGCTTTGGTCATGGTGCTTCATCATAGCAGTAGAAATCCTAACTGAGAACAGTACCATCTTACTACCATCTTCTTTGCAGTTGACACAGCTTCGCTAATCCCATATTTAAACTGAACCTGGATCCTACTGTGCATTGAGGCTTATTCATAGGAAGTCACCTAGTCCAATCGCTTCTCATCTGTCAGGGTGTACAGTCACACTTTATCATTCTGACGTCTTATTTTCAAACTACACATGAATATGGTTAACCTTCTGTCTTTGAGTTTGACACAAGTATAAGTATATTATTTGACATGGAGGCAGGTAAGCAGATGACAGTAACCATTCTTTTCCATATAGGAAGAGACATTGATGGTTAAGGGTGGGGAATAACCCAGGTTGGTGTCGTCCGGAAGCACTTCTTGGAAGGCTTGATAGTGAGGAAAGTTGAGAAGAGGGAAGTAGGAAATTGGTTCTTGTCGTCAGAAACAATGAAATTTAGGAAATATTGGTAATTAGCAAAATAAAATAGTGAGCAGTTAGAAGGAGACTCAAGGGAACATAGATGACAAAGAATTTTAGTGTTGTGATTCAATTTTCTTTTGGAGCTTCTTTTTTTATTTGAGGGGGAGAAAGTTTCTACAGGATGTGCAAGGCCCTCTAAAAGAGATAACTGTTTATTGTTAGCTCACTAATGCATTGGAGTGCTAACTATTTGTGTCTTTGGGTTGAATATTGTACTTTATGTTGGTAAAAAATATTTGATTAGTTTATGAAACTTGAAACAAGTCCTTTTTAGTAAACGATTTTTGGAGTGAATTATTTGTCAATAAATAGGAGGCATGATTTGTCATATTTCAGGTCCTCATATTAATCTTGGGAGGCTGCTGTGAGACCCTCTGTCATTTTTTATAATTATTGGACTATTATTTCAGTGATTCGCATTGCAACTGTTGTCAAAATACTCATTTTGGAAGAAGGGGCTAAATTTGCCTCTTGGAAGTGTGATTTTTGTTAATATCTTTCAGATTAGTTCATATATTGTTTTGAAGACAGGGAATGTAAACACCGCTCTCAGAACACATCACTTTTCGCCACACTTACACTGCAGCTCTGAAGTGCAGCACAGTCACGCGATCTTTGGAGGACAATAAAGCTAACAGAGCAGCTGTTGTCATTTGACCCAGTGTTAAGGAACTAGATGGGTCATTGTACATGAAAGTTTCTCCGAGTCATATTGTGCAAGTTGAAGTCAACATGCTTTCTCTGTGGTACCCTGACATTTGGAAGCTGGGTTTCTTTTCTTTCTGGGCCAACATTACACAGAGCTGCTGTGCAGAATCTGTTCAATGAGTTTCCATCATAAAGCAAAGGAAAATCCCCAGTGCTGTGCAGTAACACTTCAAAGTGTCAAGAAAAAAAGCGCTGCCAGATTCTTTTAAAGCACTGCAGAAAGGATTAAGAATATAGGACCAACAACTCGAGGCCTTTGTGGAAAATAGTTTTCCAATTAAAGGTCTGTGAGTTAATGACGGTATGGGAAGGTCAGTGACTGATGGGGACTAGAGGCTGCTTTGTTCACTGGCTGTGTCCTCCTTAGCTCCTTATCTTAGCTCCAGGAACAGTCAGAGACTGCAAAGAAAAGTTAAAACTCCTTAGGGTTCATAAATTGCATATCAATTTTGTATCAGTTTATGATACAAAAGCTGCATCATCGCAGGCTAGAGTCACTTTAGAACATGAAGAAGGATCGGATGTTCAGGAATTTATTGAATTTCTTTAAAAAGTACCTGTGAATGTCTAAGCAGGGAGATTACACTGAATGGACCTATTTGTAGGTGACATTTGTATCTTACTATGCTCCATATGCTGTGCCAAGGATCTTGCAACATTGTCTCAGTTTTCATGAGGCTACTGTGTGCAAGAGATAGCTTTTGCTCTGTTTTTTTTTTAAGAATTGTAATATGATGTGGGATTCCCCTCTGTATGCTGTGAATATGTTTTATTACCATTGGTTAATAAAGAAATTACTTTGGCCTATGGCAGCGCAAATAAAACCAGGCAGGAAATCTGAACAGAGATATATAGAGTGAGTAGGTGGAGTTAGAGAGATGCCGTGTAGCTGCTGAAGGAGAGAGATGCCAGAATCTTACCAGTAAGCCACAGCTCCATGGCGACACAAAGATGAATAGAAATGGGTTAATTTAAGATGTAAGAGCTAGGTAGGAATATGCCTGAACCATTGGCCAGTGTTGTAACTAATATAATTTCTGTGTGATTATTTCTGTCTGGGTGACTAGGAAACATAAGTGCTGTCTCTGTTTGCAGTAATGAATCTAACTTTACCAAACCAGGAACTGCAAACATTGGGGTGCAGCCCCTAGGTCTTTCTCTGAAGTCGTTCTAGTCAAGAGAAGGTTGGGAGAACATCATCCCTTGATGGTGTTTTTCTGTGTCCTAAATATATTCTGAGTGGATATATTGATGGAGTTGAGTGTTGTTTCTAAAAGATACCCTTGAGCCTGAAGTGCGACTGTCAGAGTGGAGAACTGCAGCCCACAATGCCTTGTCACTGACAGGTGTCTGTATATCAGCTGGGCTGCTCCCCGGCTGCAGCTGGCAGGTGGCAAGGCAGACACGTGGACAGCAGCAGATTGGAGAGCTCGAAGATGAACAAGGGACTGTGTAAAATCCCCAGGCCAGGAGCTTTGGCCAGCAGTCAGGAACAGGTGGTTGAGTAGTCGGAAGTGGACAGAATCACTCATGCTGACCCTGGGAATGCTGATGGAGGATAACAGCTGAGGGAGCTCCTGGGAAAGAGCCTCCTGGTAGGCTGGTGTGGCTTCCTCCTAAATAAACAGCCCTCAGCAGGTCTCTGGTGCCTGAAGGGAATAGATGCCCTGAGTTGACAGAGTGGGTTTTTTTGTTTGTTTTTGTTTTGTTTTAGAGAAGAGTCAGACAGAAAGAGAAAACTTGTTTTTTAAGGGGAAAGGTTCCCTTTTAAGGGGTGTCAGGATAGCTCCGTAGAGCTGCCGCTGATCTGTGCAGCAGCTCTGCTTAGGACCAGACTTCAGAAGAAGCATCAGAAGGGAGATGAGGATTCTGAAATGGGGGCTACTGCAATTTTCTAAGGGCAGAGAAGGAGGCGAAGAGGTTGAGGAGAGCGAGAATCAGCACACAGGTATTGAGAGCCACACCAGAGAGGCAGGCTAGACATGAACGGCCAGAACACGAGACATTTCAGGGATCTTAGCTAGTTTTAAGAAAAGTGGATAGAAATCTTTTTAAAGAAAAATATGCTTTCTGGGCTTGCAGGCTTGGATCAATTAAATGAAACCGAAGAGCTCTCTTGAAGAGTAAAAGATAAAATGAGAAGAATAAGTCCATTAAAAGAAGGCTCCCTTTCCCGGTGGCATAACTCAGTGGCAGAGCACTTGTCCAGCATGTGCACGGTTCAAGGCACAAGTCCAGACACACACAGGAAGACGATAAATAAGTTCCCGAGAAGAATAAGAAGCTCAGTCATTAAGTATATATGCACATGATGTCCTGCCAATCAGGTTTCTAGGGAAACACAGAGTTCGTTTAACAGATGAGTGTGTGTTACGGTATTTAAAGGGTCAACTTGCTTTGGTTGAAAGGAAAGGAGAAAAGATTGAGGCTCGCGGCCTCTTGCATGCACGAATGTGGCCACTGTCTGATGCTCCAGGTTCTGAAATGCGGGGCTGCCTTTCTCCCCTTAATCATGCACTGTGTGATTGGGAAAGGGACTTTTAACTTTCAAACAAAAGCTTCAGTAATTTAGCTCCATGAGTGTGGAGATACATATACTTAAGCAGATGAAATAATTTACTTCCAACATTTGAATCCAAATGATTTCCAGTAGAGTCGAAAACTGATTTTTAGTTCTTGGGGAGGGGTGTTGGCATATATTTTAGACCTAATTGTAGGCAGACTTTCTCTGTGTCCCGACATTCAGCCCTGTCCTGCCAGCTGGCTCTCAAACAAGCATATGGAGACTTAATATTAGCTATAAATGCTCAGCCAATTGCTTAGCCTTATTTTTAGCTAGCTCTTATAATTTAAATTAACCCATATTTCTTATCTAAGTTATGCCACGTGGCTCATGACTTGTTACCTCGTTTTGTACATGTCCTGTTTTCTCTGAGTCTGTCCTGCAGCTCCTCCGACTCTGCCCTCCTGATTTCCTGCATTCTCTCTGCCCCCAAAATCCTGCCTAGCTATCAGCCAATCAACTTTTTATTAACAATGAAAGCAACACATATTTACGGTGGACAAAGATTGTTCCATAGCACCTAATGTTTTTTGCTTTTTTCTTTCAATGACTTTTCTAGTTTGCTTTAGTTGTAAACTTAGCACAGGCTGTAGTCGTCCGAGAGGAAAGCCTCAAGTGAGCAATTGCTTGGGTCAGAATGGCCTGTGGGCGTGTTTGTTTTGATTTTTACTTGAGGTGGGAGTGCACGTCTTGCTGGCACCATTCCTAGCCAGGTGGCCCTGGACTGCATAAGAAATCAAGTTCATGGGCATGCAAAGAAGCCAGCAAACAGCATTTCTTCACGGTTCCTGCCTCCAGGTTCCTTTCTTGAGTTCCTGTTCTGACTTCCTTCAGCGATGGACTGAGAGCTGGAAGTGTGAGCTGAAATCCGTTCCTCCTCAAGCTGACTTTGGTCGTAGTGTTTTATCCGAGCAGCAGGAAGGAAACTAGGACGCCAAGTGAAAGAAGTATTCAGCAAATCTTAGAAAGCTATGGCCCAATGTGTCGCTCAAGTCGCTCTTCTCCCAATCTTTTTTTTTTTTTTAAATATTTATTTATTTATTTATTTATTTATTATGTATACAATATTCTGTCTGTGTGTATGCCTTCAGGCCAGAAGAGGGCACCAGACCCCATTACAGATGGTTGTGAGCCACCATGTGGTTGCTGGGAATTGAACTCAGGACCTTTGGAAGAACAGGCAATGCTCTTAACCTCTGAGCCATCTTTCCAGCCCCTCTTCTCCCAATCTTGAAGACAGTGACAACTCGTAAAACATCTTAAACAAGTGTTACCTAGCTAGACCATTGACAAAAATGGTGATCGGCGTAGAATTCATGGGCCAGTGAGCCAACTGATTCCTAACTCAAAGGTTTAAACAGGAAGTGAGAAAACTATGATGCCAGCCCTGGACTTTCCGGTTTGGTATCTTATTCTAACTTGAGCGGAGTTTGTCTTGTCTTTTGGGTACTGCTTGCTGATGGTGCTGGCCTGTGGTCTGCATCTCTTTTATCATCCGCAGAGTTCTCCTCATCAGCTGTCTGGCTCCAGGCCGTGCATTGCATTTCCCAGGAGACCGAATCTGTGCTGAGTAGCAATAGCTTTTGTGTATCTGGGAGCTTACAGCCAACAGCTGCTAAGAGCCACCCACTAGTGGAGAATGTTGTGAGAAGTGGGAAACCTGCCCATTATTCCCATCTCTCCTTTAAAATAGTTTGTTTCTTACTTATATGTTCTTTTATCTTGATTATTTGACTAGTGGTTTTAGACGTGAACCCAGGATTCAGTTTAAGCAGGCAAATACTCTATGAACATGTTGGTTTTTAAGACAAGTTAATTTTTGGATTTCCAGTTAACCTAACCATTGAGCCTCTCTTCTGGCACCTACATACTGTGATACTTGTCCGGAGGGTGGAGAATGGGAGAAGTCACAGATGAACTAAGATGCCCCGTTTTCAGGGGACAAGACGAAAAGACAATATGCAAAGTGTTCAGGAGTGAGTCATTTTTGTTCTAGGTAAAGAGAGAATAATTACGTCTTTCTGGCAAAATCAGGGACATCTACTTGGAGAAGATGGCTTTGATATGGATGGTAAATAATTTGTAAGATCTCAGTTGTTAAAAGAGAAAGGGAGCATTTTCAACAGAGCACATGATTCAGTGAAAATGTGGATCTAGCATATTTATTTCAGTCATCCACAGTATTTAGAAGCATAGGTCATTAGTACAGAGAAGGCTTTTTTGGCAACAGACCGTGGAAGGCCTTGCATGTCAAACTTAGGGATTTATATACTTCATAGATAGCAGTGATCACTAAAAATCCATGTAAGATGTTAGAAGAGACACACGAGTAAAATTTGAGTGAAAATTTGAATTTTTTTTTAAATAAGACTAGAGACGTGGAGACTTAATTTGCAGGCCTCTGGGACTTACACCCCAGAACGAAGGTGGTAGGTACAACTTGGAAAGAGAAAGAGGTTATGATGATGGCAATGACCCCATAAGATATGCTGTCTTGTAAATATTTGTGTCACGGAAGGGAGCAGAAGGCAAAAGCAGAACAAGTTCTCAGAAATGTGCCTGAAAGACCTGCTAAAATAAGTACATGGAGTGTAGGAATTCATAGACAATAAGTCTGAGCTGACTGTAAAGTTATGGAAGCAGTTACTAATTAAGGGTTGATGTTACAGAAGCTTCTTGTTCTGGAGAAGCAGAGTTCAGGATGCCATGGTGGCAGATGCTGTTGAAGGCTTCATCTAAGGATCGAATTTGGTTGAGAAGGCAGGAGTTCTGGAGAAAAGGAGTTCCGAGGAGGAGAGAGAGGAGAGGAAGGAGGTGATTAGGGTGACATATTGTTGTGACTATCAACAGCACATACACTACAACCGGATATCAGATTTGATTGACCTGAAAAAGTGGGAGCTAATGATTTCCTAGAGCAACCAACAGTGTCAGCTGAGACTGACAGGAAAAGGAAGCTGTGAACTGCTATGGGCTGTTTGATTAGAGCAGATAGGGGAAGGGTCAGAAAGTGGGCCATAGATCCTGTCCCATCCTTATGTAACAGGCATTTTAACTGGCTGAGATGAATTTTGAATGTTCAGCTCACCATTGTTCCTCTTGCTCTGTGGTGAGAGTTTTTGTTTCATCTTTCTGTATTGAGTTTGCAAGCTTTTTTGACTTTAAGGTCTTTATTCTTTTCACATATCCACCTTCACATATAATAGTATCCCAGAGTCTTTTTAAACTGGCTTCTGTGTCTATGAATCTGATGTGAATTAAAACCCAAGTCATTGTCTGAGTCCTAGATTTAGAGGATCGGCTTGTTTCGGAACAGTGGCTTTGGAAATCTTGTCCTATTGCAGCAACCATGCCCTTTTGGCTTGACCTCCCTCTCTAGTATGATTTAAGACTGGAGCCTGGTCTTGTTATTTAGGTCTTGTCTTTGATAGCACAAGGAGTAAGATTTGGGGCCATGGGACTCTCTGCTAGAACCCATCCTTACGTCCTCATATTCTGAGGGGTCTACCAACTGGAAATACAAAGTTGTTATCTTACTAGAAGGACCTTTATGCTTGTTTGATATTTTTTGTTTTTAATTTTTGAGATAGTCTTACTGTATAACCCAAGTTGAGCTTAAGTTTGAGATCCTCTTGCTTCTGTCTCCAGAATCCTGGAATTAGAGGCCTGTATCCGAGAAAATTTTGTTCATAAAGTTTCTTGCCATTTGATTCTAAGAACACATTTGCTTTCCAGTTCACAGATGCAGTCAGTGGACAGGCCCTGGCAGAGGGCGAGGGCGTGTACAACATGTAACTGAACTCTAGAGTCAAGTCAAGATTTCCTCCTTACTCTAAAATGCAATCAACTCAGGGTGTCGAAAATACCAGATTCTGGGCATTCCCCAAGAATCCTTGGTTCCCCTGGACATAATGCTGAATGAAATAAGTCAGATTTGAAAAGCCAAATAAAAGTTTTAAGTACCATGAGGACATTAAAATAATCTCAAGTTGAGAATTAAATAGTGTTTGCTGGAGCCTAGAATGGGGTGTGTACACAGTACGGAGAGAGGATGGTTAGTGGAGACAGGGGTGTAGCTGAATAGGAGAGTCTAATTCTAGTGTGGTGCTCGGTGTTGAACCCAGAGCCTCACCCAACCCTCAAAGTATGTGACGATGTATCAGTAAGCCGTTCTCTAGCCCAGGAAAAAGAATAATCAATCTATAATGTTTTGAAGGACAGTGGGATAGTTGTGTTAAAATAGAATTACTTGAAAAATTTGAAACAGCTAGTAAAAATGATTTTGAGTGTTCCCAACACAAAGAAATGATGTGTGTCTAGGGAAATATGTATGTATGTATGTATGTATGTATGTATGTATGTATGCATGTATGTATTTACCCGGAGCCAGTTTCTACACACTGTGCAGCATGTATTGAAATGTCATGCTGTAGCCCAAACAAGTGCAGATACCATGTCTATTCATATGTATCTAAGTAATTAAACAAAAGAAAAACTTAAAGAAAAAAGCCATCTGGTTCCATTTCCCCACCTGCTATGTGCAGAGCTGCAGGCAGAGACAGATATCGCTTTGTGTCCATGGAGGAGAATGTGGTGGTGAGTTCTTTTGGAGTCCTGCCCATCAGCTCAGTCCTTCAGGGGGCTACTGAAGCCTGTGGAGGACCATAGGAGCAACGCCTCGAGCTCCCTTGTAGACAGGCAGCCGTTTGCTCAAGGCCAAGGATGAGCTTTGTCAGCAACACTGGCGGGCAAGGAACCCAACCATTTTAGAACTCTTTACTCTTTAAACGTAATTCCTATTTAGCTATAATCATTTAATTTTCATAACAGCCTTCAGGTTGGGTAGCAGCTCTCCTCATTTACAGACCAGTTAGTGCTGTTTAGAAGATTAAGCTAACAACAGCTTACACTGCAGACACAGTAGGCTGCTAGTGTCTCAGCTTGCCAGTCTGAGTCAGAATTTCTGGGTACCACGCCGCTAGCTCTTCAGAGGGGCAGGAGCACTTTTTTAATGGGTGCCTTTCCAGCCCAAAACTGTGGGTTGGGATTTGTGTCCTCTCTTCCTGGTATCCGTTCCTTGTCTGGGGTTTATTCTGGTTGATACCCTCCTCTCATCCCTCTTCCCTTGCTGACAGCTAGTGTCTGCTTGTCTCTCCTCAGTGCATTCCTTCTGCATGGGGGCAGGCAGAGCACAGCTGTGGCAGTTAGAGCAATAGCACAGCTGTGGTCAGCCACCAGTTGACGCAGCGGCACATGGTGTCATAATCGCATTTCTCTGGGGGCCACAGTTGGGTGAAAAGTCTACATACCTGCAAGAACAATGCTCTGTCTCCCAAATGCCATTTGCCACATGTTCTCATAGAATTATCATGGATCGGCGGCGGGAGAGATGGGTCAGTAATTAGAATTTCCCATTGTTCTTCGAGAGTACCCAAGTTAAGTTCCCCAGCACTCACATTAGGTGGCTCCCAACCACTTGTAACTCCAATTCCAGGGGGCTACAGTCACCTCTGTGTGCACATGAACCCGCCCCCCAACATATAAATAAAAGATAAAATAAATCTTAATAAAAGATCATGAATTAAAGCTTGTTTGCAAAAAACCCAAAGGGCTGCATGCCTGATTCATGTACAGCGTGACCTTACAGGCTCCCATTTAATAATAAGACAAACTTAAATACGACGATAATGCTCAGTATAGAACCAAGGACCAGAGTGGTAATGAATAGTTAAATTTCATTGGGCACCTCGTGGTTTGTTACCCCGAGAAAAGTAAGAGATCTATTGGCGGCTATGAGCAGCAAATGTAAATTTTCCTCGCTTAAACTTTTTTTTATTAGTAGCTTCTTTTTTGTTTAAAATGTTGAAATGAAACTGACCGTATTTCCTTTTTTCCCCCCTCCCAGAAAAAACCACTGTCTGCAATAATAAAGGAAGTCTGTGATGGGTAAGTGTGACTGGGAGCTCGGCTGAGGCCTTCTCGTCTGTGTAGACTAGGCAAATAAAATGCTTGCAATGGAGTAGCGAACATCATTCACAGCATTATAAATAAGTGCTAGTCATACATACGTTCCTAACTCACCACTCAGTCTGTCCAGAGTCACCCACAGTTCCTGTGTGCAGGCTGCACCCCATTCTGCTAGTCTGAACCATTCTTCCTCCAAGAGCCGACTGTGAAGTAGCCGGGTGTTCTGCACCGTAGGCTTGCTTTTGTTTGTTTTGGCGAGTCGTGCTCTTTGGCCTTCCCAGTAGGGAGCAATCTAAAGGTTCTTGGGGTTAAGCACACACTCCATCTGAAAAAAACTGAAACCACTCATGTGTCAGAGAAGATGCAGAACCTCACATGCCATGGGGCTTTCCTACTTCTCTGCGTGAGCTGACAATCCAAGGGGAGAACACATTTGAAAGTTATCTGCGATGTGTTGACTGGCACAGCAGAACCGGTTATCTGGAATATTCCCTATAAATGTGTAAGACCTGAAACACCTAATTGGAGTGGTCCAATAGGTGACAGCTATACCAAGTGAGAGTTTGGATTCCGAGACAGCTGAAGAGTGTTAACCGCCTATAATGTAAACTGTGTTTACGTCCTTTATTTTTCTCTCTCTGTTGCAGTCTTAAAAGAGTGAAGAACATTGCGTCTCCCCACCCCCGCCCTGTGTTAGTGTGTTAGAGTAGGACTAGACCTAGGCAATCACCTATGAGATGACCGGGGCCTGGGTAGTGAGGGCGGGCCATACCATTTTGTCTTGGGAGCTTACTGCCTTGTAAAAAGTACTGTTCTGCCAATTCTAGTTCTAGAGAGTTTAATTCATCTCAGTCCTATAAAAACTGCTAAACCAGAAAGTGCCACTTTCATGTCTCTGATTATTTATACTTGTGTTTTTAAAGGTGGTCTCTTGCCAACCATGAATACTTTGCACTGCAGCATGCTGATAGCTCAAACTTCTACATCACGGAAAAGGTAGGCACCTGTGTTATATAATCTGGGCACTCATACTGAAGGGAAGTCAGTCACTGCTATCTCTTCTATTTAGGGCTGGTCAAAATTTTATGTCCCTATCCTCTGTGACAATAGGGTCTGCAAAGCAAAAACTGCTACTTTAGTATTAAAAACATAGTGTAGCACATTCACGAGTTAAGTTCATTTGTCCTAGCACTTGGGGAGACAGAGGTATGTGAATTTCTGTGAGACTGAGGCCAGCCGGGTCTACATAAAGAATTCCAGGATAGTCAGGGCTACATAGAGAGAGTCTATCTTAAAAAAATAAAATAAAATAAAAAAATTAAAAAAAGAGTGAAGTTCTAGTAGGTTTCTTAGTTTTAACAAACCACATTTTTTTTCTTTAATTCTTTTAAATTGCATTTATTTGTTGGGGTGTGAGGGTATGGAAGACAGAGGACAACTTTCAGGAACCAAGCTTGAGTGGTAAGGCTTGGTGACAAGTGCCTTTTCCTACGGATCCATCCTACTTCTACAGCAAATATTTTTATAACCGTTTACTTCTCTCTTTTCAGGGTTTTATTTTTCTCTCTCCATTGTTTTGTTTTTGTTGAAAGTACTTACAACAATTACACTCGAAGTGTGACGTTGTGTGGACACTCACTGTTTCGTGGCTCTTGGGAGCCTGCTTTCTTCATGCATGATTTGAGCTCTGTTTAATAAGTTTGCTTAGGTGTAGAGATGTGAGGATTATGAGGGACCCCGAAAGAAAGGAAACACGTTCTTTGGAATGGGAAGGAGAAATTAGCAATGACTGATCTTCTGTTGTGTGCCAGAAGCTGAAGTAAGCAAATCACTTATGTTTGCTAATTTTTTCTCAAGATAAAACTCCAGTATAAGAATATTGACTTTATCTGGTTAATTGATAAAAACAATCACTGGAGTCAAGTGGTTAGATCAATACAGGACTTCTAAAATTAAGAAGGAGCTTAAGGTCTTTGTGCATCTAGAATTTCATCTTCGGAAGTTTCTGAAACAGTTTAGGATCCCACTAAACTCTTGAGCACTTGCTGAGGTATAAAGGAACCGAGTGTCCTCATGGATGGACATCTTGTGGTGTTGATGGCAAAGGAGGGAAGAGACCGGTCAGCTCCTGCCACCTGGTCCCCTGGCTGGAGCTGGAACCAATGAGAACACAGTGCCCTTGAGAAGGGAAGATTGGGTGACCTCAGGTTCTAAAATATGGTCGACCTCATTAGTCCCAGTCAGCAGTTTCTGGGGTGACCTTGGGAGGGAGGTGAAAACAGTGCAGCGTCCTGCTTGGATCTCCCTGGCTGTCCCCGCAGGCGGTGGCCCTTAGGTTATCAGGACTAGTGTACGTAGATACCTGGAAATGCCTTCAGAAATTACCTTTTCTTCCCAGAAGGACTCTGGGACTTTCAAGAGTGACCAAGTTTTCTTTTCCTATTGCTGGCAGCAGGTGGAGAATTAGTAGTTGGACTAGATTTCCTGGAAGGTGTTGGTTGTTTTTAAGTATACCTTTGGTTTCTTTAATTCAATCCATAAAAACTTAGTTTTTCATTACATTTTTCTCAATATGTTTAACTTTTGCTGCACCTATATAATTTACACACTCTTCTCTGTGAGATAAAGAGGATATAAACAAAGGAAAGTTAAATGTTGGCAGTTACGTTTTATCACTGTGGTTTCATTCATCGGCCATGGGTAGTGAAACTGATTCAGATGGTTGCAAAGCCCTGAACATGAAAATACAATAGAGTCGCTCAGAGTGTATATCCTGTGTTTTTGTGAAATATTTTCCTCATATACCTGCATAGTGAACATTTAGGTTGAACTGATTCTTCAACCCGTGTTGTGATAAGCTTGTTCACAAAATGGCCTTGTCTT